>NW_027069490.1:200300-543699 GCF_002906115.3 Quercus suber | reverse complement strand
ATATATATATATATATATGACAAAACTTAATTACAATATCTTAGATGTTGTTCCTTAGGTTTCTCTCTTTAGATTTAGCCATGTGGCTATTTAACTAAAAAATATACTTTCAACCCATGAGAAAAAATTTACATGATAGAATCTTACGAATGGAATCTAAGAAACAGCACCTAAGTACTATATTTAAATTTTTCTCATACATACATACATATATATATATAGACACACACACAAATCGTTCTTGGGTATTCTTTGCTTCTTTCAAAATAATCACATATTCTTCATACATCAAGTGTTTTTATGGTCTTATTATAATTAAAACATTAAATTTAGAATGTCATATATTTACTCTCTCTCTCTCTCTCTCTCTCTCTCTCTAAAATGTCCAAACCTTCTTCTCAAAAAAAAAAAGGTCAAAACCTTACATGTAAATTGCCAAAAATTAAGGATATTAAAACTTATAACGGTTATCTATCTCTCTCTCTCTCTCTCTCTCTCTCTCTCTCTCTCTCTCTCTCTCTAAAATGTCCAAACCTTCTTCTCAAAAAAAAAAAAAGGTCAAAACCTTACATGTAATTTGCCAAAAATTAAGGATATTAAAACTTATAACGGTTATCTATCGTTTTCGTTCAAAAAAAAAAAAAAAAAAAAAACTTATAACGGTTATGGAAATGAATGTTTTAATAGAGTTTTTTCATTGTTGAGAATTTCAACTAAAGAAAGCTGTAAATCATTGAGAGTTTAAACTTACAAAATTAGAATTTCTGAGAACTGATATTTATGTTGTTTGAATACACTTTTGGGCAAGGGACTTATTGTTCAATGGTGTTGCGCGTCTCCTAATGAAGAAACTGGGATCAAAAGCCCCACTAATTGTAAGAATAAAAATAACCCTTAGAATTCAAGTCTATATCATATTATAGAAACATAGTATATTAAAATATAAAAATTTCCATTGTATAAAATCAGTGTATACAAATAACATTTTATTTTAATAATTACATAATTCATATTGATACTTATGGATATTTTTTTAATATATAAAATACCATTGAACATTGATAAATGTGGTATTTGATGAAAAATATTTTTTTTTCCTTCTAAAATCAATTATAATGTAGTTAGTTTTAAGAAAGAACAAAAAAAAAAAAAAAATTAAGTACTACATTAGTAATTGTGTACAAGATATACGAGAATTGTTCTTATCTAAAATGTGAGAGTTAGAATTTTCGCATTTCATAAAAATTGAGATGTTCATGGAAATAGTAATTCATGAAAATTTTGTTAAATAAACAACCAATTTTTTATTAATTTTCAAAAATTACACCATTTCTATCTCAAGTCTACCATGATGAGTGCACCATAAAAGAATCCTACAAATTTCCCATTAAAAAAAATGGTATGGAAACTCCTTTTGCAAAATACATGTAACACTTAGTATGTATTAGGATTAGGTTTTTGCCCAAAAAAAATATTTGTTTATTTGTTTATAAAGGTTATATTTTATATACCCATAATAATCTTCATAAAATATTTATTTATTAAGGTACAATTGTATTTTTTTTTTAAATGAATTTTATAAGTATTACATAAACTAATAAACTAGCGAAAAATATCCAACAGAATGCACTAATATAGTGCCATTTTTTATGAATTAAATGTACGGAACACACTGTCACATCAATTTTTTTAAACAAAACTGTAATAATATATATATATATATATATATGTATATAATTATATGTCATTTTATATATATGGTGAACATTATATGAATTTATATATATATATATATATGCATCAACATTTTCAAGACATCCACATGAGCAGTATATATATCGAGATTGGAAGCTATGATATACGGTCATACCCACAGAAAATTTATATATATATATATATATATATATGTATCTGTGTGCGTGTGTGTGTGTATATATATATATATATATCGAGATTTTAGCAGTTGTTGGCTTTGGAGTTTGGAATGACCAAATTGAATAAAGAAAGAGAGGGCTCAAATCAAGACGAAGGATCATAAAAGTGAACTTTCACGCTAATTAGAATAATATTAACAAAATACTTTAATTTTTTTTAAGAGAAACAATTAACCAAAAAAAAAAACTTTGTCTAGCTAGAAGTCTAACCAAGTCATTTATTAAAAAAATAGTTAATTAAAATCATGGTGACGAGGAAGCCTGTGAGCTGTGACCCCAGGGAGAGTCCAAAAGTATTCTTTGTTAAGAGGTAGTTAAATGAAATATTAAAACTAACACAGACAATTTTATTTATTAAAAAAAAAAAAAAAAGAAAAGAAAACACATATGATAAACAAAATAAAAAACGGTGAAATTAGGTCATATTCTTGGACTGTATCTCTGTTGTGTAGAGAAGTGGGTTTTTCCTCCTTCTCTTCAACTGTAGAAGATGTATGTCCCTTCTACACGAAGGAGAGTTTTGTATTGAGGTTTGTCTTGTTTGTATTTTGTCTGTCTGTGGATATCAAGCGTATCCGTGGAGCTTGTGGGATTTATTTGTTGAAGGGCTGGAGAAACACTTTTCCTTTTGAGAGGAGTCTACTACACTTTCCACGTCGACAAATATGGAGGAATTCAAGCATGCAGTTGGATACAGGTTCTATGCCTGAAATTAGTGCGCCTAGTTTTTACGAAAGGAATTTTCCACTCCCACGGAAAGCCTTTCGTGATGCAAGGTGGAAACTGGCAGCAAGGGAATTAGGTATGGAGGTCAGCCAAATAGTAGTTTTTTAGGCGGACATGGAAATAGATGTATTTTTCGGTGACCAGCAACAGTTCAGTTCTAGTCTGAACGCAACACCATATTCGGCTAAGGGAGAAGATGTAATTTTCGTTCCAAGTTTCGATGAAGGCAAAAAATCTAGTTTCTGAGGGCAAAAGAAGTCAGTCCATGCCCAGCTCTGGTGGTAGCCAGCCCAGGAGCGGGTTCACCGGAAAATATCCAATCAAACATGAAGGTAACGGGATGGAAGAAGCAGATAAATGAGAGAGCCATTAAGATGCTGAAACTGTGGTATGGGAGACGTTACAAATGATACTAAAGTCTAAAATTATGAATAATTAGTTTTGAATTGAGGAAATGTTTTATGGTAAACTTTTATATTTATTATACATATATATATATATATTTAAAAATATAAAAAAATAGCAGTAAACCCGAAACGGTACACCGGTATTGACGGGTATCCGAAATATACCGTACCGCTGGGCAAACCGGTACAGCCTCCGGTACGGTATTGACTCCCTTGGTTAGAATAGCCCCATCACCCAAAAGAATAAAAAAATGGCATCATCAATAATCATACTGCTATCATCAATAGTCATACTGCTATTAATCAAACAATCGAATGCACGTTATTAGATAGGTCTTGCATTTGGTTCAAATCACCCCGCCCCCAAAAGTACAAAAGATGGCATCATAAATAATCAAATTGCTATCAATCAAACGCACACTATTCAGATTTCGAAAAAATCTAGTATCAAAAACTATTATATAACTTTTTTTTGCAATTGATGTGGTTAAGTATGAGTGGTGAGAAAAAATAGTAAATTCATGAATTAGTGATAGACAACTACTCACAATTGTAATTAAAAAATTATGAAATAATTTGAACTACTCTTAAATTTTTTACAAATACCATATTTTTCATATATTTTCTTTTTTCTTTTTTTTTTTTAAATCATACCTTAGCACACAAATTTCTGGCTTGATCCCAATTGATTTGATGGTAGGGTTGAGTGTAGAGCTCTCTTCTGAGAGAGAGAGCAATGCCGTTGATGGGACCCACGTATCTCCTTCCATACAAATACGACATTGGCAGATACACCATCCGACAATGACACCACATTCGTCCTGCATGCATTGCACTCCATGTTATCTTTTTTTTTCTTCTTTTTTCTTTTTTTTTCCTTTTTTTGGATGATGCAAGAAATTTGTTGTCCCTATTTTTTAAATATTTCTAAGGGTAGGTACATGCTTCGTGGCATGTGCAATTATATAATTTACAAAGAGTCAAAGACCCATAAAAAATAATTTAAAAAGAAAGTAGGAGGCCCATAAAAAAATTTAAAAGACAAAAATTAGCTACAAAATTAATTGGAGTTTAAGGCTACAATTTTACTAAATAAAATAAATATTAATACATATTTTGAAAATTTAGCTTTTGAATTGCATGTTTTTTACGCTCTTAAACACATGTTAAATTTTGTGTGAATTGGATATTATTTACTATATGGTCTATAAGTTTATATTTTATACATAATTTTAAATTACAAAAATTTACAATTTAAACAATTTATTGGTAATATAGTTATTGATCTTTAATTTAATAGAAATTTTGTAAGCATGAAGGATATAAGAAGAAAATATAATCCAATGGTGGATTTGTTAAAATTCACTTCCAATAAAAAATATATATATTGAGTAAGATTTGTAACTTAAGATTACAACCAATTTTTTAACTAAAATTTATTCAAAAATAAATAAATATATACAAACAATAAAAAATAAATAAATAAATAAATAAACCCCATTTAAAAACTTAAAGGAAAAAAATAAAAGACAAAAATGAAGAACCTGGATGTACAGGAAGAAAGTAAGGAAGAAGCCATATTTCTGGGGGTAATGGATTGTTGCCACTCCACTCGTATACCCCAAGTACCTACAAATATTTTCAATAATGACTATAATTATATAATTAATTGATATTATTTTTCTATAATATAATTCCAGCCATAATGATGATAAGTTAAGTGACGTCATCACTTGTGTAATCATAATTGTGATGGAAATTATCAAAATATTTTCTAGCAAGACCTACATACATTGTTTCTTAGAAGAAAAAAAAAAACCTACATACATTGAGGACCACCCTCTTCTTTTTTTTCTTTTTTCAAAGACAGGACCACTAAAAATAATCTTATTTTTTTGGAAACAAAGGTCCACTTTTTAACACATACTAAATTTTGGAAGAAAAAACAATCTAATATTAAAAATAAACAGGAAAGATAATTATAGTCAAGATGATATCAACGATAATAATAATTTAAATTTTATCTATATATATTTCATGTACTCGATAACTGCAATGATTATAAGGTTTATTGTTAAGTATTAGTCCAAACTTAGAACCACTTGTTAATCTGATATAATTAGACAGAAAAAGGTACAGTCCTTTATTTATTCTTTATATTTGACTTTTGGACATGATAAAGAAGTATATACTTAACTGAAAGCCACATCTTGCCCCATGATGGAATGTAGGTGACGCCACCATGATCAAGAATCCATTTTCTTGCTTTCTCCATGGAACCATCCCCACCATCCATTGCTTCACCTAGCAATCTTAGGGTGACATAGCATAGAGCTGTACAGAACATTGTGCTAGTTCCTTCTATATGTAATCCCCAACCTCCATCAATATTCTGCAACCCATTTAGCTATAAAGTTATTCTCAATCTTCCCCCCCAAAAAAATCACATTAAAAAAGAGAAGATTAAGGTTGAGCTTAGCAAAAGGTCATGCAAGGTTTACTTGTGTAACTAACCGAGTGAGAGAACATTCCTACCATCTCATGCTTGTTTTTCATAAGAAAAAAACATAAATTGAAACCTATTAAACTTATAGTTTGCACGATGAACACTAGCTTTTGTAAAGGCAAGATTCAATTTATAACTTCTTATAGAGGGAAGATTCAATTTATAACTTCTTATAGAAGACAAATAAATCAGCACCTTAATTTTGAGCTCAAAATTAGCACATTTGAATTTACTACCTTTTTTTCTTTTTTTATTAAATGGATAACACATGTACAGGGTGATGAGTGTCTTAAACGCATAATCACATGTTCACGTACCATATATTTTTGAAGGTATGAGATACCATTTGATTTAGATTTTAGAGTTCAATGACTATGTACTTACTAAGATTAATGTAACCTAATTTGAAGTAATTACACTCTAACCTATAAGCCATCAGCCCGATGAACGAGACAATAATTAATAAACCTGACCAGATTATATAAATAAGTTTGAACCTAGGCTTAGGAACTTAAGGTCAAAGTGACTAGATAATTTAGCTAAACAATGTTTATCTTTACATCTCAATGATGTAATCTTAACAGATATAGCTGAATTTACTTAATAAAATTTACAGTCTTCTTCTCAAAAAATTAAAAAAAATAAGTGGCTATCTTTAAATTGGGCTATTATGTCAGCCACTTATTGTTTTATTCCATTAATTATGTTTTTCTTTTTTCCCCGATATGGAAACCTTGTTTATAAAACTAGTATAAAATTAATCATTCTATTCAAATCTTGCTTATAAATCTACATAAACTAATTGGCCAGGGAAAGATCGAGTATATTCACTATGATCTGGTGTCTTTGGAATTTTCTTTCCATATCTCAAAAGAAGGAGAAAGTATACTATGTTTCGGTAATACCAACTCAGCATCTATTTTGGTATTTCTTATCTAATAAATGAGTGACACCTGTTTCAAAAAACCACATCAGACTACTCCAATAAATTAATCACAATCTTTTATACTATTGGGAAGATAAATTAATCATTTATTGGAGTAGTCTGATGTGATTTTTTGAAACAAGTGTCACTCATTTATTAGGTAGGAAATACCAAAATAGATGCTGAGTTGATATTATCGAAACATGGTATACTTTTTCCAAAAGAAGGGGGTTGTTAGTTTTTATAGGCTGTATGCCATTGTCAAATGTCAATTAATTGCCCAATAAAAGAACAAATTAATAATAAATTTTTATTTGATCATTTTTTGTTGTGAACTATTTCTTGTCCTATACAGAAGATATGACTATAGTGTCGACTGCTCTTTCTCTTTTTTTTCTTTTTTCTTTTCTCTTCCTTATTTTTGTGCTTATTGTGCCCATTCAAGATTCCATTGGTCAATAAAATTTAAATAAATCAAAAAAATCAAAATCAAAATTAAAATCAACCAAAATAAAGACCATATTTGAAAAAAGACAATATACCTGATGGTTGTAGAGATAGCGGTGTATCTCACGTCGATGCTCAAGATGCAAGATTTCATTAAGGGCCCCCGTTATAGATAAGCCAATTACCTATGACAAATGAAATTGTGTTTATTATTGGGTGTAAGACACCAACTTTTTAATAATCTAATTGATATATCCACAGCCAGCCTCTTACAGATAACATAGATATGAAATCTTTGTCAGTAAGCATTGGATTCCAAGATTCATATATGGTGCATGTTGGGAATTACCCACCAAAGTTTGACTTTCAATTCTGCTGAAAATAGAGAAAGTTCAACTACATACTTTTATGTTAAAAAAAATTCGTAATTCTAATATAATCGACTATATATGATTAATTATGAAAAACTGGTAATTAAGTATATATAAAAGTGATTGTCCACTACTTATAACTAACTACTTCATTAAATTATTAATTATGGCATATTGTTAAGTATGTTTGAAAATATTGTCATTAAAAACAGTCAACCTTTTTAATATGTTTATGCTCAAGCAAAAAATAATAATTAAAAAAATTACCAAGTTGCCTTTAAAAAAAAAAATTAATTTACAAATGATATATGAACCTTTAATAGTTAATACTACAAAGTACAAACTCCCCACCTAGGGTGGGTTGAATCCAAATCTTAAGCTTTATGAAATAGAAAATACTAATAAGTTAAAATAATATAGGTACCATTCAAATAGTAATAATAATATAGGTACCATTTTCTTCTTTCTCTTTTTTTTTTTTTTTTTATGGTTGTAGAGATAGCGGTGTATCTCACGTCGATGCTCAAGATGCAAGATTTCATTAAGGGCCCCCGTTATAGATAAGCCAATTACCTATGACAAATGAAATTGTGTTTATTATTGGGTGTAAGACACCAACTTTTTAATAATCTAATTGATATATCCACAGCCAGCCTCTTACAGATAACATAGATATGAAATCTTTGTCAGTAAGCATTGGATTCCAAGATTCATATATGGTGCATGTTGGGAATTACCCACCAAAGTTTGACTTTCAATTCTGCTGAAAATAGAGAAAGTTCAACTACATACTTTTATGTTAAAAAAAATTCGTAATTCTAATATAATCGACTATATATGATTAATTATGAAAAACTGGTAATTAAGTATATATAAAAGTGATTGTCCACTACTTATAACTAACTACTTCATTAAATTATTAATTATGGCATATTGTTAAGTATGTTTGAAAATATTGTCATTAAAAACAGTCAACCTTTTTAATATGTTTATGCTCAAGCAAAAAATAATAATTAAAAAAATTACCAAGTTGCCTTTAAAAAAAAAAATTAATTTACAAATGATATATGAACCTTTAATAGTTAATACTACAAAGTACAAACTCCCCACCTAGGGTGGGTTGAATCCAAATCTTAAGCTTTATGAAATAGAAAATACTAATAAGTTAAAATAATATAGGTACCATTCAAATAGTAATAATAATATAGGTACCATTTTCTTCTTTCTCTTTTTTTTTTTTTTTTTCCGATAAGATTTATACACACATATATATAACAATAATACATATATATTTAATTTTGAGGCAAGATTGGTCAACATGGATTGATAATGCTCAGACAAGCCTCACAGAAGTTGCTTTCTTCAGAAATATATTATTGTACATATTTAATTCTTTTTATGGTAATAATTTATATTATAGTACAAATAATTGTTGTTTAAAATGACTAAATATGATTATGACATTAAATTGATCCATATTTGATGATTATTTTTTTGAAAAAAAAAATAACTGTACGTTGGAGGGGGAGGCCGACTAGTAGTGAAGGGACCATAATGAAAAGGTACACGTGATGTTCCACTAAAATGAAAGCTTGTTTCTCAACAAAAATAAAAAATAAAAATGAAAGCCTGGTATGGTCTGGTTCTTAATTTATAATGACAATTTAGAGTTTGTACAATAATTCTATTCATAAAAGGAGCTAAAAATATCGTATTCTTAATTTATTTTATTAGTGTATTATTGCACGTAACACTTTCTTTTTTTCTTTTTTGAGAGGAAATGCATGCATGTAATAAAATGATTGCAAATATGATATGACTATATGCATTATGTGTTAGATCAACATCCCGTAAAATTTTGCATGATTTCCTTTGAAATGAGAGGTTGACATTTATATATAGTGAAGAATATTTGCCCTCGACAATCAATCTTTTATCAGAGCATATATCCATCAAAATATTTTTCTTTATAATAATAAAAATAAAACGAAATATTTTTCTCCTTTCCGTACAAGAGAGAAGAACATCAATGCATACACGTAACGTGAGTGATTTATACGCTTTTTTTTAGATGGGCTTGGGAGTTGGGACCAAGAGAGAAGAACATGAAGAAAAAAAAAATTAAAAATTAAGTTTATAATCTCTACGTTCAATCTTTGTCAAAGCATCATCTCCATCAATATATTTTTATAAGAGATTTAAAAGATATATGTCTCTCTCTTTCCCGTACAAGAGAAGAACATTTAATAAACATAAGTAATTTTTACTTTTTTTTTTTAAAGATGAGCTGGGAAGCAATGACTTGTTTACAAGTTTTATTTATGCATATATGATGTTTTATGTTCTCTTAATCTTTCAAGATGCATCAGGTAAGTGAAATCTTACGTATAGTAAGTGTTCAACAGTTTTATGTTTTTTTCCTATGTTGCCCCCTCAAAGTTAAGAGAAAGAAAAATAATTAATTAGTATTCTGAGAATAACATCTTATCTTATATAATAGTGAATTACTAATTAGATTTATAATGCAATTTATCATTCATGTGAGATAAGGGTTAGTGTGAAATAGAAGAAAAAGTTGTGAGATGTCATGAAATGTAAGCTGTTATGCAATTATAGTATGAGATATTGAAGTGGGGTCAATTTGTAAAATTAAATTGTATTTAGCTATATCCATAAAATAAAACAAAGCATAAAGAGTTAGTTCAAACGTCTTCTTGGCCTGTCTTTGATTTTTTTTTTTTTTTTTTTTTTTTTTTTAATCCCTCTATGCATAAACGACTATAAGAGGAGAGCCAATTAGTTGCTTTGGCAATAGAATGCCAATTCAATGAAAATTTTCTTTAGATAATTGAAATTAGTACTTTTGTTACGGTGAATTGATATGAATAAATTGCATCATTATTCATTCGGCATTTGCAGTATGTAAAATTCTTTTTGGTCGTACCCTTCAAAGGAAAATACTGACCATGTCATTTTTATGTAGTCCATAGTTCACATTTATCTGATATGATAGATTAGAATGTAGGCAAAGTAACCATCTAATCGCCTTATAGTCTGTTTCTTCCTTTCAATGTGGTTTAGGATTTGTGGTTTAGGGGTTATTACATATTCAATTATAAATTGAAAAAGATTACCACCACACCCCTTATTTTCTGTTGAGCAAAAACAACTCCAAGTCCCGTTTCCAAAAAAAAATTGATGTTACCTAATCTTCCTCTATAAAGTACGTTTGAGCAGCAAGATTTGGACTTGAGTAATTAAAATTTAAATATCTTGTTTAAATAGACTTAAAAGATCAAGAATTTGGATTTGACAAAATCTATCAAAGATTTTAATATTTTTAAATGACATGACATTTTATAAACTATTAGATAAAAAAAATAACTGTAAAATTGACCCTCTCCAAAAAAAAAAATCTCAATAAAAAGTTAATTGACTACATTAAAACTGACCCTTTTTTTTTTTTTTTTTTTGGGTTAAAAAGACACCTCTTTCCTTTTAAAAGGGGAAGGGCTTTGACTTCAATAATAAGGATTTAAGGGAGAAGTCTACTATAACTGTAGATTACCATTACTGGTTCATAAAATAAAAATAATAAAGAGAATAAAAACGAAAACCTATTTTGAAGTATATCCTGCAAGTTTCTAAAGTTCACCAATATGTGTTTTGCTGAGTATTAGACTAATGTGAAAGGCATACATTACATGATAGCTGATCTTAGTTTTACTTTAAAGAAAGAGGGCAAGCAAAATAGGAGCTTACCAAGCCAGGTAAGAGAAATAAGGGGCCACCATAGTCACCTGGCCAGAACCCATCTTCAGTCTGCAGAGTTGAGTAGAACCTCAAGGCCCTTCTCAATGTGGTTGCCACTGCCTCCTCAGTTATTTCTTTCTCAGTTTTCACTTTCACCTGAGGTAGCTCCATTTCACATGGATTCTCCTTTGCAAACTATAAATTAATATTGAGAAATATAATCAGAGACGAAACACATTTATTGCCATATCAATTTGAAAATATTATGTTGTAAAATTGATAGTAGTTTTGTAATTTTATTTATCTATTTATTTATTTATTTATTATGATATTGATGTTAGTATAATTATCACATCAGTTTGTAAGCTTTTAGTATAATTAGTAGTAGCTTTATCATTTTTCTTGTTGATATTTTATTAATACTAATTTTAAAAAAAAAAAATCAATTATACTTTAGTTCCCCTAATCTAAACTCTTGGCTAGATCCCTGAATCTAATAAGTGTAAATGAAAACATATGTTCATGTAAGAGATGTTTTGTAAAAAGTCTTTCTCTTCATCAAATCAATGCTTTTGAGTTTTGAGCATTCACTTCAAATTTATATAGAATAAAAGGCAGGTTGTATAGAACACTTACACGTGCGCATATTATATATTCTATATCAAATTCAAGATTCATTTTCTTTTTAAATGGATACATATATCCTCACAAACTTCTCAAATCTGATGCTTATGTGTAGCAGTAGCACTCACCAGTACTGTCGGTCTAATTATTAATTATTAAATAACTCCCTTATAGTCTAGACTCTAGAGTACTCCAACCCGAAGAGGTTTTGCATAAATTTGACCCCTTTTTTTATTGCCGAAGCATAAATTTGATAATTGGGAAATCAACTTTCTGAGTACTTAATTATTCATACCATGTTGGTTTTGACTTCTGATTGGGAAAAAATAATCCCATATTAGTGAAATTTATAACATGACTATAAAGGTTTTGCATAAATTTGACTCTCTTTTTTTCTTTTCTTTTCTTTTTTTTTTTTTTTTGGCTGAAGCATAAATTTGACATTTGGGAATTCAAATATATAGCTTGCAATTTCTGAATACTTCATATCATGTGGTTTTGACTTCTGACTGGGAAAAAATAATCCCATATTAGTGAAATGTATAAATGGTGTCTTGACCTAACATCAAAAGATGACCATGCCTAATTTCTGTATCTATTTTCATCCAGTTTTACATTCCCTTTTCTATCTATATCAAGGGAAAAATAAAGAAAAAAGAAAGAAAACTTTTCATCTTCAATGATTTAAACTATTTAATAACCACTGCATTCCTTTTTCTTTATAAACAAACATACACACATGCAGGGGCGAAAGGGGGGGTGGGGGGTCGAGGGGTGGGGGGTGGGGGGCAATTGCCCCCCCTGACCTCCCAAAAAAAATCCTATATAGTATGCAATTTACAATACCTGCCACTTTGACCTCAAACGTTCTACACTCAGAGAACAAATAACACTATTTTGTCTTTTTCTATATATAGGTTCCATAAGAAATAACACAAAGGTTCCATAGGTTTATTTGTCTTTTTAAACAAAACAATGTTTTTTGGGTCCCACTTAAAAACCATATTCCTTCTTTCTTTTCTTTTTTTTCCTACCGCATGTTCTTAAGCAACTGTAATTTTTTTCCCCCTGGTGCCTTTGTCACACAATTATTTCCTTTGAATTAGGGTATCCACATCATCATAATAATAAAAAATAATATTTAAGACCTTTTATATCAAACTAAAACCCTAGCCTCCTAATTGTTTTCTCTTCTATCTTAACCTTTTCACAGTTTCAAACAATTTATTTTTGCCATAGACCAAAATTTAACTTCTTAGTTCTTACCACTTAAAAGAATAGAGAAAGAAATGTTGAATTTTACATAACTTTTTAAGAGTATTCAAGGCCAAGAAAGTACAACTTTGCAGGTATATTTCTATATCCTTAACACTTTTACATTGATTTATTTTAAGGAATCAAATCACATGTTTAACTTCTATGTCTTTAGATTAATTTTACTTTCAATCTAGTCTTTCAATTTTGCCCCCCCTGAACTAAAATCCTGGCTCCGCCACTGCACACATGTTCTTCTCCAAATATATATATATATATATATATATACACAAACGTACACACAGACTTATATAATTACCAAAAGAAATATAAAGGTTGATATTTTCTAGCATTCATATGAATCAGAAGAAAAAATTGAAATACTACAAGGTTACTTACCACCAAGAAAATATTTAAAAAGAAGAAGAAAAATCAAAATCAAAATCAAAATAAAGAGCAATTTAAGTTTAAACAACATTAATCTGATAACAGGAAAATTAACTTAATTAGTTGTATTTTGTTAAAATTACAGGAAGGAAAAACTGTACAATATTGTATAAAAACGATGAATAATTAGTCAAAGAAATAAAGAAAGGACTTTTAAAGCTAAACTACTTTCTTCTCAGAAAAGGAAAAAAAAAAAAAAAATCTCAATGGTTTAAAGGAGAGCTTAGGTTCACCTGAAGTCTCATTAGGAGATCAGAACTTTGTTTATTATGAAACCGATTCTTCTTAAACTCATCACGGGCTTTCTCCACTTGAGCTTGCTCTTGGGGTGTTCCAAGATTCGGGTCCAACTCCCAATATTGCCTTCCAATATGATTATTTGCGCTTTCAAGCCTCACATCATTGCCCTCACTAAGCTTCAGCTTCCACATTGTTTCAGACTCCGAAAACTGGAAAGAAAATTCATGATAAAACGATCAAAACTAGTCCATATTATCTTCAACCACAACATATGTTATTATGCTCTGATACAAAGAATATATCTATACTAATTAATGAACTATTATTATAGGGCTTGGTTTGGTGCAAAGTGTGTGAAAGTGTGTGGAACTTAGGTTTGTGTCTGTGTCTATTCATAGATCATGAATACTTATCCCCAAGGAAAAAGAAAGTTATAAATAGTCTTTCAATGTTAGAGACTCATGAGCAAGGGTCTTTACAATGAAAAAGAAGTAAAATGATTTTTTTTTCATTGAAAGTAGTAAAATGATTAAAGAGACTAATGACCGTTCTATAATAATTTGTCACCCACGTTCATGCATCGAGCAACTAAAATTCAGTGGTGGAATAGCTAGTTAGGCTCTATATGTGCAAATGAAAAGGATTGCAAAGCATTTTACCTTCCTCAACTTAAAGGCTATGAAGAAAGGAGGATTTTCCTTCCTATACTACACTAGGGAGCTATTTGGCAAACTCAAGTTTAATCTAGTGATATTATCAATTGCACATTGGGGTCCTTATATAGACATCCTTGTGAGGCAGAATTACTAGAATGTCCTTTCCAAATGGAATTCGAGTTTAGATTAATAGCAAAATATCATGGTCATGAAATTAGGTTTATCCTAATAATTATTAAAAACTTTCTTTAAAAAAAAAAAAGCAATTAATATAATTTTTTACTATATATATTTGGAGTGTTATTTAAAAATTCCTAGGACAGTCAGATTAGAAGCGTTACAAAACCACTGGTGTAACCCAGCTGTGGTGAACAGTCTGCTTAGAAGCATCATTGGCCGCATCAAATACATTAGACAAAATATACTTAGGAATAGTTTTGATGGTAAGACCGTAAGAGTGTTTTTTTTTTTTTTTTTTTTTTTTGGATGAAAGGATATGTTAGAAATTTAGGCCCTTAAACCAACCAGATTAATCTAGTTAATTAGCCAAGTGATTAACTTAGTCAATTTATACAATTCTAGGTTATCACAAACATACAATCATATCAAGAATATAAAGCAGCGGAATAAAAAAATAACACAATATATGATGACCCAAGAAAACCAAACTGGTAAAAAACCTGGGAGGATTTGACCTAGCTATCCTCAAGGTAAACTTGAATCCACTATGCGAAAGAATCGAAGTTCATACAAAAGGACTTACAAGCTCCCCGCTTAACTTCTTAATGCTACCCACCAATAGAACTTACTGACACGACCACGTGCAAGCTCCGAATCCACGGACTCCTTCTTTCTTGGATTCTTCAATCAAGTACAAGCACCCACGCTTGTTATTCTTTAAGCTCCAATAGCAGCAAAATTGTTGATCATCAGATGTAGATAATATCTCTACCTTGAAAACCCTAAGTTTATGTGAAGGAAAGCTCCTCAATGATATCACAAGAGATTCACATAAACAGCAAATATAAGCAACAAAGACTTAGAGAGGTTTTGGTACAAAACCCTAAAAATACTAAAGAGGCACAGGAGGCACTCTAATCTCTCTCTTAAAAGTCCTAAAAATGTTCTAGGGTTTCCTTTATATATAGGAGAGTTTTACTTAAACCCCAAGAGGTTTAAATAGAGTTTGGGCTGAGTTGGAATTTTGCAGAAAAACGTTCTGGTCGAGATTCGATCAATCGAGTCTAATATTCGATCGATCGAGCCAGGCCGAAAATCACTAATACTTCTGCAGCCACTCGTTTCCAACTTTACATAAAACGCCCACACTTTGAGCAAGTCTAAACAAGACTAACAACGTGTTTTGATCATGATTTGCCAACAATACACATTAGAGTTCTAAATACATAAAATCCTAAGTCTTTAGAACCTAACAAAAGGACTTACAAGACCCTTAAACCAATCAGATTAACCTAGTTAATTAGCCAAGTGATTAACTTAGTCAATTTTTGCAATTCTAGGTTAACCAAACCGGTAAAAAACCTTAGGAGGAATTGACCTAACTATCCTCAAGGTAAACCTGAATCCACTATGCGAAAGAATCGAAGTTCATACAAAAGGACTTACAAGCTCTCCGCTTAACTTCCTAATACTATCCACCAGTAGAACTTACTGACACGACCACATGCAAACTCCGAATTTACGGACTCCTTCTTTCTTGGATTCTTCAATCAAGTACAAGCACCCATGCTTGTTATTCTTTAAGCTCCAATGGCAGCAACCTTGTTAATCATCAAGATGTAGATAATATCTCTACCTTGAAAACCCTAAGTTTATGTGAAGGAAAGTTCATCAAGGATCTCACAAGAGATTCACATAAACAGCAAATATGAGCAACAAATACTTAGAGATGTTTGGGTACAAAACCCTAAAAAAATCAAAGAGGCACAAGAGGCACTCTAATCTCTCTCTTAAAAGTCCCAAAAATGTTCTAGGTTTCTCTTATATATAGGAAAGTTTTACTTGAACCCCAAGACGTTTAAATAGAGTTGGGGCTGAGTTGGAATTTTGCAGAAAAACGTTCTGGCCGATATTCGATCGATCAAGTCTAATTTTCGATCGATCGAGCCAGGCCGAAAGTCACTAATACTTCTGCAGCCACTCGATTCCAACTTTACATAAAACACCCACACTTTGAGCAAGTCTAAACAAGACTAACAACGTGTTTTGATCATGATTTGCCAACAATACACATTAGAGTTCTAAATACATAAAATTCTAAGTCTTTAGAACCTAACATGATAAACTTTATAGAAGCTAAAACGCCACCAAAAAAACACACAAAAAAAAAAAAAAAAAAAGGGACTGCCTTACATACAGAATAGACATAGTTATTCCTTGCTGCTGAAGGAACTGCATTTCCTCCATACGAGTTTTTTCCTGCCAGTGAGCTTTCCTGTTGCCATACCATTAATTGTTCTAGCCTTCTAGGCTTTTGTTTTGAGTTAGGCCCATAATATTATTGAATCCTACAGCCTCCACCATAGCCTCCTGACTCGCCTACAGAGTTGTGGCGGCTCCGGTACTGTGACGTCCATTAAATATTATTGTACAGCTCTATTTCTAGATCTGGCTTCAAAGTTTTAATGAGCAGCTGCCCTGTTGAGCTGGGTAAAAGTGCTTATATTGTGCATGACATTATTTATGTCATCTTTTCCTCCGATTACAGAATTCAATTAATATTCAACGTGTCTCTACAGGATGAAACTTGTATCCAATGCCTTTTTGCACAGGGCAAAGTATGATTGTGTCCAATTTTTGAATATTTTCAAGCGTTCATCTTTCGTCTCCTCTAAATTTAAGGCGTAATATTTTATTTAATTTTAATGCATTAAGTCTAGTGGACCAAATTCCTAACTTTTACCAACATTAGTAATAAAATCTAGTGGACCAAACTCCAGTTATTTTAAGCTTTTTTTTTTTTGCATTTTTTATTTCTCTCTTTAAATAACACTTCATATATATATATGAGATGGGTTCAAGTTACATCTAGTGTAACTAGAAAAGAGTTACATTATTTGTAGACCGTAGATTTGTAATTGATCTAATAGTTAAAAAAATAGCATTAAATGCTATTGGTTTCCACCTCATTCATAATTAATACTAGCATTTTCTCTCTCTCCTTATTTGTTGTTTTTCACTTGATTAAAGGGATACTGCAATTTTTAAGAATTCTATACTTGAAAAAAAATAAATTGTACAAAAAAACAGATGTTATCAACTGGACCAAAGTTCATTGGCATTATTATTATTATTATTATTTTATTTTTTTTTTTGGTTTTTGTTTTCTGCTTTGGTTACGTTTAGATTTTTTATGGAAATTATATATGCCTCCAGATATCAAATCTATATCAAATCCTCCAGATCCAATATAAGGATATGAAGCTCGGTGGTCCTTAGCATATTTTATTTTGTGTTTGTGTTATCAGTAATCATGTTCATAAGGACTTAGACAAAGGACGAGGATCCCAGGTAACATAGTGATATAGTTTGATGCAACTCTTCATTGGTAATGAAGTAGTGCCTTTTCCCACAGAGTCGTAGATTTTAAGCAAACTGTTTTTAATCAAAAGGAACTATGTACTTAATTCTTCATTTGTTGTAATTACTTCTTCTTCTTTGTTTCCCCCATTTATTTAAAGAGATTAAATTCTATAAGAATGGAGTGTAAAACTCATGTTTTACACCATCCAATAAGTGATTGCCACATCAGCATTTAAAATTCAATACATCCTACCACACCTAATAACATCTCGATAGATTCCAAAATTTGGTTGGATTTATATATGGGTATTAGAATTGATTGAGTGTGATTGTATTTATTCTTAAATATGTGATAAGATGATGTGGCATGTTGGGATTGAAGGGATAAAACATGGATTTTACACTACGTCCTTATAGAATTTAATCTCTTATTTAAAACCTCATTAAACAACACTTAGCCATTTATTTATTTTTAAGGAGACAAGATATATATTCACAATTGATAAGACTATAAGAGTATGACCAGCTTAAAAGAAGGGGAAAAAAAAAAGTAGTACGAGTTCAACAAAAAATAAATAAATAAATAAATAATATTGCAAATATATTTGTGAAGTCATTGGCAAAAAAAAGGAATATATGTAAAAGGTTTTAAATAATAAATAAGGAGAGCGAAACAAAATTGCTATTAATTAAGTAAATGAGTTGTAAGTCAATTAGCATTTAATGCTATTTTTTTAACCATTAGATCAATTACAAATCTACGGTCTACAAATGATGTAACTCTTGTCAAGTTACACCAAGTGTAACTTGAACCATCTCTCTCTCTCTCTCTCTCTCTCTCTCTCTCTCTCTCTCTCTCTCTCTTTTTTTATATATATATATAGTAAAAAATGGTCTAATTAATATGTGCCCTTAGGACATATGTTAACCAAATTTTATAAAACTTTTTATAAAAAATTGAAAAAACTATTAGAAAAGTCTGTCCATAACAATTTTCAAAATAATTTTATTAATGTATATCCTAAAAGAATTCGTTAGTAAAACTCATTAAAAAAAGTATTGTCAATCAAATTTTAAGTGGAGCTATTTTACTAATTAAGCCCCACACCCACACCCACACCATCCCTACTTCCTCTGAAATGTTGTTTTGACGCCTTCATTTTTCCAAGGTTGTGAAACCTAGACCAGACCATACGGTCCGACTGGATTAACCAAAAACCGTTCGTCAATACGGGTTTTTAACTCTCAAGAACCGGCCTATACAAGAAAAGCAGTGAACCGTGCAAACCACGGTCGAACCTCCCTAGTTTGAAAACTGTTGACGGTTCTTGCGGCTTAGATCTGGATCTTATTTTTGATACTTACCACCATAGTTGATGCTTCAAACCACCGTGAGATGCTGTTAGACCTTTAGATTGCATCGCCTTTCTCCTTCTTCTGTCTCACTCGCGCTTTCTCTCTCATTTTTCTACGTTTTTTGCCTTTTGCCGTTTCAGTTTTTGTGTCTGGACTCTAGAGTTGCTTTACAGATGGTGGAGATGGTGAAGTAATGCTTGGCTATCATCTACTCACTGACCAAGCACTTTCTTCTTGGGTTTTGTTTTGTATTTAAGCTATTATTTAATGAGTAGACTTCTAGCTTCTTCTTTTTAAGTCTTTTATCTTTTTGTTTTCCACTTTTAAATTTCATTGGAAAGTTGACCGTTCAAATGGGCTTGAGCATCAAGGCATGGGCTAGTTTAATTTGTGCCTAAGGCATGGGCTTAATTTAGACATAGGCTTCATTAAAATATATATATATATATATATATATTTATTTTTATAAAATTACGTTTTTGTACCTAAATATTTTCTTATTTTAGTCAATTTTTCTATTATTTCTAATTTATTATATTTATTTATTTATTAAATAATTATTAAATTAATTACGACATCATCACAGTTCGACCTTAAAAACCTTGAACCTTGAACCTTTTTCGGTTCATTGAATGGTCTGAGTCTGAAAACCTTGCATTTTTCAGCCACCAACTCTCTCTCTCTCTCTCTCTCTCTCTCTCTCTCTCTCTCTCTCTCTCTCTCTCTCTCTCTCTCTCTCTCAAACGGACACTCCTCTCCACGTTCTCATTGGCACACATAGTTTCCATCCTTCTAAGTTTTTGCCTCTGTTAGTAACAATTCATGGAGGAGGAAGCTCTTGACTTTTAGCCAACCATCCCTTAGAGCATTCGCAGCAGTGAATCGAAAATTTTAGCTATTTAGCTACACGAAAAGTCACTTTATCTATTTTACCTACACATGTGCTGCAACAATGGATCTATTTTAACTTTCAACACAATAAAATAATATAAACGTCACAATAAAATAATATATCTCATACAATAAAATAATATATCCCACTACACACAAAAACATCTACAATAAAATAATATTTCATTCAACTATCAGCACACCATCGCAACAACCATCAATCCCATAAAAATCACTGCACAACCACAACCCCGCCGTGCCCATCAAAACCAGTGAAGAAAAAAAAAAGAAAGCAGAAAAATCAACATAGCCAAATCGGAAAACACAGCAAAAGTGAAACCCAGAAGAACCAACAGACCCAAAATCCCACTGTTGCAGATTCAGAGAACAGATTAATAAAAGGGGTAAATTCCTTTCTCATTGTACTTTTTTCTTTTCTTTTCTTTTCTTTTTTTTATAATCATTTTCTCGTTGTAGTAGAATAGGAGGAAACCACCGCCGTTGGTGTCCATGGCTTCAGCTTTTCAGGACCGGTGGTTTAGAGAGGAGATCAAGACATTTGGGTCTGGGTTTGAGAGTTAAAAAGATAAGAAATCACAACCATCGTTGGTGGTGGTGATTGTGGCCGTGAGAGAAGGAGGCACTACTTGAAGGTTTCATCCATGGGGGCCAGAGAGAGGGTTTGAGAATGTTCTAGCAGGAAGAAAGAAGAGATGGAGAGGGAGGGAGACACAGAGAAAGGAGAAAAGCAAGAAAGAATAAAAAATAGATAAAGTAGTGTGAATGTAAAATTTAAAAAAAAAAAATTTTTTTTTTTTTTTTTTGCTCCAAGCTACCGTGCACATCTATAAGTAGATGTGCACTGTAGCAATTCATCTAAAATTTTTACCTATGGCTCCATTGCTGTAGGGCTTTTTTTTTTTTGTTTGTGGAGCTAAATTTTAGCAATATAGCATTATAGCTACACTGCTGCGAATGCTCTTAGAGGTAAATCCTCCTTTTGTTTTGGGTTGGAAGCATGGGTAGAAATAGTGTTCGTGGGCAGAAATGTTATGTGTTCTTAACAAAAGAAGAAGAAAAAAAAAAGAGAAGTTTGGGTTTCGTGTAGGATTGGAGCACATATGAAATCCAATCTCACTATCTATGATTCCCTCACGTTTTGGTCACCTTCTTCCTTGCTCTTGAATTGTTTAAGATCTATTTTGGAGTTCTTGAAATGGGTTTGAAATTTTTGGTTTGGATTTGGAGTGGGTGTGTTATATCTGGTGTTGTGAGGTGTGTAGGGTTTCCTTGAGTGAAATGGATTTCTTGCTATTGCATTTTAGTTATAAAAATAAATAATTCTACTACTAATCCATGAGTTAAATGTTAAATTGATAGCGTTGGGATTGATGCTTGACACTTTGACGTGTTTAGTATGCACATACCAAATCTCATGTCAAAATGGTGTCGTTTGGCCATATTTAACTAATATACAAAATTATTATGCCATGCTATTAAACTAATAAACGCTACACATTTTGTAATTGGAAATTCCTAATTTTTGCCATAGACTTAATTTGGAAGTCTAATATGGTTTTAAGGAAAGCTAATACATTTATCCTTGATGTGAATCAAGTTTTAGAGTATTTGAATTAGTATTAAAATTATAATGAATTTTCTGTTGGGATCCTAAATCTGTCAATGATAGATTTGAGTCCACTACAATATGTAATTTTTAATAAATTATAGAAAAATCTTTTTGAGCCGAATTTTTCTGTGGTGCATTATATACGTATAGGGGTACGTTCCCATAAATTTTTGAATTAATCGGATAACTTTTCATGGACCAAACGAATTTTACAAAAGAGCTAACCTATTGTGTAATGAATCTAAGAATCTGAAAGCTCGACGATTATGTTGAGATTTTGTAGAATTTACTTCAAAATTTTGTTGAGTGGATTGGCTTGTAATTTCATGTGTTTTCTTTGACATGTGTTTTACTTAGATGATTTTAATTGTGGTTTGGTTCAATCATTTAGTACCCAAAGGGAAACTCATGAGACATGCTACCTTTATTTTGAAGTGGCGTGTTTAATGTTATGCTTATATATGCACATTGCTTGCAGTAGAGAATTAAAATGCTTTAGTTTCGTGTTAAGGCATTATGAGTTCTTGAAAGCTTGTTTGGTTCCTGTTTTGGAAGGGGAACTTGTCTTAGGATGGTCAAGTTAGGCTTTAGTGCCCTTGGCTGATTTTAGGGGATCCTTTATTTTGGAGAAAAATGTGATGGTAAACTTTGCAATGGGCCTTATTATTGATAGACTTGATCCTTGTATTTCTAGGTTCCGAGATTTTTGGTGATGGACCTAGTGATTGGATTGCTTGATTTGGTGGTGCAAAGTTGAGGTAAAATTAGTTGGCCTTTCGAGGTAAGTGGCTTCTTAATATGGTTTTTAGAAAAATAATCACATGGCATGAAACATTGTTTTTGGGTTAAACACATTTTGAAAAATTATTTATGGAACTATGTTTTCCTAAAAAGTGTTGTGTTGCTATCCTATTATATATGAAAAGCGCATCATGTTTGATATTGCATATGGGGAAATGCATGAATATTTGTCATGGAAAGACAAGCATCTTTGAATTCATTTGATAATGGATTTCATGGATTTATGGTATTATTTGGAAATACTAAAGATGTTTTATCTTAACTAGTATTATCTAGGGAATCGATAGAAAATCTTGTTAACAAAGAATGAATTTGAAAACCTTACAAACTTTATGGAAAATTGTGATTATTTAAGGTTTTTCTAAAACTACTTGGAAATAAATTATGTATTTCAAAGTACATGTAACTTGTGAGCTTTATGTTGTTTTAATCTTATGCCATGACATGTGTGATTGGCCGGTGATCACCTAATTTGATTTCCGTAGTCTTTGTAACAACGGTATAAGATCAAGGTCAGAGTTTTTTCACTTTGGATGACGCATCCTTCCTCGTTACCCATGAGGGGAGAGGCAAAACCTTAAGGATATGGGTGAAACTGCTACCCATAGGGCCAAGAGACTACATACCAGAGAAGACAATATCATGTCAATTGTGATATCATGACAATATCTATGTGGTAATATAGTCTCTTTGTGACATTTTGCCTTTGTTTGATTTCTTGGTTTTTGGTTTTGGAAATGTGTTATTTTCATGGAAATTATTTTTGTAGAATCATTCTTGTTGTCTTAACAATGAAAATGATTTTGTAGTATCCAATTGGAAATTCCCAAATTATGGCATGTTTTGTAAAATGCTTATAATCATGAAACTTGTATTTTCTCCACCCCCATTAATTATGCTATTTATTGGTTTTTAGCTCATCCCACTCTCTAACAGTTTTACAAATCAATTAACCATATCTCAGGCCTAGAGCTTACTTTATTGGTAGTGATTAGAGTACTATGCTAAATTGAGAGATTTGTGCTATAAATGTTTGGTGACTTAACTTGCTAAATTTAACGAGGCCACAATTAATCCTATTGGAGGTTCGGCTCTTGAGGTTTGTTAGCCTTGGGCATGGCAGGCCTTACTTTTGCTATTGAGGTAGTGTATCCGAAGGAGGACCTTGACTTTGTGTTGATTCATTTGAAGCTTTGGAATTTCATGTGCATTTGGAGAGACATGATTTATTGTTTGTAAATGTGTCATAGGGCTCTCACTTATATTGTTGAGATCTTAGCAATATTTTAATATTTTAACATGTAGATATATTATTTACTTGATGGGAAAAAAAAAAAAATATATATATATATATCGCTTACATTTTATCTTGAAGGTTCGATATCTCATGCTTTAGACCCTTTTAGGTTTTGAGCATGATACCATTAACCTTTGTTCATCATATATTTGGAATTTTTGGCTTGACTCCCCATAAATAAACACTTGCCAAGGCAGATTTAGGCCGATCTTGCATTTTTGGCTCTTGTTGCAAATGTCCTAGACAACCTTTTATTCCCAATAATAATGATTACCATATGTGCTGTAATCTCCATTTATTAGATCAAACGTGCCCTTAGAATTTAGAACACTCTAATTTTTTTTCCCCTTAAGGTTTAGAATACTTTCTTTATTTGGAGAATTTTAAATTAGAATACCATTTGTAATGAACCTGCACCCAATGCCTGTAAAAATCCAATTTTTTTTTCTTATTATTAATTCTCTAATTACAAAAAGAAAAGAGTTGTTAGCCATCATGGTTTGCATAGATTATAGTTTGTTGATTCTCAAAACCAAAAAATTAAAACAAAATTAAAAATAAAAAAAATAAAAAGAAAGAAGCGAGTGAGAGATATAGCTTGGTTTACAATAAGGGGTGGATTTTTTTTTCTTTTTTATTTGTCATTTTATTTTAACTAAACTAAGCAATGATGTTGGAGAGCATAAGAGCATTCACATTAGCTCGTGCAAAATTTTTTGCTTATTTTAGCATAAGAACTTACTTTTTCTATTTTATATACTCACTTTTTAAAACACTTCATATTATCTATTTTACACTACATTACATTAAAATATCAATTTTTCTTGATTTTTTTAAATTTTTTTTCTTTTTTCATATACAATAACCACCATCCACTCTCTTCCTTTAAACTCAGGATACTTAAAGAAATAATAAAAAACTATATACAATATGAATAGTGTCAGTGTAAATTTACACAATTACTATAAAAACTTTGCAAATTTACACATTTTTAACTTGACTGATGTAAGTGATTTTGGGGGTTGAATGTGTAAAATTGTTACATTTTTTTCTATTTTGCATTGATAGATGCAAATGCTCTAAGATGCTTTATTTTGGAAACCATCAAAAGGGTAGTTTAGCTTCTTCCCAAGCGTGCTCTCTTGGTGCTTCTTCTTTTAGCCATCCATGTATAGATGATATAACAAACCATAGTTATAATATTTCTATAACATTTCCTACTTTTTTAGAGGGTAATTTGATTTTTAATGCTACATTTTGTTAGACTTAATTGAGAAAGTGATGGAAGGAGATAAAGTGTTACACAGGTTTCAGTTTAAAGGCCGATTGCGCATTCTTGTAATTCAAGGGCTAAGTGTAAAATGAAGTATTGTTTAGGGTGGAAAAAAATATAATTTCCCCTAAAATGAACTAAAAGTGAAAAAAAAAATTACTTGTTGACTAAACTTGGGATAGGTTTGATCCAATAGATAAAAATTAAAAAATCAAAGTAAACCACACACTAGGGAAGAGATTTTGTCTCTTGCTTTTTTTAACTTATAACATCCACTTTATGATGATTGCTCTTTATTATTATACTAATTGATTTTTAGTGTAGACAGAAATTAAACGCCAAATCTCTTATTCCGACAACAAAAAAAAAAAATTCAATTAAGTTAATTGGAACTCATAACATTTTTATGTTTTTATGTAACATTTTAAGTATCATTTATTTAATTTATAGCTCGTGTAGGGGCCACCTTGTGTCCTGTTTCTCTATGAATGAGGTCCTTTTTTTGTCTGATCGTGTTCTGTTTGTGTGCTTTGGCTTAGGATTGTGTATGTATATTTTTGAATGATACATAGTGCATTATTTTCCAGCAACTCATGTTTTGTAGAAAACTAAACACATTGCACAATTCTTGTTACTTGACAGCCTTCAAGTCTATAAAAAGCAAATGGAATAAAGAAGTCTTGCCAAGTCGTGGAAAATAGAAGAAAGGAAAGTCCCCCAAGGTGACTTCTAAATTTAGATTTGACTAAGATTAAGTGACTTTCTCTAATCTTGGATCAATTTTCTGGCTCTATGAACTTGATCCTCAACTTGTAATCCTGATAGAACATCCAAAATTTGTGCTTAACTACTTATGCTTATATGTAATTTGTGAAATCCTATCTTATAGCAAATTTGTTAACATTTTAATATGTAGATTAAACATGTGTGTAACAAATCGGGATTTGAAAGATTATAAATATATTTACAAACCTTCAAAGACTGCAGATGACGCATGGGATGGATGCTTGACAATGACAATATCAATAACCTTGACTCTTGCACACTTGATGAACACAATCCTAATTTTCTTAGGTTAGGAAATCTGGCCTTGGCAAAGAGACTCTCAGTGTAGTGATTTAATGCTATACCAGTAAGGACTTGAAGATTGGGTAAACCCTCTTCATTGTCTGTTCCAGGTAGAGATGTTGGCCCATTCAAGTACAAATGTCTTAATTTTAGTAACTTCCATAACCCCTTGGGCAAGCTTTCAATTATAGAACTTCTCATATCTAGCGTCTCAAGATTCCAAAGGTTGCATAAGGAATTTGGAATAATTACAGGACGCAAACCAGATGAAATGCTCAAGTACCTCAAAAGAAACAGGTTTTGAATCTTTTTGGGGATTGCGCAACAAATGGCCATATTACTAAGCTCTACCACCCGAACCAACTTGTTACTTTTGCATAGCCATTTCAAGTAGTAGCCTTCGTCAAGAAGACTCTCAAGCCCGACAACTCCCTGAAAGCCTATTACAGAACGATTATTTGAAGACTTACGAGGGTTGGAAGAGGAAGAAATGTATGGATGGTTGGCAAAGTGGATGGAAATTCTACGACATTTGCTCATGGGTGAAAGCTTAACATCTGAACAAACCTCAAAAACTTCTCTTCAGCACTTTCTGATATACAAAGGTCTCGTAAAAGATCATGGATACGACATGTTTTGACTCCTCCATCTAGCCTTTTTGTTGCCACTTGAATCAAGCTCCAATCAATGAGTTCCTCCAAGTAGTCTTCAGCAATGTCCTCTATATTTCTATTCCCGATTTGTTGAATAAATCCCTCGGCTATCCATAGTCGGATTAGTTGCCTCACTGGTATCTCAAAGTCTTCTGGGTAAATACGAATTGACATGGCCAATATATTTCGACCATGTTCGATGTGTTTTCTCCTTATTCGCCAAAAGACCCCCCAATACCACAATAGCAAGTGGTAAGCCTTGGCAACTGTCCACAATTTTTCTCCCAAAAGTTTCAAGTTCTAAAGGGCATGTAGCTCCTCGGAACACCTTCTTACAAAAGAGTTCCCAACTTTTATCTTCTTTAAGAAATGGGAGTTCATAAGGAGGAATAAGAACACTATTAACACTAGTTGCATGTAATGCTACTTCTTTTATTCGGCTAGTAATCAATATTCTACTCCCATTTGAGTTATTAGGAAAGGCAGCACTTACCTCATTCCATGCTTCAATTTCCCAAATGTCGTCTAGGACAACTAGGTACCTCTTGTCTTTCAAGCAATCAAACAACAAACTTCTCAATTCATCTTCATCCAAATCTTGCCACCCTTCACCATTCTTTTCATAAATACCTTCCACGAAAGCTTTCATGACTGACAACCATTTTGGCAAATCTTTTGATTTTTTTTTTTTTTTTTATTTGTCTTCCAAGAAAGCAAACAATACCTTTCTACATTCTTCATCATTCATTGCCTTGATTCCGTTCAAGTCTTCAATTAGTGTCCCTTTCAATTTATCTTTGTTCGTGCTATACTTAGCTTCCAGACCGTGAAATAATTCCTCTTTCAATTCAATTTTCAAAATAAACTTCTTCAGTTTTGGCATTGGTGTCATACCCTTCAAAATTTCAATCAACATGTCTCTGATTTTATATTCTTGAGAGACATACACCCACCCATGGAAATCAAAGTGGTTCTTGGCATGATTGTCGTTGTAGATCTTCCTAGCAAGAGTGGTCTTACCTAAGCCACCCATGCCAATGATTGAAACAAAATTAAGATGCAAACTACCTTCAATAAGCTGATTCACCAATGCCTCTGTGTCATGACCAAAGCCCACCACATGATCTTCCTCTACGTATCTCCTGCGCTTGTGTAGTTTCACCTCTGCTTCTGTTTCTCCTCCGGATGATTCAGCTATTTCTATGCCGTACTTGTTCCTATTGTCATGAATTTCCTTGTTGATGATTTTGATGCTCTCTATCTTGTTTGCAACCTCGTGAAACGATATTGCTCGGTTATAAGAATGGACTAACTTCCCCAGCTTGCCTTTTCTTCTGTGCTTTGTCACAGCCATGATGAACGTATCAATAACATCCTCAGCCTCATAAGCTACGTCCCTGATTTGGCTTACTACCTCCTTCACCAACTCATTGTCATGTCGTTTCCCATCAGTATTTTTCAGGAAGGCATTGATCAGAGACAGCTCATTCTGAAGTGACCTCACTTGATCCTCTACTCCCCCTAGCAATTTTGATTCTTGGGAGAGCAACTGAGTCACGTTCTCCAACAGGAAACTCACAACACTATCTGCCATGTCTGCTTAATTATTTTCCCTTCTTTGTGGGTAAAACACTAAAACTTAGTACAAATCAATTAGGGCTCGTTTGGTTTAAGGCTGACTCAATTTTCATAACTCAGTACTCAGTTTTCATAATTCTAACTCAAACCCCACTGTCACTCAAAAAATCCAACACTTTTGTTTGGTCACAAAACTCAGCTCCACCACCACCACCACCAGTAAATCCAGAAACCCACAACCACAACCTCAACCACCAGAGCCCTCAACACAACCACAACCTCCACCAAAAAATCCGAATGAATCAAAAATCCAAACCCACCAACAGCCCTCAACCAAAACCACAACCTCCACCAAAAAATCCAAACGAATGCACAAAAAAAAACCCACAACCACAAGCTCCACCACAGCCTAAGCCTAAAACCACAACCACTACAAAAAACCCAAACCCAAATCCTTAGATCAGAGACCCAAATCACTAAAATATGAAATTAAGGAGAGAGATGAATCGATCTGGCAAAGGGGAGAAGAGAGGGAGAGAGAAAATGCGCACCAAAACTCAAGAAAGAGAAAATGATCTTGCAAAGAGGGAGAGAGAGCACGGGCCAAAGTAAATGAGGATAAGCTTGAACCAATCTGGGCTGCTTGAACCGAGAGACTTAATTGAGAGCCACCTCACGATGGCAGAGGGTTGTTGGGAAAGGAAAGTCTGGAAGGATGAAGGAAAGTGTTTAATGATGACTACCATGTGGACTTTTTTTTTTTTTTTTTTTTTGAGAAATGAAGGGAATGTGAAGGAAAGTGTTTTCAAACACAGCTCTAAAATTCTTTGCTGAAAAGTTTGGCAGTGCAAACAGCAATGTTCTTGTCTTGTTCATGGGCTTGTTGGTCTGTTGTGAGATCTTAGCTCACCTTCTTTAAACCAGGATTGCCAATTCTTTTGTGCAATTACAAGCGGCCCATTCAAAACTTTTTAAGGGTAGTGGGGCCATGGCAAGATTATTTTCTTGGGGCCACATGGGGCCTCTTTATTTTATTTTATTTTTTCCCTAATGCCTATTTGGAAGACTCACAGTACAAGAGATTCGGCTAAAACCTGTCTTAAGCTTAAGTCAAGGACTTCTTTTACATGGGATGGGCTTTTTGCTAACCCATTGGGCTCATGAGCACTTATCATGGCTTTTGAGTGGAATTTGTGGTATGACTTTGTATAAGAACCTTTTTTCATCTCCTTTGTATGCGTGTGTATTTGTTTCTCCAAAAAAAAAAAAATGATGAGACACTTCTTCTTTTTTTAATTGTTTGACTATGAGAAATACATAGCTTTGCTAATTTTTTTTTACATTTTTTTAGAGAGTTTTAACTTATAGCGTCACTTTTAATAATAAATCTTTATCATCAAACCAAGATACCAATCAATTTTTGATATAGGTGGGAATTGAATCTAAAATCTTTTATTTAACCATCAGAGACTTTACCAGTTGAACTAACTAAAATCCACAATTTTATTTTACATTACTTTGCTAAGTATGTTCATTTAACATTATTGGACATGTCCATTTAAGCATGTTGCACTCTTTGAATTTTTTTAATGTTGTTGGATGCTTTATGATCAAACTACCCCGATAAAAGGAAAAGTTCTATCTTTATTCTTTCCCTATATTACCAAGTTCCTTTTCTAAATCATCCTTTAGGCTTTATCTTAGTTTACTTACTAATTAGATTTTTTTTTTTTTTTTTTTTTGTTAAAAGGGAAGCAAAACAGTAATAGTCAAAGGATGACTCATTGGTATAAGTTCTAGACAACTATCCCCTCACAAGTCACACCTAATTCTAACTATTAAAGTATCAAAACACACATATTGTATTAAAAATCAAGAGTTTGGCTTACCTCCAGTATTTTTTTAACTGAAAGTGTTCTTTTATTTTAAATACACAATAGCAAATGGTAATGGCTTTTAATCTTCACTTTTATTTAGTTAATGGATGATGTGATAATTTCTCATTAAAAACAGAATGAGATTCTAGTTAAAAAAGTAATAAAGGTAAGTCAAACCCAATAATTAATAATTAAAAACAAAAACTTTCAACATAAAATGTTTTTATGTATTGGTCTAATTCACACAAGTATGTATAAACTTAAATATACACCCAATGTGTACAAAACATGCCGCCTTATTGGTTACAATTTACAAACTTACAGGTACACGTTTGCATGTATGTGCCTAACTAAGGGGAAAAAATAGAAATTTAATGTATAAGTTTAGATATCATGAAGGATATGAGATTCTTTGGTATAAATGATGTGAAATTCTTAGGCTCGTGTTCTTGGGAAAAAATTTATGTGCCTTATTTATTCATATGTGTGCTGTTAAGAAATGATTATTGTGCCTTACTCTTAGACAATTGAACAAACAGGTAATTATAGAATATTCTTGGAGTGCCATAAATGCATACTGTCCCCTTTTACATAATTATGAGTCTCACTAATTAAATTCATAATATGACCTATAATTCATGTGAGAGAAGATAGTACGTGAGAGAGGATAGTACGTATTTATAATACTTCTGGAGTATTTAATTATTTTCCGAACAAAAGACATGAAAGAAAGTTTCATAACACTACAATAGAAGCATTTATTTTTCACTCAAATTTCAAATCAATTTGTGCCTAAAACTTTTTTTTATTTCATAATTAGATAATTACAACAATGGAGATGTAGGATTTGAATCCCAATTCTCTTTACGAAGGAAAGTGGACAATCTCTCTCTCTCTCTTAAAAAAAAAAAAAAATCATGCAATGTGATGCATGATTTCAAGCCCATTACATCTGGAGTCGTTAGGACTTTGGACTAATAGTTTAAAGAAAGCCCAATAGGTCAATCCCCAGTGGCCTAATGTGGTTTAAGCAGTCCAGCCCACGTGAAAAGTAATTTATGCTAGTACATCAGCAATTCCAAACGCAAAGGTTTTGGGTTTATGGGTTCAGTTGTTACGTTCATCCACACAACTCCAAACTCCATTTATTTTGGGTTCCCGAATAATTTTCAAGTTCATGAGTCGAAAAACATGAACACTTTTTTAGTTGTAACTCCCAAAACAAATACGGTAGCAGTGTTAATATCTGTGTAATTTTCTGGAGGTAGCAGCGGCAAAAATTGAGAGTAGATTTTTTTTTTTTTTTTTTTTTGAGAAGATACTAAATATTTAACACACACGCAGAAAGAGAGAGAATGCCCTAAAGAAATTGATAGTGGTGTATATCTATTGAAAGTAGATGTTGGTGGTGATAAGAGTAGTGATTATATACATCTGCTGCACCCCAAATCGCTCAAACGTGAGACCCTCTGAACATTGTGGTGGTTTTGTAGTAGCCACGCTAGAGTTATGACATGACTTTATTAGTCGCAGAGTCAACAATTTGTCTTTAGAAACCAAATAAAAGATAAAATGATTTTTTTTTTGGGTTGAAATATGTTTTTAATCCTTTTTTTTTTAGTGGTTTTATTTTGGTCCTCACCGGGGCAGCTCAACCCTTAAGTCATTTAGGTAATAGTTTAAGCCCCCTAAATGGAGAAAAACCCTCCATACAAAGGGTCCTCTATTTTTATTTTTACTTTCCCTAAATGTTAATACTTTCCATTCATCATAATTGAGGTTTAGAGGTGTAGATATAGCTTTTTAGCTACAATCTACACCTATTTAATTCCTAGCTTGTTTATTGTTTTCTAACATGTTTTATAACTTTCCTGGTATGTCTATTTGCTTTCTAACAGTTTTGTAACTTTCCTAGCATGTCTACTTGCTTCTCACATGTTTTATTTCTTTAATGTTGTTGGTCTAGCCTTCTTGGGCTAGGATATGCCTTATTTTTTGTTTGTGTTCTTTGCCATGTTTATGTGCTCTTCTCCATGTTTATGTGTTTAGATTTACTTGTTTGGATGCAATGCCTTGTGCTTTTATAACTTTTTTCCATCTTGTTTATGCTTCTTTCTTGTGTTTTGGCTTTTGGGTAGGGTGTAGATCTAGATCTAGTGATCTAGGCCTACATCCATGCACCCAAGTTCAATAAAGGGTTTGAATTTGTTCCTATTTGCATGTTTATGCTTTGTTTGCCCCTTTTTACATGCTTTTGTGTGTTCCTTTTATCAAATTTGTTCATGTGATGCCATGTTTGGGTGTTTTATGCTTAGATCCTTGCTTTTACCTCCAGATCCATGCTTGTTTGCTTAGATCTAGGCATTTGCCATATTTGTTCTCCCTTTGGGTGTTTGCGCTTGTTGGTCTTTGGGGCCTTCTTGTTTGTTTGGTTGTGTCCATTCCCCTTTTATGGCTTCTTTGGAAACAATCTTGTTTGAGAGTACATCCTAGTGATGTTGGTTTGCTTGCCACTTACCCTTCTCTCCTTTGCTTAGCTTTTCATGTTAGGATTTCTCATGTTAACCTTTGTTTGTGCCTTTTTAACATGTTTACCCTTCTCCTTTGTGTGATAACATGGTTTGCTTCCTTTAAGCTCGGTATACTTGCTTTGTGCCATCTTGTTTGGCTTTCTTTGTTTTGTTTGCATCTTTGCACCTTTGTTTATATGTTCATGCATGTGCCTTTGTGTGCTTGTTTGTGTCATCAAGCTTAGTTCCTACCTAAAATCATGTGAGGGTTCGCACCTAGTAAACACTCAATTTTGCACCCATAATTTAATCAAAGAAGATAGCTAGAGTGACCATTCATATACCCGACATTTAGAGTTGCATTACATGCATTAATTAATTCATTGCATATCATAAAAATGATCTTGAGGTTCTAACAGTCGCGACGGTATGTCCAATTTCCAAATCGGACTGTCGAATTGAAAGATATTACATGATCAAGTTTACACGGTCTGCATGCATTTTGTTTGGGTGGAACCGATCACGTATGATTAATTTAAATTAATTCTGATTGGCTAAACAATTAAAATTAATTAAATAATTTTGTGATTAGTTGTTGGTTAGTGTCAAAAATAGACTTGCTTGCATGGGAACAAAGTGGATAATTAGATAACAAAGAAATTATGGATAATCAAGACTTTTTTGGAGTGTTTATCTACAAGATAATTATCACTTTAAAGACCTGAATATCCAGAAAAGGGGATTAATTTTTAGAATACGGATTAAAAATGCGTCTAAGTGCAATTCCCAGCTAAAAAATCCTCAAGAAAGGAGTCTAAATTGGACCAAAATTCAAAAGTGGGTTCAACACCCAAAAGGGCCATTCGACACTCTTAGAGTGCTGATCGGCACTTCCCAAGTGCCGATTGGCACAAACTTAAGGCCCAACCCAAGAACTCCTGGATTAAGATAAGCCTTACCCTTTTCGATTTTTTAGAGATGAGGATGTGTCCCAATTCGTATCTGATCATTCCACTAATTTTTTGAAACATTCCAACCTCTATTAATCCTCCCAACATTCAACACACTTTCTTTAAGTAAATTTTTTGTGGGGCCAATTTTATAATTTCTAATTATAAGGGAGTTTTTAGAAAATAAGGTTGAAACCCTAGCTATATATATATATATATATAAGCTTATTAAATCAATGTATAGGGGGGATATTTTGAGAGAGGAGCTTACCCAAAAGACTGAAGTTGAGAAGAATTGACAACATCCTTGAGGTAAGAGCCTAAGAATCTCTCTCTTATCAAATCTAAACTTATTTGGAATTAGAGTATTTTCTTTTACGTGAATATTTTGATTAATAGTAAAACTATTTAATTATTCAAAAGTTTTAATTATGCAAACGAAGAAAAGTTTAGATTTATATTTCGTTCAATTGGACGCTTCTACCTACTGATTTTTATGCGCTCAAGTTGTAGATTTTAGGCATATAAGAGCATTAGCATCAGGAGATGCTAATGCCATATCTGAGAGCATTTTGGCATAAATGCACCAAATAACCACTGCATCAGGAAATGTCAAAAGAAAGTATTGCAAAAATATTTAGAATTGTGCTACAGTACAATTCTACCTTTAGAATTGTACTGTAGCACAATTCTAAAACTTATAATATTTTTTTATTCCCCATTTTCTGACTTTCTCTTCTCTCTCACTTTGTTTCTCTTCTCATTCGTCTCTCCACAACTCTCTCTCATCACATCTCTCTCTCCACAACGGTGTCTCTTTCTCTCATCACATCTCTCTCTCACGGTAGCCTATTCTGGCGTGGGTCGTGGGTCTGGCGTGGAGGTGATACTGGGAAGTCAGATCGGCGTGGTATGGTGGCGATTTCTAGGTATTTTTGGGTACGTTTTCTGGGTTCATGGGTATATTCTGGCGTGGGTCGTGGGTCTGGCGTGGAGGTGAGACCGAGAAGTCAGATCGGCGTGGTATGGTGGCGATTTCTGGGTATTTTTTGGTACATTTTCTGGGTTAATGGGTATGCGGCAGCGTGGTATGGTGGTTTGCAGCGGCGTGTTCATGGGTTTCCAGTATGGTTTGCAGCGGCGAGATCGATTTGTAGCTGGGTTTGTGTAAATTTTGACTTGATTTTTTTTTGTGGGTCATCTTTTGGATTCGGAATTTGCTATTGGTTTGATTTGATTTTGGGATGAATTTTTTTTGTGGGTTCATGGTGGTGGAGTTTGGGGTTGCCATGGTCATGGCTGTGGTTGTTTATGGGTTGAGGTGCTGATGGGTTGAGGTGCCGTGGTTGTGGTTTTTGATGGGTTGAGGTGCTAATGAGTTTTTGGTGCCGTGGCTGTGGTTGTTGATGGGTTGATCGGTGCTGATGGGTTTTTGGTTCTGTGGTTATGGTTGTTGATGGGTTGATCGGCAGCTTGGGTTTCTGATCGGTGGCTTGAGTTGATCGGTGGCTTGGGTTTTTGGTGCCGTGCCTGTGGTTGTTGATGGCTTGTGTGTTGCTAGAGGTTGAGGGAGAAGTAGAGGAAAAAAAAAAAGACCGTTGGAAAGCCCAAGAAATAGGAGGCTGAAAAAAATGACAGTTGAAAGAAATAATAAAGAAAGTTTAAAAAAAATATATTTTAATAAAAATAGAGTTTTGGGATGTGAAGGTATTGTAAAATTGGATGGTATAATAGAATTGTGGAATTTTAGAATTGGAAAATAGAATAGCATTAGCATTTCACAATGCTAATGCTCTAAGGGTCAACTTTCTGCACAGTTTTGTTGTTTAAGAAACTATGCCCGTACTGATGGAATTGGGGAAAAAAAAAAAACAAAAAAAGTCAAGTAAGCATGGGTTTAGGTTTGAGGTCTGACAAGTTATAAAAAAAAAATGAAATGAAGAAGAAGAAAGCTGCAAAGTGTAGCACACGTCCTTGTCTAGTGTGACATAGTGTACTACTTCTAGGAGCTATAGCCTTATCTTTAAGGCATAAATGCTGGCAGAATATATATATATATATATAATATTAAGATTAGGTGGAATTTTGTTATGAGATAAGCAGACAATTATTAGATATTTTTAATAGGCTTTTTCTAGCCGGTACCATTATAAGTCTTTCTTGAATTATTTAATTATTGAGTAAATTGTGCTTATAAATTGTTAGGTGAAATCTAAGAATTTTAGAAAAAGTTTTAGGGAGAAGTTCTTTGTGGTGAGCTAGATGAGGTAAGTAACCCTATCCTAATTGGTTTTATTTTGTGTAATTTAACTACTGAACATTGTTTATAGTTGTTACAATTTTATTTCTATTGTATTACTGATTTCAAGAATAGGATTATCACAAATATATAAGATTACTAAATATATGATGTATTTTATTTAAATATTTTTAGCTATATTGATTCAAAGTAAAGAATAAAGAATTTTCACAAATACATATGAGCATTGAATATAAGATTTATTTTATTTAGTTGTTTATAGTTACATTGATTTAAAGTAAATAATATAGAAATATCACAAATAGATTTTAATATTGAATATATGATTATATATGTATTTGAATAAGGTATTTTTTTGTCAGAAACTATGATTTCATATATATGATTATGGACAATTTGACTATGAATTGATTCTGATACCCAAACCAATGGAGGTTATTCATTGGTACTCTAATACCCAACCAATGGGGGTTATTTATTGGTATTCTAATACCCAAACCAATGGTGGTTATTCATTGGCACTCTGATGCCCAGTCACGGGGATATAGCGTGATCATAGTCACAAGATAGTTAAGAATATGAATTACGTTTGAACATTTGAATTATTTTGAGTCCTTAAAACTACATATGTGATTTTGGAAATGTTTAAGTATTTGAACTATTTTGAGTCATTAAAACTGCTTATGTATTTTTTTTTTTTGGGAACATATTGAAAGTTATAGCTTTGATATATGGAAAACTGACTACTTTCTAAACCATCTATGATATATTTATCAGATTAAAGTATGTGATTTATTTGCAACTTATTATTTTAAGACTATGAAACTTCTTTAGTTATTTTTTTGAAAACCCATAGGATATTACAACTTTTGAAGGCTTATATTACATCTTATTACTTTACAAATTCATTGCTTGATAGAACTTATTAGGACTTTGGTTACTTATTGAGTTGTCAACTCACTTCCTTTTTCCCCTCCAGTTTCAGACTGTGAAGAATAGCAAGTTTTGGGGGTTTTGATGTTGTGTTGGAAGCAGGAAAGAAGCTTAGTGATTTTGAGATTTGATGGTCTTCTAATAGTTTTATATTTATTGGCCAATTGGCATTATGTACATGAGGTTTGAATTTTGTTCCTTTTAAATTATTGGAGATCTATTCATAAAGAAATTGTTGAGGTATTTTAGATTTATTTGGTTTAATTTTTAACGATAAATTTCAGTTGCTAAGAAGGCCTTGCACACTTGTAGAGTACTTACTTTATAAGCGTGCGGCTGTTGTCACGTGTCTGTCTTTATAGTTGGGTTCGGGGCATGACACTTCTGATTCTTCAAATCCCCCTACGTTAAAGATGTTCTGGAGGCTTTTGCTTTAGGAACTTCTTTTTTGTAAGTAAAGTATTTTAGACCTCAAAGAGGTGAATACACTTCTTTGATTTTTAAAATATTCATTCATTAGAAGAGCACGCTCATGCAAGAGGTATTCTATTTTTCTTTCTTTTCTTTTTCTATTAATTAGCATGTTTTTGTGTTGATGCATGAATATGATTAGCATGTTTTATTATAACTTGTTCTTAATATATGATTGCCATGATTAGATGCTTTAGATGATTGTTTATTTCAATTCTTTCTCTTTGACTTCAAAATCTATAATGATTATCAAAACTTTTTTATGAAAACACTAAACTGATCTGTATTTTCAGATCTAATTTTTTTTTCAAAACTAAACTGATTTGTATTTTCAGATATAATTTTTTTCAAAACACAAAACTGATCTGTATTTTCATTAAATACAGATCTGATTTTTTTCTAAACCCAAAACTGATTAGTATTTTCATTAAATATGGATCTGATTTTTTCTAAATACAAAAACTGATATGTATTTTCATTAAATACAGATCTAATTTTTTCTTGAAAGGTTTTCTTTATTATAAAATTGCAAATTTTGAAATTCAAAATAAGGGATTGAAAGTTAGGATAAAGTTTTTTTAATATGTGATGCATGCATAATAAATTTGTTTCATGAATGTGAATCCTCCTTTAGAAGTCATTTTTATTTGTTCCCAACAACAAATTTGATTTTTCTTGATAAAATCACATTTTTTAACTTCACACACACACAAAAAAAAAAAATCTGATTCTTTTTAACAAAGTCTTATTATTTTAATTCAAAAAAACATATCTGATTTTTTTTTTTTTACAAATCAAATCTTTCTTTTTACCTTTTACAAAAACAGATCTGATTTTTCTTGATAAAATCTTGTTAAGACATATGTGTTTTCACTTGTTAAGAATATATGTCATTTGTTTATGTAAATTGGCTAATCCTTTGACAAAACGCACTCTACTTGTAATTGGGTAATTCTAGGTGTTTTTAATTCTTAAAGAAATAAGGTTTCAAGATCAAGTGTTGAAATCATCAAGTCTACCCAAGAAAAACAAGCTGAAGTGCAAATTCATTAAATCTTAACACCTGCTCGATAGCTCCTCGACACCTTGCTATCTGTCAAGATCTATAAAATCAGATTTTTTGATCTAATTTCTTAAGATCCGTGAATATGTCTTTGGACCTTCTTTTCTCCTAACCCTAGGCATATAAAAAGATTATTTTAAGAGCCGTCAAATTGTACACAAGTTGCACAAGCATTGAGCAAACTCTGTTCAAGCAATTTGTGACAAAAGACGAAGTTCTTGACCTAATTCATCTCTTCTGAAGAAGTTGCTATGTATTTCCACCAAAGGATTTTGTGACCAAGCATCTTCTTGATCTTTATCGTGTAGGATGAACTGGAGAATTTTGCAGCCAACCTCTCCTTCTAAGTTGGTGTTGAAGTCACGTACTAAGATCCGCTCATTGGTTAGTCACGTACTTGGGAGCCGTGCATCAAAAGGTGGAAACTGTCACTACAGAACAAGTCCAATTGGGTATTAGGGTAAGAGTTTAACTGTAGGTTGGTAAGGTACTTAAGATTCTTTTACTTGTAACCACTTGTTGTGATAATAGTAGAGTTTCGGGAGTGGTGACTAGAAAATCACCTGATGGGGTTTTTGCCGTAAGGTTTTTCCCCATTCGTAAACAAATCACCGTGTCATTTAATTTCCGCTGCATATTTAGTTATTTTGTGATTTGTTTGTGCTACCACGCGTTTGCATGTTAAATTGATTAATTAATAACTTGGTTAATTAATTAATTGGTTAAATCATAAGGGGTCATTCAGTTTGTGGCCTATCAAGTGGCATCAGAGCAAGCACACTTTGATTAGGGTTTAATCTTTGCTGTGTTTGATCCATTAACCCCTATTTGTCATGGATAGAGGACAGTCGTTAATTATACCTCATTTATTTCATGGGACTAATTATGCATACTGGAAAGTACGCATAAGAGCTTTCTTACAGTCTTTAGATGAGAAGGTGTGGCAAGCTGTAGAGATTGGCTGGACCAAGCCAAAGGAAGCGCCGGCCGATTAGGATGAAGCCAAGATCAAGGCGGCAAACTTCAACAGTAGAGCGTTGAATGCCCTATTTAGCGCAATCACCAATGAGGAGTTCAAGAAGATATCATCTACTGAAAATGCAAAGGAAGCATGGATCATCCTCCAGACAACCTATAAGGGTACAAAGGCTATCAAGGATTCAAAATTTCAAAGACTCACTACAAGTTTTGAAGAAATAAAGATGGAGGAGGATAAGTCGTTTGATGAGTTCTATGCCAAGTTCAAGGACATAATGAACTTAGCCTTCAATCTTGGGAAAACTATCCCTGAACCCAAGATTGTGAGAAAGGTGCTCAGATCTCTACCCGAGAGATTCCAAGCCAAGATTACAGCAATAGAAGAATCAAAGGATATTGACAAGATTCCTTTGACTGAGCTGGTTGGAAACCTGCAAACCAATGAGCTAGGGCTAACCAGAATTGGCAAGACGGGTAAAGGCAAGAGCATGGCCTTGAAGGCGAAGAGCAATGATACAGATGAGTTTTCTGATGATAAAGATTCCAAGATGAAGTCCTATATTACAAGGCAGTTTAAGAAGTTTATGAAGAATGCCAATGGAAGGAGCTTCGACAAGGACCGCAAACAATCTAGTTCTTTTCAGTCTAAGGGGCAAGACAAAGGGAAAAAGGATACTAAGGACGGCAGTCAGTACACTGTTCCTGCAGGACCAAAATATTTTGGATGTCATGGATTCGGTCACATGAAGCATGAATGCCCTATATATCTCAAAAGCATTGGGAAGAGCAAGGCACTTGCTGCAACCTTAAGTGACACTAAACCTGAAAATAATTCTGACAATAAGGATGACAGAATCTTAAATTCCTTAACTACCACGGTCAATCCTACTGAAGGTATTGTTGAAGAAGTGGATGAAGAAGAAGAACTGGTGGAGTCCAAATTTGAGAAGATAGATGATCAAGATGATATCCATACAGCCTATGAGAAACTTTGCAAGCTCTTTGAGAAGCATGAGAAACTGTATAGGCTGGCCACCAAGAAGCTCAGTGATGTGCAACTTGATCGTGAAGAATTGTCCACAAAGTTTGATGAGGCGAATCAAACTATTGGTGCACTGAGATTTGAGAACAATGTCTTGGCTGAGAAGACCAAGAAGCTTGAAGCGGAACTGTTTCAACTTAGAGCTCAATTGGAAAGGACTTCAAGTGCAAAGCTTGAAGAGATGCTCAGCAATCAGAAATCTGCTTCGAATCAAACAGGTTTAGGGTATGGTCTTTCTTCCTCTAATACTGCTTCTACTAGTGCTAGTTTTTTGTTTCTGCTACTAATAATACTAAAATTGAAAACACTGATGTTAAAACTGAATTAACTAGTGAGAACCTAGATAAGGGTAAATCTATTTTAGGAACACCCCCTAAATAGGATAAGAAAGATAGTAAAAACCCTAGGGCTAAGAAGACGAACTCTCAAAAGCCCAAACAAAAGAAGCAGCATCTCTGTCATCATTGTGGAGCTGTCGGTCATACTCGACCAAATTGCTATAAGTGGCTAGCCACTTAATAGAGCAACGACATGATAGCATCTGGAAGCCAAAATTAGCTTCAATCCTCTCTTTCTCCTCTTGGTGATGTTCTCAAAGCCCTCATGTTCCTTTCGAACTTGAACGGATTCAATTCTTCCCCTTCACCATCGGTTCAAGGATTCAATCAAAGGAAAAGTTTTTCCAAGGTGTGGAAGAAAAAGGACTCTTAAGTGATTTTATCACTTTCTTCTATCTTCTTGTTTTTGTTTGTTGCATCACTTGTGTGTTTTGCATTTTTTTTTAGATAGTCTAGTTTTATACTTTGCTTTGATAACATGTTTTTGTTTATTTATTTTCAATTTTGTTTATTTCGTTTTTGATATAAAAAAAAAAATTTGAAAAATTGAAAAATACAAAAACAGTGTGTGTTTTGTGTACTTTGGTACTTGTGTATCTTGGATGACCATTGAAACAAAGTTTCTAAATGTTGTATCTTTTGTAGCTTAGATGAGCATCTCTATGCACAACTAAGCAAGTGAGTTTTGTGGCTCTTGTTTGTGATGAGTAAGATTCAGTTATCTCTTAAACTTAACACTCGTATCACTCTTTTTGACGGGTAGGACTAGAAAATCCTAAAAGAAATGCATAAATAACCATCTCACCACTGTTGCCCGCCAATCATAATATGACACGTGTATGCTTCGGCATAGCAAAAGTGCAATGTCAAAGACATCCGTGTGCTTCGGCATAACAAAAGTACAATGTCTATACTTAACATCTTAGGTATTTCTTTTCTCTCTTTTATATGCCCATGCATGATTTGCTAAAATAAAAGAAAATATCCAAATAAAAATAAAAAGCAAAAAGATCAAAAATACTTTAAATATGGTTGCAAGCGTGTATTCTAGGAGATGTGAAAGTTATAAGATGTACCTTGAAGGTAATAGTCCTCATCAAACAATTATGATTGTGTGTGAGTTAAAGTTATTTTCTCATATCTCAAATCATCATAACATGTATACACATATGCAATCTTGCGATGTTTCTCACACACAACATGCAATATTCTTTACTACTCTTGATACATATGCAGGTACAATGTGATTTGGCCATCACAAAGGTTTTACATGTGCTAATGTATGCTCACTAAACTGTCTTGACTTACTTTTGAAAAATAAAATTGATTAGACTTGTTGTGTGTGTGTGTGTGTGTGTGTGTGTTTTTGAGGATCCATGTGCTTAAAATTTTTGTTGAGAGATGATTTTGTGAGCTTAATATGTTGATTGGATCATTGGTTGAGGTGCATGTTGGATTGCATTCATGTTTATGTTTTTCACTTCTTAAAAAACTGTTTTTAAAAGCTGGCTCGACACCTCCTCGATTCCTTGTTATCTGTCAAGCTTCTCAAGCCTTTTTTTTTATCGCAATCTCGACACCTCCTCGACACTTGGTGGATCGATTGAGAAAGTTCCTGCCTCCTCGATACCTTCTCGATACCTGGTGGATCGATCGAGATTCTGTTCCTTGAAGGTGATTCTTGTTCCTTGATACCTCTCAAGACCTGTAGCTGTCGAAGGCCATTTTCTCGACACCTACCTCAACAGATGTCTCGACACCTCTCGACACCTCATCTATCGAGATTTACTGAGGTTTCTATATAAACCTCTTGCGCAATCTGGTTCTCATTTTCTCGATCTCTTTTGATCTGTCCGCGCCTGGTCATCTCCCAAACTCCTTTTTCTCACTCAAAACCTTCAACCCACGTGATTTTCGGCCCTTCCTTGCTTCAAATCACTTGGTATGATCTCTTTTTCCTTTATTCTTCATGCATTTCATGTTTTGAATCTTAGGTTTTGGGGTTTTTGAAAATTTTTGGGGTTTTTTCAAAATTGTTGAGTTTTTCTTGAAATTTTAGGTTGGGTTTTCATTTAAATGTGTTCAAAATCTCATGCATTGCATCACATTTGCATTAGAATAGTATTCATTTAGATGTGTGTTTTATGCTTGTGTGCTGGTAGGATTGGATTGGGCTAAGCCCATGATACTTTTTACTTTGCATGTCACATGTTCGTACATTCCTCATACATACGTACTCTCTATTCAATATATTTGATATATTTGAATTTTTTTGAGAGTTTTTTGATTGTCTCTTTCTCTCTCTCTCTCTCTCTCTCTCTCTCTCTCTCTCTCTCTCTCTCTCTCTCTCTTTCTCATTCTGTTTACGTTAGTAGTGTCTATGGCACCTAAACGTAAATCCACTCTTGCTCAAAACCCTCTTTACTCTGGAGCTTCCTCCTCTTCTGATTCTATTCCTCTTAATCTTCGGTTCCATGATGATGATGCCCACAAGGCATTCTCGGAGAACTTCTCTAGACGAGGTGTTCATTCGGAACGCCAAGTTATTTTGGCGGATTTCGCCGACACTGACCTTCTCTCTGTCATTCATAATAGGGGATGGGAGTCACTGTGTGATGTCCCGGTCACTTGTCCTTTTATGCTCATTCAGGAGTTTTACTCCAATATGCACGAGATTGATCGTTCAGTACCTCTCTTTTTTACTCGCGTTCGAGGTACGCGCATCCCTGTCACACCGCAGCTAGTTGCGGATGTGCTTAGGGTTCCTAGGATAAAGTTTCCTAACTATCCTTCTTGTCAGGGTCTATGGATTGTGTCCAAAGATGAGCTCATTTCTACTTTTTGTGAGCGCCCTGCTAATTGGGGTGAACATCAGTATACACCATGTAAATCTTTTGCTAAAGGTCCTCGTTTCATAAACATGGTGGTGACTTTTGTACTCCATCCTCTCTCTCACTACAACTCTATCATAGAGCCTCGTGCTCGATTTTTGTTATCTCTTCTTAAGTATCTTACCATAGATTTTCCTTCTCATTTCATTCTTTCTATCATAAATGTTCATTTAGATTCGGCGTCCCGTGATAAGCTCATCTTTCCTTCTGCTATCATGAGGATCTTACGCCATTTTTCTGTCCCTTTTCTTGTGTCCGACCATTTCACTTTCATGTGTGCCATAGATGCCGCTATCGTAAAATGTAGTGCAGCGCAGTTTAGATCGCGACAGCCGGATTCCACTCCTTTCTCCCGTTTCGCTCCATCTCGTACCGCTCCGTCTACATCCGCTCCTTCTTCCTCTATGGGCGATGTATCTCTTGGAGACATCATGGCGTAGTTGCAGCGCATGGATGCTCGCCTAGATACGCTCTCTACTGAGTTGTATTAGGTGAATATTCGTGTTGGTCGTATTGCACAATGGCAGGCGACCATGGGTGGGTTTGCTTCTGAGGCTACTCCTTCACCACCTCCTCCAGCAGCTTCTGATTCTGAGGATGATGATGATGATGATGGTGATGATGATAACGCTTGATGATGATGGAGATGCTAGCTCTACTGATGAGATGTCTACTTGACACTCTACCCTTTGTTACTCGTGACAAAAAGGGGGAGTAATTTTGGATATGAGAGTAGTCATCTTAGGAGAAGAGTTAGTATAGGATAGTTTTGTAAGGGGGAGTGTTGGTACTTGAGGGATGTAGTGAGAATTTGATATATCTTTTTCTTTTCTAGTTTTTTAGATACACTGTTCTTGTATATGAGGTCTTGTGATCAGTTTTTTCATACATTGTACTTATTTTCTCTATATGTAGATATATATTTCTTTCACGTGTCTCTTCATGTGTTGTTTCTTCTCTATTTTTATACACATGTTTCTTATACTTGTATGCAATCTATTATTTCTGTTTCACACAAGATGCCTTGATGAGTTTTGTTTAAAGTGTTTCAGAAATACAAGTTGTCAAAGTCTACTTGCCATAAACTCTTTTCTTGCAAAGTTTTCAAGGGTTTGTGATAGGATAGATTTTATTGTATTCAACAAATAATTATGAGTTTAGTGATTTATGACTTCTCTCATATGTTCATTTGTTTGTTGTGGTTTTGTCACGGATTGTCAAAGAAGGAGATTGTTAGAACATATGTGGTTTCACTTGTTAAAGAACATATGTCATTCTTTTATGTATATTGGCTAATCCTTTGATAAAACACACTCTATTTGTAATTGAGTAGTTCTAGGTGTTTTCAATACTTCAAGAAACAAGATTTCAAGATCAAGTGTTGAATTCATCAAGTCTGTCCAAGAAACAAGCTGAAAAAGTGCAAATTCATTAAATCTCGACACCTGCTCAATAGCTCCTCAACACCTGGCTATCTATCGAGATTTATAAAATCAGATTTTTTGATCTGATTTCTTGGTATTCGTGAATGCGTCTTTAGGCCTTTTTTTCTCCTAACCCTAGACATATAAAAGGATTGTTTTTAAGGCCGTCAAAGTAGATACAAGTTGCACAAGTATTGAGCAAACTCTGTTCAAACAATTTGTGATCAAAGATGAAGTTCTTGCCCTAGTTCATCTCTTTTGAAGAAGTTGCTCTGTATTTGCACCAAAGAGTTTTGTGACCAAACATCTTCTTGATCTTCATCTTGTAGGATGAATTGAAGAACTTTGCAACCAACCTCTACTTCAAGTTGGTGTTGAAGTCGCGTACTAGGATCCATGTAATTGGTTAGTCATGTACTTGGAAACCGTGCATCAAAATGTGGGAATTGTTACTACAGAACAAGTCCAATTGGGTATTGGGGTAAGGGTCAAATTGTAGGTTGGTAAGATACTTGGGATTCTCTTACTTGTAACCGCTTGTTGTGATAATAGTGGAGTTTCGGGAGTGGTGACCTGAAAATCACTCGGTGGGGTTTTTGCCGACAAGTTTTTCCTCATTTATAAACAAATCACTGTGTCATTTAATTTCCATTGTATATTTAGTTATTTTGTGATTTATTTGTACTACCACGCATTTGCATGTTAAATTGATTAATTAATAACTTGGCTAATTAATTAATTAATTTCTATCACAAGGGGTCAATTCAGTTTGTGGCCTATCAACTATGATGTTTAACTTACTTAATTTTTAATATGAAAAACCATTTTAAGCAAGAAAATAAATTAAAAAAGAACAAGATAACAAAAGACATATGCCATCAAAGTTGCATTAGATAAAATTATACGTATAGAAAATTTAAACTTAATAAATTAGGATTTTTTAGGTAATAAATAGAACATCATATATTACCATTCTCACTTTTCAAGCATGACTACTATATAAAATTCAAAATACTTGAAGAAAAATTTTGAGACGTTAAAATTCAGTGGTGTGTATTTTAGACATTTTTACGATAAAATATTTTAAAAATTTTAAGATTTCTTTAGAGTTTATCTAAGAGTGGAACAATTAAGTTATCTGCAACTTTATAAAATATAAAGGACGAAAATTTTCAACTTTAGTTCAGGGAAGGAATGAAACTTCCCCAAATATAAATGGTGAAAGTGCTTGTCTGTTTCCTTGTTTTTTCGTTCGCCCAACGGTGAACGCCAGGATTGACTCTGAACCATAGCGTGGGACCCATCTCCTCCATTGACTGTGATTTTCTGGATTTTTGTTTTTTGTTTTTTCGTTCGCCCAACGGTGAACGCCAGGATTGACTCTGAACCCTAGCGTGGGACCCATCTCCTCCACTGACTGCGATTTTCTGCATTATAACTTACAGATAACAGCGGCTTTTAACTTCCACTAACATGGCTTGGCTACCATCAGTATCTAGAAACGAATTCTAGATCCATTCATTTGTTCTCTCTTTCAAAGTAAAAATTTTGTGTCCCTCGAAATATCTAGCATAGCTTCTCTGCAAAATTCTGTGCAGTCATGGATTACAAGAAGAATCCATGGCCTATGATGCTTTCTTTTCTCCTCATCTACCTATCTCTCAACAATCATCCTTCCCTTGGAGTTGACACCATCTCTGCAAACCAACCTCTCTCTGGTGATCAAACTATTATCTCTAACGGTTGGAACTTTGAGCTCGGTTTCTTCACACCAGAAAACTCTTCTCGTTCTAACTACTATATAGGCATGTGGTACAAGAAAAACTCTCGCAGAACCATAGTTTGGGTGGCAAACAGAGAGACGCCAGTCTCTGATAGAATTTCGTCTGTATTGAGAATCTCAGATGGTAATTTAGTTCTGTTCAATGAGTCTCAAATTCCAATTTGGTCAACAAATTTGAGCTCTACGAGCTCTGGTCCTCTAGAAGCTGTGCTTCAAGATGATGGAAATTTTGTGCTGAAAGATGGGTCTGCTAATTCATCAAAACTTTTGTGGCAGAGTTTTGATAATCCAACCCATACATGGCTTCCTGGTGCTAAGATGGCATACAACAATAGAACCAAGCAAAGCATGCATCTTATTTCATGGAAGAATTCTGAGGATCCTGCACCAGGACTTTTCAATCTTGAGCTACAGAAAAATACCAATTCCTATATTATTCTATGGAATAAGTCTGTACCATACTGGAACAGTGGACCTTGGGATGGAAAAATTTTCAGTTGGGTTCCTGAGATGAGAGCCAATTATATTTACAACTTCAGTTATGTTTCAAATGAAAATGAGAGCTATTTCACCTATTTGGTTAATGATCCTTCTATTATATCTGGATTTGTGATGGATATATCGGGGCAGATTCAGCAGCTTTCATGGAAGGAAAGTGCCAAGCAGTGGAATTTGTTTTGGTCTCAACCAAGGACACAATGTGAGGTTTATGCTTTTTGTGGACCTTTTGGTATATGCAACCAGCAATCCTTGCCTTTTTGTAGTTGCTTGAAGGGTTTTCAGGTTACCTCCAGCGACAGTTGGAATTTGTCAGATTTTTCAGCTGGGTGTGCAAGAAAAACCAGTTTGCAGTGTGGGAATGATAGTCTTGCTAATGGTAAGAGGGACAAGTTTTGGGAAATGCCCAACATGAAATTGCCTGATCATCCACAGACTGTGGCAGTTGGAAGTTCATCAGAATGTGAATCAACCTGTTTGAATAACTGCTTTTGCACTGCTTATGCTTATGGCGACCATTGTTCAATTTGGATTGGAGATCTATTGAATCTGCAACAACTCACAAGCGCTGACACTAATGGAGGAACTCTATATCTCAAACTTGCAGCTTCCGAGTTATCCAGTAAGGAAATTACTGTAGGTATAGTTTTAGTTCGAGACTTTCAGTTGTAGGGATAGCAGTTCTTGAGTTACCCAGTTCTATAATTGATTTGCTCTATTCTATTTTCCTTATTTTTAGATGATAGGAGTCTAATTCGATTTTGAAATTTGAATTCTGAATTAGGATGTTTTTTCTGATTTCCTATCCTTTCATTATTTATCCTTGTTATTATTCTTATTCTTTAAGTGGACTTTTACTGAATTAGGATGTTACCCAGTTCTATAAGTAGTAAGTGGACTTTTCCTATAAAATGGTGTAAGTGTTGGGTGCAAGTTTAGAACAATATGGCTAGGAGTAGAATTTAGTGTTTATACTTTTGTAGATATGTTACTATAATGCTAGATATGAAAAGAAAACAGAGTGTTGCTGCATAACTTTCATTACAATATTGTTTTTTTTTTTTTTTCGGATATTACTACTTCATTTACAACTCACATCTATATATAGATGTGTTAGGAGTTTAGGATGACTACAAGCTTCAAGAACTCTACAGAAGTTTGCTTCATTTCTCTTTAATTGACACTTGTCCTTGAGGTGTCTACTTGCATGCTAGCTTGGTGCTGGATTCTTCATTTGTTGACACTTAGATTTTAGTTACTTCTTACTTTGACACATAGGGAGCCATATGTCAATTGCAAATTACATTTTAACACCCCCTCTTAATTTGCAATTCCCACATTTTTCTTGAACTCTTCTAGTTTTTCGGCAGTACCAAATTTTGTAAAAACATCTGCTAGTTGCTCATTTGTATTGACAAAGTTGAGCTGTATTTCTTCTTCTTGCACCAATTTTCTGATGAAGTGATGGCGGAGTTCAATGTGCTTTGTTCTACTATGAAACACCGGACTTTTGGTCATAGCAATGGCTGACATGTTATCAAAGTAGATGATGGTTGGCATCTCCTCACTCTGTTGCATGTCTGAAAGAATTCTTCTTAGCCATACAGATTCACATGCTGCATCTGTTGTTGCTATGTATTCGGCTTCGGCTGATGATAATGCAACAGTTTTCTGCTTCTTTGAGGACCAAGAAATTGGTTTTGTACCTAGGCAGAATAAGTAACCAGCAGTGCTCTTGCGGTCATCAATTGAACCTGCCCAGTCGTTATCTGTATATCCCACTAGCTTGTTGTCTTTTTCTTTCACATATTTGATGCCAAGTTTCTTTGTACCTTTTAGGTAGCGTAGAATTCTTTTTGCTGCTGTGAGGTGGATTTTGCTTGGTTCATTCATGAATCTGGAAATAAGGCTGACTGGTTGCACAATATCTAGCCTTACAATATCTAGCCTTGTGTTTGTTAAATAAATTAAGCTTCCAACCAAACTTCGATAGTTTCTTGCATCAACTTTTTCTGCGCCATCATCTAAGTGCAATTTCTCATTGAATGCCATTGGGGTGGACACTGGTTTGCAATTGTTCATTTGGAACCTTTTAAGTAGATCTTTAAGATATTTTTCTTGAGAAATAAATATTTCTCCTTTGCATTGACGTACTTGGATCCCTAGAAAATATTTCATGGGACCTAAGTCTGTCATTTCATATTCTTTCAGCATTGCTTCTTTAAATTCTGCAACCATCTCTGGGTGTGTACTTGCATAAATAAGATCATCAACATATAAACAAACTAAAAGAAAATCTTTTATACCTTTTTTCTTGACATATAGTGATGGTTCACTTGGACTTCTTTGGAATCCATTTTGCTGAAAATATGAGTCAATTTTGCTATTCCATGCTCGCGGTGCTTGTTTTAGTCCATATAAGGCTTTTTTGAGATGATAGACCTTATCTTCTTTTCCTTTCTGCACATAGCCTAGAGGTTGTTCCACATATACCTCTTCTTCAAGTTCTCCATTTAAGAATGCTGCTTTTACATCAAGCTGGAAAACTTGTAGCTCCATTTGGGCTGCTATGGCTAGGACAGTTCTGATAGTTTCCATGCGAGCAACTGGTGCAAAAGTTTCATTGGAATCCACACTCGGTTGTTTTGAGTAACCTTTGCCACCAATCACGCCTTGTGCTTCTGAATTGAACCATCTTCTTTGTACTTGGTCTTATAGACCCATTTTAGCCCGATTACTTCTTTGTCTTCAGGATGATCAACAAGTTCCCATGTGTTGTTCTTTTCAATGGTTGCAATTTCATCATTCATTGCTTTTATCCAGACTTCTTCTTTAGCTGCTTCTTCAAAATTTTGAGGCTCACATGCAAAAAATGCTACATCACAGGATTCATAAATTTCTTTGAGAAACCGTACTCTTCCTGGTGGAGTTTCAAACTATGAAGATGTTCCAATTGAAGGACTTGCTCTTGCTGATGGGTTGTGGCTTGGACTTGCACTTGGAGTTGATTGAGAACTTGAACCTTCTTGATTTGTCACTAGTTCAATAATCTCTAACATCTTAGGCCCTTGATTGGAATCGCTTTCCCAATTCCATGTTGCAAATTCATCAAAAATAACATCACGAGAAATCACCATCTTGTTTGTTTTGGGATTGTAAAGGTGGTAGCCTTTTGATTCATTGCTGTAGCCGACAAAGATGTTCTTTTCTCCTTTTTCATTGAACTTTTCTCTTTCTTGTTATGGAATATGAGCATAAGCAACACACCCAAACACTTTTAGTTGATGGACTTGAGGTTTCTGTCCATGCCAAGCTTGATAAGGAGTCTTGTTTAGAATGGCCTTTGTAGGAGACCTGTTTAAAATATAAACAGCAGTGTTAACTACTTCAGCCCAAAAATTATTTGATAGCCCTTTCCATTTTAACATGCTTCGTGCCATTTCCACAATTGTACGGTTTTTTCGTTCTACCACGCCATTCTGTTGTGGAGTATGACGGACTGTGAGTTGTCTTTGAATGACTTGCTCTTTGCAATATTTTTGGAAGGGTCCATAAATAAATTCTCCACCACGATCTGTTCTGAGAGCCTTCATTTTTCTGCCACTTTGTTTCTCTGCAAAAGCTTTAAACTGAAGAAAAACATTAAAAGCCTCTGATTTTTGTTTAAGAAAATATACCCACATCATTCTAGTATAGTCATCAACAAATAAGAGAAAGTATCTATTATCATTGAGTGATGGGGTTCTTGTTGGTCCACAAATATCAGCATGCACCAATTCAAGTGGTGCTCGGGCTCTCCATGCAATTTTTGGAAACGGGAGCCTATGCATTTTTCCATAAATACAGCCTTCACAAACTTGATTTAGCTTAGCAATAGGAGGCAATCCTAGAACCATATTTTTATCCTTCAGCAATTTGAGGCCATTATAATTTAAATGTCCATATCTTAAATGCCACAAATATGCTTCATCTATTTTTTCAGTCTTGAAGGCAAAATTCTCAGCTAGTGGCATAGTGAGAGGAAAAACATTTTTAGAATTCATTTTTACTTTTGCTACTATAGAATTATTCTTCTTATCTATGATTGTCCCTTCATCATCATCAAAATTTATTTTGTAGCCTTTCCTTAATAGTTGTCCAAGACTTAAAAGATTTGCAGCTGAAAGGGAGAAAATACGCGCTAGGATGCCTAGAGTGAATGTACGGGCTAACTATAGTCTGCGAACTAAAGAAGAGACGAGCCCATTATTTACACAAGGCCTTAAGTGGACGGACCTGATGTGGACGGAGGGAATAAAGATGGGCTGGTCGGCCATGGGCTTGTTGGACCCCTTAGTGGGAACACTTTGGCCCATTCTCGTAAAGCCCTAAACAGAGTCCTTGCGCAACTTGGACTCTAGAATTCTCATGTATTGGTGAAGATCTTCCGTATAAGGAGAAGGTTTGTCCACCACATTTCGGACTCTAAAAAAGATGATTTCTACAAGGAAAAGACTTGGATACCAAGTTTAAGAGGAAAAACTTTCGACTACTATAAAAGCCCCAATACTCTCACCAATAGAGGTATGCATTATCTACCCTCTCTAACACTCTAGAGTTGTGAGAATACTTTTTGACTTAACCTTCGGAGGGTATTTGGCCGGTACCACACCGGCGCCCTTTGATAGGTTTCCTTCTTTGTATTGTGTAGGTTTACGTTCGAGCGCGAAGGTATCGTGTGACTCACTGGTGAATTTCCCAGCTTCATCAGTTGGCGCCGTCTGTGGGAAACTGAGAAGAAAGTAGTCAGACGTTGCTTCATCCCTGAGACAGAAGGGTTGCATAGTGCTCACTCGCTCGATGGCAACAACCAACGACATCCAAGGAGAGGAACTACCCATAACCGCACTCGAAAGACAGGTTCGGACTCTCACTGCGGCCGTGGAGCACCTCACCAAACAAAATCATGACCTAGAAGAACAGTTGCGTCAAAGAAACATAGCACCCAACAACTGGAGGGAGGATCAGGAAGGTACTAGCGCCATGCAAAGAGACCGAGAAGGGCCTAAAGGAAGCAATGCTCCAAGTAGGCCAGAACGACAAAACACGCGCCTTCCATCCCTCATGGATGTGACTCCTCCGCCTATGTTCGCGGAGATGCAGGCGATGAAAGAACAGATGGAGGTCATGATGAACGCCCTAAAGGGACGAGTGTCCAGTGACCTGGACGACCTAGTGAACCGAACTGATTCTCCATTCACCGGCCCCGTCAATTCCTTTCCCCTACCACACAAGTTCTGGATGCCACAGATAGAGAGTTATTATGGAGTCAAGGATCCCCTAGACCACCTGGAGACGTTCAAGACCTTGATGCATCTACAAGGGGTACCAGACGAAATCATGTGTAGAGCCTTCCCAACCACACTGAAGGGTCCTGCAAGAATTTGGTTCAGTCGGCTGACGCCGAACTCCATCAGCACTTTCAAAGAGTTGAGCGCTCAGTTCACCTTGCACTTTATAGGGGGACACAAGTACAAGAAATCCACGGCATGCTTAATGAGCATCCGGCAGAGAGAGGACGAGACGTTAAGATCCTACGTAACCCGCTTCAATAAGGAAGCACTTTCGATCGATGAAGCCGATGACAAAATACTGGTGGCGGCTTTCACGAACGGGTTGCGGAAGGGCAAGTTTTTATTTGCCCTATACAAAAACGACCCTAAAACCATGTCAAAGGTACTCTACAGGGCCACCAAGTACATGAATGCGGAAGACGCGCTACTAGCATGGGAGGAAAAGCCCAGGAAGAGGGAACGGCAGGCGGACGTGCGTTAGGATCAAGGGCAGAAAAGACCAAGGACAGGAGACAGAAGGGACGAAAGGCGCCCTAAGCCCCCGGGTGGAAGGTTCACAAGTTTCACCCCTCTAAACGCCCCGATTGACCAAGTTTTGATGCAAATCAAAGACGAGGGAACGCTGACGTTCCTAGGGAAACTAAAGAGCGACCCAAGCAAACAGCCGCGAGACAAATATTGTTGTTTCCACTGAGATCACAGCCACAACACAGCCGATTGCTACGACTTGAAGCAGCAAATTGAAGCCCTCATTAGACAAGGGAAGTTGCAGAAATTCGTCAACAAAGAGAGAGCAGATCTCAATCGCCAAGAGCCGGCCCCTCGACGGGATAACGAGCATCCTAGACCCCCCATCGGAGACATAAAGATGATCGTGGGAGGGATCGCGGCTACTGGTTCTCCCAAAAAAGCTCGAAAAACGTACCTCAGATCGGTCCTGAACGTCCATCTAACAGGCTCTACGCCTAATACCACACGGGTGGAAAGCCCTGTCATTGGATTCACTGAAAAAGACGCAAGGACACTCCATCATCCACATGACGACGCGCTGGTTGTCAGCATATGTGTGGGGGACTACAATGTCCACCGAGTATTAATCGACAATGGTAGCTCGGTAGACATTCTATACTATCCAGCATTCTAGCAAATGGGGATAGACAGAGCACGATTGATACCGATGAGTGCCCCACTTGTCGGTTTTGGAGGGACAAGGGTATTCCCAATAGGCTCCATCACACTCCTGGTAACAGTGGGCGATTACCCGCGAGAACTCACTAGGAATGTAATGTTTCTCGTGGTGGACTGCTCATCCGCTTACAATGGTATTCTTGGACGGCCCACACTTAACTCGTGGAAAGCAGCAACATCAACATACCACCTGATGATCAAGTTCCCAACAGACTATAGGACTGGGGAATTGCGAGGGAATCAGGTAACCGCCCGAGAATGCTACATTGCCATGCTAGAAATGGAAGATCATCATTAGACAATGTGCGTAAAAGAGTAGCGGATGGTCGCAGAACCGGTCGAAGAGCTGGAAGAGATAACACTTGACGAGTCAAAACCAGAGCGGACTACCAGAATAGGGACATTGGCCTGCCAGCCGGTGCGCCAAGCCCTCACAACATTCCTCAAGAGGAACCAAGACGTTTTCGCATGGAACCACGAAGATACGCCTGGGATCGATCCCTCTGTCATAGTACACAAGCTTAACGTGAACCCCTCAACCCCACTCGTCCGGCAGAAAAAGCGAGTGTTCACTCACGAACGAGACAGAGCAATAGCACAGGAGGTCAGAAAACTACTCAAGGCGGGTTTCATTAGGGAAGTATATTACCTGAAGTGGTTGGCGAACGTGGTCATGGTCAAGAAGGCTAGCGAGAAGTGGCGAATGTGTGTCGACTTCACGGACCTTAACAAAGCGTGCCCAAAGGACAGCTACCCCCTCCCGCGGATAGATGCACTGGTCGACTCGACGGCCAGACACCAGCTCCTAAGTTTTATGGATGCCTTCTGAGGCTATAATCAGATCAAGATGGAGGAATCTGATCAGGAGAAAACGTCCTTCGTCACCAGCCAAGGACTCTTTTGCTATAAGGTGATGCCATTCAGACTCAAGAACGCTGGGGCAACGTACCAAAGGTTAATGGACAAAATGTTCACGCACCAGATAGGGAAGAACGTACAGGTCTACGTCGACGACATGCTGGTCAAGAGCCCATACAAAAAAGACCACCTGAACGACCTCTAGGAGACATTCGATACCCTACGATCATACAACATGAAGTTGAATCCGGGCAAGTGCATATTCAGAGTAACGGCGGGAAAATTCTTGGGTTTTATGGTATCCTAAAGAGGAATAGAGGTCAACCCGGAGAAGATATGGGCCATCATGAAGCTGGAATCGCCAAGGACAGTAAAGGACGTGCAAAGCTTAAACAGCAAAATTGCTGCTTTGAACAGGTTCGTCTCCAAAGCAACGGACAAGTGTCTACCGTTCTTCCGCGTCCTAAGGAAATCATTCGAGTGGACAGATGAGTGCCAGAAGGCATTTAAAGACTTGAAGAAATACCTCGCCTCGCCACCCTTGCTCAGCCTGTCCAAGCCAGGAGAAGACCTCTACTTATACCTAGCAGTTTCGCAGGTGGCAGTAAGCGCGGCTCTAGTAAGTGAAGAGGAAGGAACTTAGCAACCCGTCTATTTCATAAGCAGAGGGTTCCGGGGGGTTGAAGAAAGGTACCCCCACATGGAAAAGCTCGCCTTCGCACTGGTAACCGCAGCCCGAAAGCTCAAACCGTACTTTCAAACCCACAGCATCATTATCCTAACGAATCAACCCTTAAAAAGGGCAATGAGCAGCCCTGAAGCTACCGGACGAATGGCCCTGTGGGCGATAGAGCTGAGCGAATTTGACATACATTACCGACTGCGAACTGCAATAAAGGGCTAAGGAGTGGCGGACTTCATTGCCGAATACACGCAAACAGAGTAGAAGGAGCCACAAGCCCTCAGACAATGGAACATCCACACGGATGGATCATCAAACAAGCAAGTTGGAGGTGCCGGGGTAGTAATTTAAACCCTTGACAAAGAGAAAATCAAGTGTATGATTCGGCTGGACTTCCCAACAACCAATAATGAGGCCGAGTATAAAGCATTGGTGGCAGGATTAGACTCGGCGAAAGCAGCAGGCGTCGAGGCCATAGTTGTACATTGCAATTCGCAGGTAATAGTCAGTCAGATTAATGGCACCTATGAGTGTAGGGGGGAAAAGATGAAGAAATACTTGGAAGAGGTCAGGAGACGAATCGACACCCTCCAGGTCACATTCGTTCAAATTCCAAGGGAGGAGAACGAATGTGCTGACCGGCTCGCAAAGGCCGCCTCCGCAGAGGTTATGATGGCCCCCGATTAGGTATTGTCGTTTATCCAGAATTCCTCAATCATTAACAATAGGGCAGAAGTGCAGGAAGTAAATCCTGAACACAATTGGACTACACCATTAACAGCCTACCTGAAGGAAGGCACGCTTCTAGACGACAGAGACGCAGCAAGAAAACTAAAAGTCTGAGCTTCGCGATTCATAATAATCAATGACGTCTTATACAAGAAGGGATTCTCACGACCATACCTAAGGTGTTTGGGCCACGAGGAAGTAGACTACGTAATGAGAGAGGTCCATTAGGGTATCTACGGAAACCATTCAGGGGCACGATCTTTAGTACACAAACTGATCCGGGCAGGATACTACTGGCTTACAATGCAGAAGGACGCACTAGCTTACGTCAAGACTTGCGACAAATGTCAGAGGTTCAGTAACCTAATTAGGCAACCAACCGAAGAGCTGACACCCATGACGGCCCCTTGGCCGTTCGCCCAATGGGGGCTAGACATTATGGGCCCTTTCCTGACGGCTGCACGACAGCTGAAATTTCTGGTGGTAGGGATCGACTATTTCACTAAGTGGGTGGAGGCGAAAGCTCTGGCGACTATCACGGAGGGAAACATAAGGAGTTTTGTATGGAGAAATATCGTATGCAGATTCGGGATACCAAGGGTACTTGTCTCCGATAACGGAAAACAGTTTGACAACAAGGCATTCCAAGATTTCTACTCGGAATTAGGCATCAGAAATCACTACTCATCACCAGCACATCCGTAGGCCAATAGGCAAGTTGAAGTCACGAACTGGTCCCTGCTCAAAATCATTAAGACCCGGCTCGAGGGGGCAAAAGGCATCTGGCCCAATGAGCTACCAAGTATCTTATGGGCATATCGTACAACGGCAAGAACGCCCACGGGAGAAACACCATTCAGGCTAACATACGGAAGCGAGGTTGTCATTCCAGTAGAGATAGGGCTTACAAGTTATAAAGTGGAGAGTTACAATGATGATAAGAACGAAGGGGCTTTACGGCTACAGCTAGACCTGGTCGACGAAGTCCGAGCTATAGCAGAACAAAGGTTGGCCCGATACTAGAACCTCATGGCAAAATACTACAACTCCAAAGTCAGACACAGAGACTTTCAAATCGGGGACCTTGTGCTACAGAAGGTAATGGGAGTGGCTAAAGATCCTTCACAAGGGAAACTTGGCCTCAACTGGGAAGGACCTTACAAGATCTCGTCTTGGTAGAGGAAGGGGACCTACCACCTCGAAACCATGGACGGACGGAAGCTGTAGCACCCATGGAACACAGAGCATCTTCGAAAATACTACCAGTAGAGACGGCGTAAAGATATCAAGAACACCAGCATTCCCCGTTTTTCAGTTTTTCATTTTCCTAGTTTTTTATTTTTATTTTTTCAGTTCTTTCTATAAGCACTTCTTTTTCTTTAGCCCAAGGGGGCAGGTATTGTTAACTTATTACAAACATATGGGTTTCGTTTAAATAATTAGAGGAATATTCAGGCTCAACTATGTTTGATAACTATGATCGGAGAAAAATAACGTCCATAAATCTGGACGGATCATCCTGAAAGGATGGTAACTACTAAGTCCAGATAATGAACGAATCAGTAATAACGTTCACAAGCTGGACGGATCATCCTAAAAGGATGGTAACTACTAAGTCCAGATAATGGACGGACCAGTAATAACGTCCACAAGTTGGACGGATCGTCCTAAAAGGATGGTAACTACTAAGTCCACATAATGGACAGACCCAAAATAACGTCTGCAAGCTGGACGAATCATCCTAAAAAGATGGTAACTACTAAGTCCACATAATGGACGGGCCCAAAATAACGTCCACAAGCTGGACGGATCATCCCAAAAAAGATTGTAACTCTTTTAAAATCCACATAATGGACAGGCCCAAAATAACGTAAAGATTGTAACTCTTTTAAAATCCACATAATGGATGGGTCAAAAATAATGACCACAAGACGGATCATCCCTAAAGGGTGATAGCACTTAGAATCCGGGCTAAGCCCACCTACTAAACGGACCATTCTAAAACGAATGGTAATTCTAAAAGTCCCACGAATGGACAAATCATCTTAAGGGATGACGACCCTTGGTTAAACGGTTAATGGACGTATAAGTTAATTCCGCAAGGCTAGACGGATTATCTTAAAAAAAAACAGAAGGGAGGACGGACGAAGCGCATAAACAGAACGGAGTTCATTCAATAACATGAAATGTACTTTAAAATAAAACATATGCATTTCACAAAGATAAAACAAAGGTCAACGGACCTTGCAGAATGTAAACATACTGAACGGGCTATGTTCATATAAACCCCATAAACATGACGGGTATTAAAAATTGTTCTACACTTGATACAAAAAAAAAAAGGGAGATTAATTAGTAAAACTAAGTTATTACAAATCTTCTAATGCTGTCTCTTTCTCTTCAACAGGACGGTCCCGAACGTCCTTAGCTTGGCTATCCACAACAGTTTGATCTACAGGAGCTTCACGGACAGGGACGTTCTCGTCAAAAAGAACATCAGTATCTTCAGACTGAATGGGCTGAACAGTTGATGGCTCGGGGGCAGTGACAGCGATGGCGGACAAGTCTATATCCGGGTATAAGGCCTTCACCTGACGGAGGGCATCGTCAAACCCGTCATTATAAACCAGACTCAGTTCCGAAATGAGGGCGTAGGAGTCGCGGTACTCGCGTATCGCATCCTCCTTCGCCTGACGGACCTCATCGTCTTTCTCCACCAAGGCTTTCTTCAAACGGTCCGTCAGCTGGATACATTCGTCCCGGGCCATCTCGGCCATCTTAAGCTTTTTCTCCTGGACGACCTTCCAGGCCTTGAGATCAAGCAGCTCCTCCTCCATCACCTTGGCTTTCTCACGAACTCGGCCAATGGTCGTCTCATGATTGAGACACTGTCCCGTCATGCCTTTCATCATGATCATAGCCTGAAGACAACAAAATGCATAAGTAAAATATTTAAGGGCAGCAAGTGGTGAACGGATGGACCAAAAGACGACGGAAGAATTACCTGAGCAATGTTGAAGAGGCCCGTCTCCCCCATCTCCTCCATTGAGTGATTCTCCAAATCCTCGTAGTTGTCGGTAGTAATAATGGACGACAGCCTCTCGAGGGCATACTTGGAGTCCTCACGAAGCAAGACAGGTGGCTTCTTCTAGCTGCCAGACGGACCCGTCATCAGGCCCTTGCTCGCACCATGTTTGATCGGAGTGACCGACTTATTCCCCCCAGCCATCAAGCCAACGACTGGCTCCAAAGGGATCTTGGGTTGTTTTGGCGCACGGTCACACTTCACGGGCAATTTCCTCTTCAGACTCTGCTTGCTAGAGCCCGTTCCCATGGGGTCCGTTTCAGCCTCTTTGTTCTTTACAGCCTGAAGTCTTATAGCTGCTCGCCTCTTTGCATCCTCCATCTCTAAAAGAGGTAGACGGATTAAGAAATAATAATAATAATGACGAAAAAAATAGGTAATAGGGGCAACGGACTTACGTAGACGGGTCTGCTTCTCGTACTTTAGTGCCGCCGGGGTTGGTTCGGGCCCGTCACAATACCAATGGATGGTGTTGAGGTTGACGAGCTTAGCCCAAGTCCGCTGCTCGGGTTTTGTCTTTGCAAAAATTTTCTCAAGGAAGCTGAATTCCTCGAGGGTAATCTGGGGATGCCGTCGAACTGCATCAAAGAGGACGGACGTTAAAAACATAATAAAAATTAGTTAAATTGCACGGAGTCATTTACGACGGGCCATACCAGATGGGTTTAAAACGCCCCAAACTGTGTCGATGGGCATGAAGTCCGTCTCCCCTGGATGACACATCCAATTATCTCCTTCAATGAAAAAGTAGCGGCTCTTCTAGTCTTTATTTGAGTCTGGGATTTCAAAAATAAATTTCAAGACGGGGCTCCTAGGGACAAAGCTATACATGCCCCTCGACTTATCTATTTCATCCGGACGGTAGCAATGGAGGAACTCCTTTATCGTAAGCCTTCTCCCACCGTCCGACATGGCTCCGTACAGAACCTCCATCGCGATAAAAACCCTCCAGGCATTAGGAGACACCTGGCTGACGGATATACCTAGGTATTTTAAAAGTTTGCGGTGCAACAAATTTAATGGAAATCTCAGGCCGGCCTTAAGCACTTGTTCGTACACACCTACTCTGTCAACTTCTTCGTAATAACATTTTTCTAACATATAAGGTAGATGGAGTGGGATGTGGTCTGGGATTTGGTAACGGGCCCTAAGGGTATTAAAGTGGGGTTCCTTGATAGTGGACGTGAAGGCGTGTACCATCCACTCTGGAAGTATGATGAACTCCCTAAGTCCATCAGCTCCCACGACGGATCTAATTATCGACTCTTCGTCGTCAGCTGAACCCTCTTGTATTTCGATCATCTCCAGGCCCTCATTTGTTGAGGACGAGGAGGATGATGATGAACTACTCTCCTCGCTCGGGGCATCGTGGTCTTTGGGACCTGACGGGTATACCTCTTCGTAGTCCGCCCCATCACGGACGACCAACTGATTACTCGACGCACTAGACATGGCCTACAGGTAATGACAAAACCTAAGACTCTGATGGGTATGGAAAGAACGACGGGCGCATAAAGTCTAAAAAAGAGATAAAAAAGAATTAAAATTAAAAAAGGGACGGATAGGAGACTACTTACCAAAAGTTCAGAGTAAGCAAGATGTTGCAGACGACGGGTATGGGAGTGAACGGACTATTCTCTGACAGATATGACGGACTCGCTCTAACAATTTTTTCTAGCAACAAGTGAAAAAATGAGGGGCGGAGGGGTCGATATTTATAAAGGATATGCACGGAAGACGAAGTGACCCCTCATTCCAAAACAATGACCATTGACAGGATGACACTTGGCACGACTCATAAATGTGTTAACTCCTGATCTGACAATGTACAGAGGTAAGTTCACGGATCTAGGTGTCATGAAAACATATTTACACAAGGCCTTAAGTGGACGGACCTGATGCGGACGGAGGGAATAAAGATGGGCTGGTCGGTCATGGGCCTGTTGGACCCCTTAGTGGGAACACTTTGGCCAATTCTCGTAAAGCCCTAAACAGAGTCCTTGCGCAACTTGGACTCTAGAATTCTCATGTATTGGTGAAGATCTTCCCTATAAGGAGAAGATCTGTCCACCACGTTTCGGACTCTAAAAAAGATGATTTCTACAAGGAAAAGACTTGGATGCCAAGTCTAAGAGGAAAAACTTTCGACTACTATAAAAGCCCCAATACTCTCACCAATAGAGGTACGCATTATTTACCCTCTCTAGCACTCTAGAGTTGTGAGAATACTTTTTGACTTAACCTTCGGAGGGTATTTGGCCGGTACCACACCGGCGCCCTTTGATAGGTTTTCTTCTTTGTATTGTGTAGGTTTACGTTCGAGCACGAAGGCATCATGTGACTCACTGGTGAATTTCCCAACTTCATCAGCAGCTAAACCAGGACCAAAATGCACATCATAGATAAGTTTAGAGTTACCTCCTTTTGATTCAACAGCTACTACACCTTTTCCTTTGATGTCATGAAATTTTCCATCTCCAAGCTTCACTTTGGATGTGTAGCCTTCATCAAGACTCATGAAAAATTCTTTGCTTCCTGTCATATGATTACTGCAAGCACTATCCAGATACCATGTACTTCTTGGTTCTTCTTGTACAGACATACATGAGAAAAACACTTGTGCATTTTCAACTTCCTTAGTGAAGTTGGCATCATGATCTTCTTTAGCACTTTTATCATCTTTATACCAGCAGTCTCTTTGAGAGTGATTTGGGATTTTACACTTAGTGCATCGAAAATAACAATTTTTGGACTCATGTCCAAATTTTTTACAGATTATGCATTGAGAGTCAGAGTTACTAGAAAAATTTCTTTGGCTTGAAAAACTTCTTTTTCCTCTGCCTCGACCTCTGAAATTCTGCTTTCCTCATCCTCCTCCAGTTTGATTCCTTTGTTAGGAGGAACTGCTGGCTTTATTTTCTTGTTCATTTTTTGTGTTTTTGTTGTCTGTACTTTTCACTTTAGATTGAAATGCTTGTTCAAAAGATTGAGTAGAAAATCAACCCATCCTTTTTTCATGTGCTTCAAGAGATCCACAAGTTCATCTAGTGTAAGCTTTGATAAATCTTTAGCTTCTTCAATTGCAGCAACCACATGTTCAAATTTTATTGACAAACTTCTTAGTATTTTCTCTACAATTTTTTGATCATTTATATTATCTCCATAGCCTCTAATTTGATTTATTATTGCTGAAACTTTAGAGAAAAATTCTTGCACAGTTTCATTTTCTCTCATTTGCAAGTTATCAAATTCTCTCCAAAGATTCTGTAGTTTAATAGAAATTACTTTATCATAGCCACTAAATTGCTTTTTCAAAATTTCCCATGCTTCTTTAGATTTAGTTGCACCAGAAATTCTAGGGAAAATAGTTTTACTTACCCCTTGCTGGATGAAGAGTAGAGCCCTTGCATCTCTTTGCTTGTTTTGCTTGTACTCCTTTAGCTGCTCTGCTGCCAAAGTTGACAAATCTTCTGGCTGTTCATAGCCTTCTTCAATTAAATCCCACAAATCTTGTGAGATGAAGAGTGTCTTCATTTGTGTGCTCCAAAAATCATAGCTCTCACCGGTGAAGATGGGAACAATGTTTTGGGCATAGTTGAAGGTGGCTGTACTTGTACTTGCTGCCATGGTTTATGGTTGTCTGGTTTATAGTTCTAGGACAAAAGGGGCTGGCAACCTTGCTCTGATACCAAATTTGTTGGGTGCAAGTTTAGAACAATACGGCTAGGAGTAGAATTTAGTGTTTATACTTTTGTAGATATGTTACTATAATGCTAGATATGAAAAGAAAACAGAGTGTTGCTGCATAACTTTCATTACAATATTGTTTCTTTTTTTTTCGGATATTACTACTTCATTTACAATTCACATCTATATATAGATGTGTTAGGAGTTTAGGATGACTACAAGCTTCAAGAACTCTACAGAAGTTTGCTTCATTTCTCTTTAATTGACACTTGTCCATGAGGTGTCTACTTGCATGCTAGCTTGGTGCTGGATTCTTCATTTGTTAACACTTAGATTTCAGTTACTTCTTACTTTGACACATAGGGAGCCACATGTCAATTGCAAATTACATTTTAACAGTAAGGAGGTGCCTTTGCACCATCAGCTCTCTATAAAGACTTGTGTAAAACCTGTTGTTTACAACCTCCAATACCATGATAACGCATCAGCAATTTATAAGTTAGTGAATACATGCTACCACACACAATAATTCCTCCATAAATCATATCCATTGTACGTTTCTTTGTGACGACCCTAATGTCAACTTCGTTGGCCTCGTCGTTGCCTGCATTGACATCGTAACCCTGGTCTCTATCTCCAGCCAGCCCATATCGGGCAACCAATGACAAGGCGGAGAGAAACTTTGAAGACTGTATTTCAACGTTTCTAAAATTGGGTAGGGTGAGCAATTATTGTGTGGTATATCTTATTCGCTCATTTGTGAAATGTTGATGTGGAATGCTAGTATTGGAAGTTGCAAAACTCTTATTTGCATCACATGCTTACCAAATTTGGACTCTTGTACAAAAGGTTAGGATTCTATTTCATGTGCTTATTCCATATTAAAATTGCTTAATTAGAAATTTAGAAGCAATGAATCAGACTAATGTTGCTTCGCTGATTTTTTTTTTTCGTAAATTATGATAATGGTTGATTTGATAATTTACGACAATGTTAGGACTGGCTAAATCGAGAAAAAAATCCTGATTTCCAAGAATTCTCTTTTACTTGTGTGTAATCACTTTTAATCTTAATTACTTTTGAACTTTGAGAGGTCTTTCAAAAATTTACAAAATTGTCTTTAGAAAATTTAAATGTGATTATCATGTCATATATTGTTATAGTTTGTATTCTGCACAACAATAAACATAAATTTTTTTTAGAAATAAACATACACACACAAGAGAGAGGAAAAGAGGTTTTAACACAAAAACACATCACAACTCTACTCAAAAGTTATGATAACTTTTAAGGGAGTATGAGGCAAGTTATACTACACACAACACATTCTCTTAAACAATTATGTGGGACAATTACCCTTTTTTTTTTTAATAAACAAATACACACATATAAGGGAAAGGGAAATGAGTTTTAATACAAATGTGCATCATAATTCTCCTAAAAAGCCTCAAAATTGTAGAAATTGATGAAAACATAATATTTTTAAATTTCGACTGATTATCATTTAATTCAATCATTTCAACCTTTTCACTTTAACAAAACATGAAGTGAGAGATTTCTGTTCACATTCTATATATTGAAATATGACTTGTCTTTATTTTTTTTCTTGTAGTTTCTCCTCCATCCAAAAAAAGGATGACGTTGCTTCTTATTATTGGAATAACTAGTGTGATTGTTCTTTGCGCCAGTATTTCTATGTGCATATGGCAAAGAAAGATGAGCAAGAGAAAGGGTAAGCACTTTGCAAAATGCATATGATGCACCATGCTGAGTTTTTTTGTTATTTTGAATCAGAATAAAGCCAGTAATACGTTCCTCCATGTAATTAACATGCATACTAAGATACGTCAATGTCTTCTGAATTTAGAAAACAGACAAATTAATAAAAGAAATCAAGCACACCGCATGTTACACAGTGAAAGCCATGTCCAAGAATTGATAGACTTGGGTGAGTTGAAAGAAGAAGATGAGAAAGGCTTAGATTTACCTTTTTATGATTTGGAAAGCATACGAGTCGCTACAGGTAACTTCTCAGATGAAAACAAGCTTGGACAAGGAGGCTATGGGCCTGTTTACAAGGTAATTCTGGCAATATCTATTGGTCATTAATGTTCATGTCTGCCTGTTTTGGTAAATGGCAATATTAATTGTGCATTGGGAATTTTGGTCTTAGGGCAAGCTTCCAAGTGGTCAAGAAATTGCGGTAAAGAGGCTTTCAAGAGTCTCAGGTCAAGGTTTAAAAGAATTTAAGAATGAGGTGCTATTGATTGCAAAACTTCAGCATCGAAACCTTGTCAAGCTCCATGGATATTGCATAGAAGGGAGTGAAAAGATTTTACTCTATGAGTACATGCCTAACAAAAGTTTAGACTTCTTTATATTTGGTTGGCTTCTAAACCTAACTCCTACCATTTTACCATCCATGTTACGTTAACAATGTTTCTTATTTTAGTAGCTAAAATTATTCTTTCAAATGAAAAATGGAAATTGCCAGATCAAAAGCAAAGTATGAGTTTGGAATGGGAGATGCGTTTCAACATCATTTTGGGAATTGCTCGAGGGGTTCTTTATCTTCACCAAGACTCTAGATTAAGGATTATTCATAGAGATTTGAAAACTAGCAATATTCTTTTAGATCACAAAATGAACCCCAAAATATCTGACTTTGGATTGGCGAGAATTGTTGGTGACAGACAAACTGAGGCAATCACAAGCAAAGTAGCTGGAACTTAGTAGGTTTCATGTAGATAGTATGATTATTATAGCTAATTATTTACATATTATGGCAAATCTTCAATCCGCTTAACTTGTTTAGACAATATGCACATAATTTCCTTGCTAATATTATAATTTATACAATCGTTGCAATGTAGTGGCTATATATCTCCGGAATATGCGATAGATGGAATCTTCTCAATCAAATCCGATGTTTTTAGTTTCGGTGTAGTTCTACTTGAGATTATAAGTGGAAAGAGAAATACAGGTTTTTATAAGTCAGAACAAGCAATGAGCCTTCTAGGTTATGTAAGTATTTTGAATTTTCATAACTATCTATGTAATTTGTGTCACTTTTTTGCTTCATTCTAGGTTATGTATGTAGGTATGTTGAATTTTCTAATTATATATGCTTTGGTAATTTTTTACTTCATACCAATGTTTGTCTATTATCACAGGCATGGGGATTGTGGACTGACAACATGCTGTTGGATTTAATGGACGAGACCCTACAGGATACTTGCATTGCAGATCAGTTTGTGAAGTGTCTCAATATTGGTCTCTTATGTGTACAATCTAACCCAAGTGATCGCCCAACCATGTCAATTGTTATTCAGATGCTAGATGGTGAAACTGTGAACCTTCCAACCCCCAAAAGACCAGCATTTGTCGTTGGGAGAGATCAATCCAGCTCAACTTCTTCTAATAAACCAGAATCAATTAATGAAGTAACAAATAGTCTAGAAGCACGATGATCCGTGATTAAGGTTATCATGAGTCTTGTTGTTTTTTTATGATTAATTCTGCAAAGTTAATCGTGCATTCACAATTAGATAATATAAATATTTTTTTCCCTAATTATTTTCCTTTGCTGGATACTTCTTTCAAGTTATTTTAAATCCTTTCCCGTATTTGTTGTACTGACGTTTTGAATTGGAATGGATAAGATCTCAGGTTTCTTATATTGTGTTTGGACTTTGCTATTTTAAAGAACTTCTAGTATGATTTAGAAGACGTCTGAATTAGAGAAATTCTTGTATTCACATTATCTATAAATATCATTACCGCATCCTGCCCAACGATTACCCATCCTTGCTCCTCCACTGAATAAAAATTCTATGTCCTACTATGAGTGGTTAACTTTAAACTTTATTAATAACTATTTATAAGGTCATTTTCTTAACCCAAAATTACTTTTACAAACTGACGAGTAACAACAATTTAAAAGCCATGGTCCTTCTCGGGCAGCCATCCATTATATTGTGCAATTTTTATTACTCATTGCCTTTTTTTATTTTTTTTATTTTTTTAATTTTTTTTTAAATATCTGAGATAGAATTCAGCTCTAGTCTAATATAAGTTTATATGTGTGGTGCTCATTATTGGAGACTTAAACTCTAGTCCTTATTCCGCACATCCTACAAACACATAATACTTTAGAGTGACTATCATACAAAGGATGTGCGGGATCATTACTCACTACTAGTTGCACTTGCACCACATGAATCTTCTCAAATTTGACAAGATTGGCAGTTACCTTTCCCTTAATACACAAAGACTTTTATTAACAAGTGTCTTAAGGGCAATGGTTAAGATACATTAATTCATTATTAAATAATTTTTTCATACACTTTAAAAAATAAAATCTATATCTATATAAGATCTTGAAATTCCCTCCAATTTGATTGTTTGTGCACAAAAATCGGGCTTAAATAGCAAGATTGTTAGACTTCGACCAGACCATATAGTCCGACCGGGCTAATCAGAAACCGGACTGAAATCCGGTTTCTTAAACATACAGAATTGGATTTGTTTGAAATCCCATGAACCCCTTAATACAATTTATTAAATAATTTTTTAATAAAATTTAAGAAGTAATATATATAATTTTTTTTTTATATGTTTGAAATCCCATGAACCCCTTAATACAATTTATTAAATAATTTTTTAATAAAATTTAAGAAGTAATATATATAATTTTTTTTTTATATCCAAAAAAAAAAACACACACACATAACAACAATGAATTTGTGTATGCATGACAATGCATGATTTAAAAGTTTATTTTGTATATTGTAATTCATAATTGAACATTTATTAATTTTTAACCTGTACCCTTTGGGCATTTATTAACAAGAAACATAAAGGAATATTGATGCTTATTACTATTGATATTGTATTTTTCCAAATCCCTAAATTATGGTGTAAAACTAGTTTTGAATCAAGGGATTCATTGATTTAAATATGTCAAACCATATTTCTGTTGATTTCAATTAGTTTGCATTAGGTTGTCCAAATTTAGCTAAGCTTTAATTAAAAATTCTGATTGTATTATCATATTATCGTCTTGAATAAAAAAAATCGTATTGAATTCAAGACCTTGAAATTCCCTCCAATTTTATTGCTTGTGCGAAAAATTGGGCTTAAATAGCAAGGTTTATAGAATTGGACTAGACCAGACGGTCCAACCATGTTAACTAAAAATTGGATTGAAATTTGGTTTTTTAAACATACAAAATCAAATTTCTTTCAAATCCCGAGAACCCCTTAAATTGCGTTGGACTGCATGATTTAGGTAGAATCAGTGGTGGTTCAATCACGGTCCAAGCTTGCATGTTAATTAAGAAAAAAAATTAGAAAATTGTGCTTAAGGGCAATGGTTAAGGTGCATTAATGCCTTATTAAATAATTTTTTAATTCACTTAAAATATAATATATATATATATATATATTGTAAGGTTGAATTTAATCAACCATCTTGTTGGCTTTATTCCATGCCAAATTTGTTTGTATTTTAGCAATTAGTTACCCTGTATTTAGGTGGGATTCATGTAAGGGTAGTAAGTGAGAGAGTGTGAAGAAATGCTTAAAGATTATGGGTCGTTAGCTCGTGGCTTGAACTTACGACTCAACCCAGTCGTGAGGTCAAGTCACCAGAACACCCTATTTGGAAAAAATTGACTCTTTGTATTTCATTCTCACCCTAGTATAAATACCCCTCATTCCCACGAAATGTAGAGAGTTTCCAGAGAGAATTTTGAGAAAGAAACCCTAGAGAAAAACAAGATTGCCTTATCCTTGAGAGGTTCTTGACCAAATCATTTTCTCACCATATCCACGTCTCTAAGAAGGTTCTTTTCGTACTAAGGGAAGCAGTTTGGAAAGGACCAATGATTATTGGTTGATGCTATGGTTTATAGCGGAAACCGGTAAACTAGAGAAGAAAAAGGTTCAGTGCAAACTCGTTGGAGCAAGAAGCTTGGAGAGCTTAGGTACTTGGGTAGATTAAGCTTAGAGGGTCTATTGCTGTTTATGTATCTCGACTACATTTTCTAGTGGATTATTGACTGCTTGGAGGGCGGTGGAGAGGTTTTACATCGAAAGCTTCAGTTTCCTCTTCGATAACACATCGTGTGTTGTCCTTGTGTTTGCATCTTTCTTTCCTTTATCTTTACCATTTAATTACTGTTGTGATTGTGATTATTTATGGTTTAGATTGTTTATCAATTCTGTTATAAGCTTGTTATCATTTTCCACACATACTTTGTTTGATATAAAGCTTGAATTGGTAATTTGTTGTTTTGGGGTCTAAACATTCATAGTGTTTTCAATGCTATTTAAACTTTCAATTGGTATCAGAGTGGGTGCATTTGTTGTGCTTTAAACACCTTAGTGCGATCTCTGACCCCGCATTGAGATGGATAGGTCTCAATCTTTAAATGTGCTACTATTTTTTTATGGTAACAATTATGCTTTTTGAAAAGTCCAAATGAGGGCATTTTTGTGTTCTATTGATAATGCTGTGTGGGATGCAGTTAAAGTGGGTTGGACGAAACTAAAGGCTGCCAAATCCACTTTGGATAAGGCAGCACTTGCGGCGGATAATGCTAATAGTAAAGTCTTGAATGCTATTTTCTGTAGTATCTCTCCAGAAGAATTTCACAAGATTTCATATATCACTATTGCTAAGGAAGCATGGAAGATTCTGGAGACTACTTATGAGGGAACGAAGAAAGTGAAAGACACCAAATTATAGATATTGACCACTTACTTTGAGGAGCTCAAGATGAGCAAGGATGAGTCCTTTGACTCTTTCTACAGCAAGTTGAATGAGGTGTTCGTCGGCAAATTTAATTTGGGAGAAAAGACGGGGGATTCTAAAATAGTAAGGAAGATTCTTCAGTCACTACCGGAAAGCTTTCGTGCCAAAGTAACAGCTATTGAAGAGAGCAAAGATCTTGACGACATCAAAGTTCAAGAGTTGGTTGGTTCTTTGTAGACATATGAATTGTCCCCACCTACGCAGAAGAAGAGCAAATCTCTCGCTCTTAAGACAATTGATGAGAGGATAGTATCTCATGATTCTTCGGAAGAAGATGCTGTAGATAAAGATGTGGCGTACCTTGTGAAAAACTTCCGGAAGTTCTTAAAACTTAAGAACAGTAGAAAACCTGGTGACAAAGGGAAATTTCAGAATTCCGGGAAAGAGAAAAGGGAATTCAAAAGGAAAGATGATAGAGAACCCCAACCTTCACATGGAATCTCGTGCTTTGAATGCAACGGACATAGACATTTCAAGAAAGAATGTCCCAATTATTTGAAATCAAAAGGGAAGGTCTATGCCACTACTCTAAGTGACTCAGATTCATCAAATTCTGATTATGAGGAAAGTTGTGACGAAGAAGGAAACTACTCCGCATTCATGACTATTGCACATGTGAAATTCTCAGATGATTTGGGTACACTTGTGAAGGAGCTTGGTGAGCACTCTGATTTGGAATCTATTGGAATAGTTGAGGAATCTGAAGATAAGGAAGTCAGAGAAGTAGTGGGACTACAAGAGACCTACAATTCACTCATTGAGAAGATAGGTGAATATGCTAAGGTGGCTAACGCATCCATTAAGAAGATGAAGAGGGGCGACGAAGATTACAAAACTCTTCTAGTGCAATACAAGGAGACTAAATGTGAAGTGGAGAAAGTGAATGGAGAGCTATTAGAAGCTTACTCAAAAATTCGATTTCTTGAGCATGAAGTACTTTAAGCAAATGCTAAGGTAGACCGTGTCTCCTCCAAGAAACTCAATGAAATGCTTGCTTATCAAAAATCAGTCTCAGACAAGTTCGGAGTGGGATATACTGGAGGGAGTAGCTCATCAGCCAATGCCACCAAAGAAGTGAGGTTTGTGAAGGCCAAAGAGCCAATTGTGGAAGAGTCTATTCCTGATAAGGTTAAGACTGAAAAAAAGAAGAATGTGACTGATTAACGGGTGTTCAATATAGTCCGTAATACATCAAAAGCCAGACATGAAGCTAGAGGAAGATCACTTCCAAGAATACAACGGGGTCTGAGAACGAATCATATTTGTCACTATTGCGGATTGCAAGGACATACCAGACCCAACTGTCATAAGCTGAGAGCGTTAAACAATGCAAGCGCTCCTCAATCACGAGGAAGAAGAAATGACAAGAGGTCTTGGGGTGGTGAGCAAACAAGAAGTCAAAACTGTGATCCTGGAATGATGGACATGATGAAGATGATCGGTGCCTTCACAAATCGCTTGGAAAGCTTCACAAAAGGGTTTGATAGTCCTAACTTTCGTACTCAATCCATTAAGTATATCACCCCAAATGCACATGACATGTGGGTGATGAAGGGTACTCATGCACAAGCATTATAACATGTCCATGCATCAATTCTTCCTATGCTTTGTGATTTTGTTTGGTTGTATTCTTATTGCTTCTGAGTGTTGATTTGTTGTTTGTTTATTTTTTTAATTTTAAAAATGTTTTTACATTTTTTTTTTTATCAATCTTTTCTTACTTTTATGTTAAAAATCCAAAAACACATAAAAAGTAGAAAATCCAAAAAGTTTGATCGACGTTGTTGAGCTTTGTCTTAAAGCATGTTTTGCCTTGTACCTTTGTACTAATGGTTTTTTGCATCTATGAGCTTAACTTGTCTCATATGCACTCATATCTTTGTGGGAAAAATCTTGAAATCTATATGATTGTTGTAAATAGATCTTCAATCTTGTCATGAATAATTAGTGAATGATTTTGTTGATCTTGAGACATACATAGACTTATGTTTATATATCTTCCTACTCTTTATTTTATTGTTTTTTGTTTAAAAAGCTCACCAAATGTAAATCTCCAAATGAAAAGAGATATTGAGCTGTAAAAGCCTGTCGCACATACTAGTATTTGACTAGGAAAAAGGGAAAGTGATCAAAATAAAATATATGATGCCCAAAAAGCCAAAGGCTATCTCATCAAATTGAAATATTAAAACTTTCAAGCATCGATCTCATAAGAGATGTATTGATTCAAAATGATCAAATGATATAATGTATATGGAGCCAAATGAAAAGCTTCAAAGAAATGTACTCAAGTTTATGTGGGAGGTCATATATGCACATTTCTATAATTGAGATGGATCATATTATCTAGTGCTAGTTATGTATGCCTTGGTTGAATTGATCACTGAAACTTCATTTTAGACTAAGGACTATCTCATTTTTTATACCCACATATAACACATAAGTCTATGTTCAATGAATGCCATATTCATTTGTGTGATTGTACTTGTTTAAATGTATTATCACAAGCTCAATCTTTGTTGATCAAACACAAAAATATTTTTAAGTGTTTTAGCTTGTTTTTTAAAAGTATTTTGTTTTTACAAAAATGTCAAAAATTTCAAAAACAGTGTTGCCCTGTTCTGGCGACTCAGTCGCAGGTTAGTCTAGTCGCATACCCCAGTCGTGAGCTCACTTCGAGATTTTTCGTGGCTCACTAGCGAGTCAAGGTCTTAGTCACGAAAAACACTTAGAATTTTTTTCAAAACTTGAGTTTTTATGATTTTTGCGGCTTAGTGTGGCGACTTGTTCAGGGGTGAAAGATCCAGTCGCGAGAGTTACACAGAGATTTTCGCAGCTCACCTGGCGACTGTCTCACGGGTAGACTTTCCAATTGTGAAAAACACTTAGAAAATTTTTCAGGTATCTTCACTTCTATGTGTTTTGCGGCTTACCTGGCGACTGACTGGCGACTTGATTCAGTCACGAAAAATGCGTGTTTTGCACTTTAAGGACAGTATTTAATTTTTTTTTTCTTCAGTTTTTCCCTTGATTTTCTGTGTCTGTTTATTGTCTTCGCCATTTCTCTCTCTCAAACACTCCATGTCTCTCTTCACAAAGCATCCATTTTTGCATCATGTCTACTCCAATCATCAAGAAAAAAGTATGAGTTTTCTCTTTCCTACTTCATTGTACTTGATTTAAGCATTTTTTTCTTGTTTTCTGAGGTGTTTTTATATTTTGAGATATATGTGTTTGTACTTGGGTTTTAATCTTGGCTAAACTCTGTTTCTAGTATTCTAATCTTGTGTGTTATCATGTTTTAGTTTATCAGTGGTAATTGCTTGTTATCTCTCTTACCCATGTTGTTTTTGGTTCGGATTTACTGGGTTTGTGTGTGGGTTTGGCTTGTTCTATATGGTTGTTATTATCTTTAATTACTAAAGATAGTATGTTGCTTCTGCCTTGTGGTTATTGTCTGCTCTGAGTTGGTTCGATCATTTCATTCTCATGAAGTTTTATCTCATTGTCATATGATTAGTGTTGGTTTAATCTAGTTTTCACTGCTTCTGTTCAACTGATTATTACTTGTTGAAGTATGTGGTTGGGCTTGTGCTCTAAAAAGCTCTTAGTTGTTTAAACTGTGCTCTTTGTCACAATAAGATATGCATTATATTGTTGATAGAGTGTTATATGCTTTTCTGATCTATGATACCTCTTTTGTTGTCTGTATCTCAACTGTATATGGACTGAATGGTGATTTCAAACAAATTTTTTTTTCTTAACTGTTGCTAATGTTTGAATTTCATCCATTGTGCTATGTCTTGTTGTGGTCTTTTCTACTTGATTACAAATGGCTCCCACACCTACAAAGAAGAAAACAGCTGCAAAGAAAGTTAACAAAAGGCTGGAAATGGACTATAATCTGTTTAGGTTTGTCTAGCATTTTGAAAGATACAAAGATTTTTTCATGAAGGGAACTATAATCCAAGAGAGGTTTATGGATCTAAATGATTTGAAAGATACCTTCATTCCATAATGTTTTGAAGGTAGAGGATGGGAGAAGTTACTTGGTGACCTACTAGTTGTGTGTGAACCTTTAATAAGGGAAATTTATGCAAATGTGATCATCAGGGAAGATGAGCTAAACTGTTGGATTAGAGGTCATGAGTTCACCATAGATGCTCATGATATTGATGAGGTCCTAGGACTTAAGGGATTAGAAGATCATGACCTCACAAACTACAAAGACAGGATGCTATCTTTAGACACTATCTAGGCTCAGATTAGTGGTGTTAAAGAAAAGAGATGTGTAAGGTTGAATTTTATCAACCATCTAATTGGCTTTATTCCGTGACCAATTTGCTTGTAATTTAGCACTTAGTAACCCTGTATTTAGGTGGGAATATTGTAAGGGTAGTGTGTGAGAAGATGTGAAGAAAAGCTCAAGAGTGTGCAAGAAAAACAGAGGTTCGCGGCTAGGGCTCGCGGGTGGATCGCGACTACCAAGCCGCCAAAAGTTGGCACGTGAGAGGCACATTGGGAAGCTGAAGGGTCGCGTCAGCTGTCACGCTATAGGACAAAAGTCCCAGGCTGGCCAGGCCGTTACGTCGCGACTTGAACTCGCGACTTGAACAAGCCGTGAGACCAAGTCGCCAACTTGCCCTATTTGGCAAAAACTAACGTTTTGCATTCCCTTCTCACCCTACTATATATACACCCTTATACCCATCATATTGTGAGAGCTTCCAGAGAGAATTTTGTGAGAGAAAACCTTAGAGAAAAACAAGATTGTCTCATCCCCAATCTTCATTTAAAGAGACTCTACAAATTCCTCTACTCTCTCCCTCTCCATTGTCATACCCTTGAGAGGTTATTTACCAAACCCTTATCTCACCACACCCACGTCTGTGAGAAGGTCCATTTGGTGCTTAGGGAAGCAGTTTGGGAAGGAACCAATATACATTGGTTGATGCTATGGTCAAGTAGCAGAATTCAAGAAGCTAAAGAAGAAATAGGTTCGGCGTAACCTCGTTGGAGCAAGAAACTTGGAGGGCTTAGGTACTTAGGTAGATTAGGCTTGGAGGGTCTTCTGTTGTTCATGTATCCCAACTATATTCTTTAGTGGATTTTATCACCGCTTGGAGGGCAGCGGAGAGGTTTTATGCTGAGGACTTCGGTTTCCTCTTCGATAACACATCGTGTGTTGTCCATGTGTTTGCATCTCTCTTTCCTTTATCTTTGCCTTATATTTACTGCTGTGGATGTGTTTATATTTAGCTTAGATTGTTTTATCAATTCTGTTATAAGCTTGTTATCATATTCCGCACATTAATTGTTTGATATAAAGCTTGAATTAGTATTTTTGTATCTGGGGGTCTAAACGTTCAAGGGTGTTTCATACCCATATTGAACTTTCAATTGGTATCAGAGCGGGTACATTTGTGTGGTTTTAATACCTGAGTGTGATCCTTAACCCCTTGTTGAGATGGATAGGTCTCAATCTCTCACTATTGCACCATTTTTTTATGGTAATAATTATGCTTTCTGGAAAGTCCGAATGAGAGCATTTTTATGCTCTATAGAAGATACCATTTGGGATGCGGTTGAGATAGGTTGGACTAAACCAGAGGATCCTAAGGCCAATTGGGATAAGGCAGCTCTTGCAGCAGCCAATGCTAATAGTAAAGTTTTAAATGCTATTTTCTGTGCTATGTCTCCTGATGAATCCTACAGGATATCTCACATGACTGTGGCCAAGGAAGCTTGGAAAATTTTGGAGACAACTTATGAGGGGACTAAAAAGGTGAAGGACACAAAGCTTCAAATGCTTACCACCAAATTTAAAGAGCTCAAGATGGGTGAAGATGAATCGTTTGATTCATTCTATGGGAAGCTCAGCGAAATTGTCATTGCTAAACTCAATCTTAGTGAGAAGATTGAAGATACCAAGGTGTTGAGAAAATTTTTGAGGTCCTTGCCTGAAAGTTTTAGAGCAAAAGTCACAGCCATAGAGGAGAGTAAAGACTTGGATGAGATCAAAATTCAAGAGCTGATTGGGTCTCTCCAAACATATGAACTGGGACTGCCTTCACACAAGACGAGTAAATCATTTGCTCTCAAAACCATCACCGAAAGAATGGATGATCCCTCCGAAGAAGATGAAGTGGAAAAGGAAGTGGCATATCTTGTGAAGAACTTCCGAAAATTTCTGAAGATGAAGGGCAGTGGGAAACCATTTAATAGAGGGAAATTCTCATCTTCAAGAGGTGATAAGAAAGAGTTTACGAGGAAAGAAGGGAAGGAGTCTCAATCTCCTTCGGACATTGTGTGCTTCGAATGCAACGGACATGGACACTTCAAAAAGGAATGTCCAAATTATTTGAAGTCAAAAGAAAAGATTTATGCCACTACTTTAAGTGACTCAAACTCATCAAAATCTGACTCTGAAGAAAGCTGTGACGGAGAAGGAAATTACTCAGCATTCATGACCATTGCACATGTGGGATCTTCAGATGATTTGAGTACTCTTGTGAATGAGCTGGGTGAATGTTCTGATGAGGAGTCCATTGGGATTGTTGAAGAATCAAAAGCTGAAGAAGAAGAAGACGCATCCAGCCTTTAAAAGAATTACACAATACTTCTTGAGAAATCAGGAGAGTATCAAAGGTGGCAAAGGCAGCCGTGAAGAAAATTAAGAGAGCTGAGGAAGATTTCAAAAGCCTACTGGTTAGATATAAGGAGGCAAAGTGTGAGATTGAAGCACTTAATGGTGAGCTATCAGAAGCTTACACGAAGGTGAGGTTTCTCGAGCAAGAGGTAGTACAAGCTCATGCCAAGGTAGATAGGGTCTCCTCCAGGAAGCTAGATGATGTTATTTCATCTCAAAGACATGCCTCAGACAAGTCCGGGTTGGGATATACCGGAGGGAGCAGCTCATCAGACAAAGTCACCAAGGAAGTAAAGTTTGTGAAAAACAAAGAGACGGCTGTTGATAAGTCTACTCCAGAGATAGTTGAGGCTGAGAAGAAAAAGAATGTGGCTAATCAACGAATGTTTAACAAGTCCCGAAATCAATCTGAAGTCAGATTTGGAGCTAGAGGAAGATCTCTCCCAAGACAGCAGCAGGGTCCTAGAATAAACTATATTTGTCACTATTGCGGATTGCAAGGACACACTAGACCAAACTGTCAAAAGCTAAGAGCAGACAACAATTCGAGTGTATCTCGGTCCCGAGGAAGAAGAAATGACTTGAGGTCTTGGAGTGGTGAGCAATCAAGGAGCCAAAACCGTGATTCCGAAATGACGGACATGATGAAAATGATTGGCGCCTTCACCACTTGCTTGGAGAGCTTCAATAGGAGGTTTGAAAGTCCTAACTCTCGTACCCGATCCGTCAAGGATATCACCCCAAACGCACGTGACGTGTGGGTGACAAAGGGTACTCATGCATAAGCATTATAACATGCCCATGCATCAATTCTTCCTATGCTTTGTGGATATGATTGGTTATTTGCGTTGTGTTTTTGAGTATCTGTTTAATTTGTGGTTTGTTTGTGTTTAAAATGCTTTTACATTTTTCTTGTTTTTGATCATTCTTCTACTGCTTTCATGTCAAAAATCCAAAAACTCATAAAAGGTTGAAAATCCAAAAAGTTTGATCACTTTGTTGAGTTTTGTCTCATAGCATGTTTAGCCTTGTACCTTTGTACTAATGGCTATGTGCATTTAACGAGTTTAGCTTGTCTCTCATGCACTCATATCATTGTGGAAGAAATTCTGAAATCTATGTGATTGTTGTAAATAGATCTTCAACTTTATCATGAATGATTAGTGAATGGTTTTGTTGATCTTGAGACATGCATAAACTCATACCTATATATCTTCCCACCTTTTATTTTTTGCTTTAAAGAGCTCTCTAACTGTAAATCTCCAAATGAAAAGAGATATAGAGCTGCAAAAGCCTGTCGCACATACTAGTATTTGACTAGGAAAAAGGGAAAGCGACCAAAATAAATTGTATGATGCTCATAAAGCCAAAGGCTAACTCAGTAATTGAAATATCAAAAATTTTAGGCATCTATCTCACAATGAGAGTTTCTTTGCTCAAAAATGACAAATGATATGTTGAATATGGAGCCAAATGAAAAGTTTCAAAGAATTGTTATCAAGTTCTTGTGGGAGGTCATATATGCATGCTTCTATAATTGAGATAGGTCACATTATCTAGTGCTAGTCGTGTATGCCTTGATTGAATTGATCATTGAAACTTCACATTGGACTAAGGACTATCTCATTTTTGATATCCATACACGACACACAAGTCTATGTTCAATGAATACCATATTCATTTGTGTGATTGTACTTGATTAAATGTGTTTTCACATGCTCAATCTTTGTTGGTCAAACACAAAAAGATTTTTGAGTGTTTTGTTTTGTTTTTGGAAAGTACTTTGCTTTTACAAAAATGTAAAATTTTTTTCAAAAACAGTGTTGCCCTGTTTTGGCGACTAAGTCGCGGGTTGGTCCAGTTGCATGTACCAGTCGCGAGCTCACTCAGAGATTTTTCTCGACTTACTGGCGAGTCAGTACTCTAGTCGCGAAAAAGACTTAGAAAATTTTTCCAAAATTTGAGTTTTGCACTTTTCGCAGGTCAGTGTGGCGATTGGTTCGCGGGTGGAAGGTCCAGTCGCGAGAGGTACTCAGGGATTTTCGCGATTCATATCGCAACTATCTTGCGGGTAGACCTTCCAATCGCGAAAAACACTTAGAGAAATTCTCAAGTATCTTTTCTTCATAGTGTTTCGCGGCTTAACCTAGCGACTTGCTGGCGACTTGATCCAGTCGCGAAAAACTCGTGTTTTGCGTTTTGAAGACAATTTTAAAATTTTTTTCAGTTTTCCCTTGTACTTGTGTGATTGTTCATTATCTTCCTCATTTTACTCCCACAAACACTCCGAGTTTCTCGTTGAAAATCTTCCATTTCTACATCATTTTCTCTCAAATCTTCAACAAAAAGGTATGGGTTTTTCCTTCCTTACCCCTCATTCTTCCTGATTTGGGCAATTTTTTTGTTGTGTGAAGATGTTGTTGTGTATTGTGATTCATCATATTCGAACATGGGTTTCTGATTTTCGGATTATACTGTATGTTTGTGCTGGTCCATACACTGATCATCTCTATCTTGTGTACCTATTGAGGTGTTAGGTGTTTATACACACTCATTGTCATATTTTGAACCTCAATTTCAAGTGTTTAGGGTTTTCTCCATTATCCATGGTATGGCACTGACACAATGCTAATAATGTCTACTGTTTTGTTTGGTGTTTATGTGTGTATTAAATCATAGTGCAGAGTGAAAATGTCTCCATTCAAGCGATTAGCTGTGAAAGGAGGAAGCAGCAAAGGGAAGGAATATGTCATTGAAATTGATGATTTCTCTCCTAGACCAAAGCGGGCTCGTTCCCCATCTGGTGTGTTCGATCCCAATGAGTTTCGATCGTATGCTGCCTTTCAGACTCATGAAAATTACTTCAAAAAGGCGACACCTCTGATTGAAAGAGTCTTTGACCAACATTCTTTGTTTGACACCAACATTCCTCAATGGTTTGCTTGCAAGGGCTGGAATTATCTCCTCTCTGACCTTGATGATGCATTTGAAGATCTGGTAAAAGAGTTTTATGCCAATGCAATTGTTGAAGGAGATGAACTTAAGTGCTGGGTTAGAGGAAAAAGTTTCTCGGTCTCTCCCACATATCTAGCAGAGATTCTGCACATCAACAGGCCAATACTTGGGATCTCACCGGTCTATGATGATCTTCATCCAGATGAAGAATTACTTAAAGCAGCTCTTGGGGACAATCTAGAATTTTCCTCAAATGGGAACTCAGTCAGTGTTTCATCTCTTCCTCCAACATTGAGGGTGTTCACGATCGTCATGTTTCACAACATGTATCCCCTATCCAGCACAGGGTATATGAATCTCGGGCGTGCACTGTTTCTTCATGATCTGATTTCTGATGTCGAGATTGACATCTATGCTCATATCTTTCATATCCTTCGCAAAACTATTCTAAGAACAGAATCAAGGATGTGCATCCCATTTTGCTGTCTCATCTCACGGATTCTGAAGCGTTAAGGAATCCATCCGTCTGAGAATGAAGTTCCCTGCGCAAAACCATGTCCAATCAACATGCGCACATTCAACGCTAGCATTGGTCATAGCAAGAAGGGAATCAAAACAGAAGCTTCCGCGTCCCACAGTGGCTCGCGCTCCAGTTCACTCTCCACTGACGACAAGCTAGACTCTATTGTAGCTTCTGTTCATGAGCTGAGTTCAAAGATGTCCGATCTTACTTCCATCTTGCATCATCTCAACTCTCGATGGGATACGAAGTTTACTTCGATTCAAACTCAATTAGATGAAATTCAAAGAAAGCTAGAAGATAATGACGACTAGCTATTCCATGACAAAAAGGGGGAGATGCTGTTGGCAGGGAGAGAGCTCAACGAAAGGGGGAGATTACAGCTAACAGATTTTTGTTTGCTGTTTTTGTCTATCTTTAGTTTTTATCATAGTTCTGTATCCATCTTATATCTTTAAGCACTTTTTGTTAGTTTGTACCCATTGTTGCTTTTGTAAGCTTTGAGGGTTGTTTCTTGTACTTATGCACAGTTGTAGGCTTTTATGGTTTGTGCCATGTATTTGCAAAATTTTGCATTTGCAGCCTTTGTGCTTTGTGCTTTGGTACTTGTTAATGCCTTGCATTATCTTAAGTACAACACTCTTGTGCCCGTGTAGGATTGTTCCTAGATGCATATATGTTTGTATGCATTGGTTGAGTGTTGGACTTGCAAATGATACTCTTCAATTGAGTTTATCATTTTTGCATGTCTAAATGTTCATTCCTTGTGTGAATGAACATAGTAATCACTTTTGCTTAAGTGACTACTGCTGTTGATCTTGCCATGAATTATTGCTTTTATGCTTATGTTCATTTTTGCTTGATCATGCTTATTTTGCTCCATATACATATTAATTTTTCTGCATACAATGATATTGCTATGTTATTGTGTTTCAGGAGTTACTTATTCATATGTTCAAGAGCTTTTCAGAATCTAGAGTTAGGTGTGAGTGAGTTTTCCAACTGTTCCCAACTCACGTTTAAGTCTAGAGTCTGTTGTAGGGTTTTGTCACGGAATAGCCAAAGGGGGAGATTGTAAGGTTCAATTTTATCAACCATCTAATTGGCTTTATTCCGTGACCAATTTGCTTGTAATTTAGCACTTAGTAACCCTGTATTTAGGTGGGAAAATTGTAAGGGTAATGTGTGAGAAGATGTGAAGAAAAGCTCAAGAGTGTGCAAGAAAAACAAAGGTTCGTGGCTAGGGCTAGCAGGTGGATCGCGATTGGCAAGCCGCCAAAAGTTGGCACGTGAGAGGCACACTGGGAAGCTGAAGGGTCGCGCCAGCTGTCACGCTACTGGACAAAAGTCCCAAGCTGGTTAGGCCGTTACGTCGCGACTTGAACTCGCGACTTGGACAAGCCTGCGAGACCAAGTCGCCAACTTGCCCTGTTTGGCAAAAACTGACGTTTTGCATTCCCTTCTCACCCTACTATATATACACCCTTATACCCATCATATTGTGAGAGCTTCCAAAGAGAATTTTGTGAGAGAAAACCTTAGAGAAAAACAAGATTGCCTCATCCCTAATCTTCATCTAAAGAGACTCTACAAATTCCTCTACTTTCTCCCTCTCCATTGTCATACCCTTGAGAGGTTATTTACCAAACTCTTATCTCACCACACCCACGTCTATGAGAAGGTCCATTTGGTGCTTAGGGAAGCAGTTTGGGAAGGAACCAATATACATTGGTTGATGCTATAGTCAAGTAGCAGAATCTGGGAAGCTAAAGAAGAAATAGGTTCGGCGTAACCTCGTTGGAGTAAGAAGCTTGGAGGGCTTAGGTACTTAGGTAGATTAGGCTTGGAGGGTCTTCTACTGTTCATGTATCCCAACTATATTCTTTAGTGGATTTATCACCGCTTGGAGGGCGGCAGAGAGGTTTTACGCCTAGGGCTTCGGTTTCCTCTTCGATAACACATCGTGTGTTGTCCGTGTGTTTGCATCTCTCTTTCCTTTATCTTTGCCTTATATTTATTGTTGTGGATGTGTTTATATTTGGCTTAGATTGTTTTATCAATTTTGTTATAAGCTTGTTATCATATTTCGCACATTAATTGTTTGATATAAAGCTTGAATTAGTATTTTTGTATCTGGGGGTCTAAACGTTCAAGGGTTTTTCATACCCATATTGAACTTTCAAGATGTCTCAACACTATTGACTTTCCTACTGAGTTGAGGTGTCTGACCACCATAATGATGTACAACCTATATCCAATAAGGAAGATGACTACACTAACAAATGCCATAGCTATCTTCCTCATGGAGCTCAAGGAGAAAACTTTCATTGACATCAACTCCCACATAGTTGACACTATTGTGGAAGAGACCAGAACTACCTCTAGGCCAAAGCTAATCTTTCCTAGTCTTCTTATGAGATTGTTTAGAGCAAAAAGTGTTGTAATCCCTCAAGATATCAGTCTCATGGCTCCTCTATCAGCCATAAACAAGCTAACCCTCACAAGGATACAAGTTCGTCTTCTAGGTGATGATAAGGAGGGTGACCAAGGAGAAGGGGATCCTATGGAAACTGAAGCAGAAGCTGCAGGACAATCAGTTACACCCAGAAGTAGAAGCAAGAGGAGTAGAACTTCAACCTCATCAGCTGCACCTCCAGATGCACTCCAGATCATCCTGGAGAGGATTGATGGACTCAGAGAAGTTCAGAATAAGCATACTGAAAGGATGGCAGCAATTCAAGATCAGCTAAATGTTCTTTTAGCCAAGTTTGATAGCCTTAACTCCCAACAGTACCATTCCGGTCAAAAATGGGGAGAATTCTTAAGGGGGCAGCTCTTGAGGGGGAATGTCATTTTGAGGGGGAGCATGTTACAAACAATGTTTTACTTTATGTTTAATGCTTTATGTTTAATGCCTTTTGATACATTATGGTTTAAAACTCATGGTCTTTATTATTTAATGATGTTTATTTAGTATTTATGTACTATTTAATTTGTACCCATGTTGCTTTAGTAAGCTTTTAGGGTTTGTTTCTATGCATATTTGTAGGCTTTAATGGTTTGTACCATGCTTATGCAGCCTTTATGCTTTGTTGCTTTGTATATCTAGCTAAATATTATGCATCTTCTTTAAGTACTCTCACTCTTGTGCCTTTATATGATTTTATTCCTAGATGCATATACTTCATGTACTGTGCATTGGTTGAGTATTGGTCATTCAAGTGATTTGCTTTGTGCTTATCAGCTTGAATGTCTGGATGTTCATTCCAAGTGTGAATGATCATTGTGGTCACTATCTTACAGTGATTGCTTGTTTGTTCAAGCCATGATTTATTACTTTATTCCATTTTGCTTGATCGCATTGTGCTTGCTTCATATGCATTACAAGTTTTCTACATAAAATGAACTTATTGTGTTATTGTGTTTTAGGAGATGTTTTGGTCTTATAGTTCAAGAGCTTCACAGATTCTAGAGTTAGGTGTGAGTGAGTTTCCAATTGTTCCCAACTCACGCGTTAAGCCTAAAGTTTGTTGTAGGGTTTTGTCACAAAATAGCCAAAGGGAGATATTATAAGGTTGAATGTAATCAACCATCTTATTGGCTTTATTTCGTGCCAAATTTGCTTGTATTTTAGCAATTAGTAACCTTGTATTTAGGTGGGATTCATGTAAGGGTAGTGAGTGAGAGAGTGTGAAGAAATACTCAAGATTGTGCAAAGAAGTAAGGATTCGCGACTGAATCTCACTGGTGGTTCGCAGCTTGCAAGCCGTTAGAAGTTGCACATATGCCAAGCATGCCAGACTCTGAAGTGTCACGCCAACTGTTGCATTATAAGACAAAAGTCCCAAGTTGGCCAGGCCATTAGCTCGTGGCTTGCACTCGTGACTCAACCTAGTCGCGAGATCAAGTCGCCAGAACACCCTGTTTGGGAAAAACTAACTCTTCACATTCCATTCTCACCCTAGTATAAATAACCCTCATTATCACGAAATGTAAGGAGCTTCTAGAGAGAATTTTGTGAGAGAAACCCTAGAGAAAAATAAGATTGCCTCATCCACAATCTTCACCCAAGAGACTCTTAAAATTCCTCTACTTTCTTCCTCTCCATTGATATATTCTTGAGAGGTTCTTGACCTTCCTTTTCTCACCATATCCACGTCTGTGAGAAAGTTCTTTTGGTGCTAAGAGAAGCAGTTTGGAAGGGACCAATGATTATTGGTTGATGTTATGGTTTATAGCGGAATCCGGTAAGCTAGAGAAGAAAAAGGTTCGGTACAACCTCGTTGGAGTAAGAAGCTTGGAGGGCTTAAGTACTTGGGTAGATTAGGCTTGGAGGGTCTATTGTTGTTCATGTATTCCAACTACATTTTCTAGTAAATTATTGACCACTTGGAGGGCGGCGGAGAGGTTTTACACCGAGGGTTTTGGTTTCCTCTTCGATAACATATCGTGTGCTGTCCTTGTGTTTGCATCTCTCTTCCCTTTATCTTTACTATTTAATTACTGCTGTGATTGTGATTATTTATGGTTTAGATTGTTTATCAATTCTGTTATAAGCTTGTTATCATTTTCCGCACATACTTTGTTTGATATAAAGCTTGAATTAGTAATTTGTTGTTTGGGGGTCTAAACGTTCATAGTGTTTTCAACGCTATTTGAACTTTCATATATATATATATATATATATATTATATCTTTATATAAAAACACACACACACACACACACACACACACACACACACACACACACATAACGACAATGAATTTGTGTATGCATGACAATGCATCATTTACAAGTTTATTTTATTCTTTGAAAACGTACATTGTAATTTATAATTGAATATTTATTAATTTTTAACATGTACCCTTAGGGTATTTATTAATAAGACCCATAAAGCAATGTCAATGCTTATTACTATTGATATAGTATTTTGCCAAATCCCTAAATTTTGGTGGAAAACTAGTTTTGAATCAAGGGATTCATTGATTTAAATATGTCAAACCCTTTTTTTTTTTTCTTGTTTCAATTAGTTTCCATTGGGTTGTCCAAATTTAGCCAAGCTTTAACTAAAAAATTTGATTGTTTTATCATATTAATTTTCATCTTGAATAAAAAAAACAAAAAAAACTTCTTGAATTCAAGATCTTGAAATTCCCTCCACTTTGATTGTTTGTGCACAAAAATGGGGCTTAAATAGTAAGGTTGTTAAATCCGGACTGGACTGGACAGTCTAACCAGGTGAATCAAAATTCGGATTGAAATTCAGTTTTTTATACGCATAGAATCGAATTTCTTTGAAATCTAGTGAACCCTTTAAATTGAGTTTGGACCGCACGGTTTAGGTAGAACTAGTGGTGGTTCAATCATGGTCCAAGCCTACTTGTTAATTAAGAAAAAACAAAAAAATCAGAAAAGTGCGAATACCAGGTTTACAACCTAGGCACATCTTATCAGAGTTAGAGCTAAAGTCTAACCACTAAGCTACGCTTGCAAGTTGATGCTCAACAATTAAAAAAATAAAAAAATTTGAAGTAAACTTAATGCAATATATATATATATATATATTGAGAACAACTCAACACAATTCTATTCTATTGAATTAAATTATCCACCTCTTAAAGGGAACGTATAAAAAAATTATAATTAAAATCCTTCAAAGATATTCAACTTTACTTCAAAAATTAATCATAGCTTTTAATGTTTTCATGCTTTATTATTTTATTTTATTAAATTTCTTATTTAATTTGTAAAAATATGCTTGAAAGTCATTAAATTTTCCTCACACGTATAGATATATTAGTCAATTTTGCTAATTTTATAAATTTAATATCTATATTTAGGTTTTAATTAATTATTAAAGTAATTATGACATTATCGCGGTTCGATCTTGGTCGAATCTCTGTTTGACCTTAAAAACCTTGAACCTCTTCCTTTATCGGTTCTTTGAATTCTGAAAACCATGTTAAATAGAATGAAATATTGTGAAAATCAGAAAATTACCCAATTAGGGAAAATGTTGAGAAATGAAGAAAATGTTTTATGAAAAATGATCTACACAGAAGCAAATAGGTCCTTGGAATAATTTGGTCTTTTATTTTTTATTTTGTACTCTAGTTATAGTCTGAGACTCTGAATTTGTTTCTTATTGTTTGGTTTCCAAAAATGTGGAGGAAAAGGAAGAATTAGGATGAAAGAAAACTATTTGGCATATTTATAATTTATCGTTTTAAGATTTTGACATTCAATGTGTGGAAAAATTTTGAGTCGTGATTTTTTAATTTTTTGTTCTACTTATTTGAGTGAATGCGCAATGATATAATATTAAATTCCTTTCTTATTATTTGGTTGTTGAGAAGTGAAGGAAAACCAAACAAAAGACAAGAGTAATTTTATTTAAAATATTTAATTTTTGATTAATTGTTTAGCTGACATGGATGCTTATTTTATTTCGTTATTAATTTTTTTTTGGTTAAAAAGATAAAAACCTAAAGTGTGAGACATAACTTATAATATTTATTATTATTATTATTATTTTTAGAATCACCTCATAAGCATTTTGTTACACAAGGTAGAAATTTCATATAATAAGTTCATACAATAATAACATGTTTGAATATAGTAACAACTAAACTCATAGATTTTTTTTTCCTGTGTTGAAGACTAAAAACAAAAAGAGAGGTGGATTTTGAACATTTGATATCTCATTTAAAAGTATTAGGAGGTAGCAGCAGTTGAACTATAATACTGTATAAAAATATATTTAGAGTCTGTTTGAGATCCACTTATTTTACTGAAATTAAAATTTTTTTATTGAAAGTACTGTAGATAAAAATAAAAATTAGTTAAAATAGTATAATGAAACCTATGAATAGTATTAAAAAGTATAATGAATTCATAAATAATAACAAAAATAAATTAAAAAAAATAAATTGACAAAACTAATTTTTTCCAAACACACACTTAAGCTAACAGTTAAATAAAATTTCCAGCCTTTTCACCTGGTAAAAAAAAAAAAACACTTTCACTTGTAAACGACGTCGTAGACTTCCAATCCCAATTCCTCATTCCCAATTCCCCATCCCGCCCACTATTTATAAAATCCAAAATCGCTTAAAATTTAAAAAATAACCAATTTCGCCGCCCAAAACCTAAACAACAGAAACCTCTCTCTCTCTCTAGGAGATTCTGTGGAAATGGAGAAGGGTCTGATATCGGTGGACCGGTGGACGGGGCACAGCCAGGCGTACTTCTTGACGCACCTGCATTCGGACCACACCCAAGGGTTATCTTCCAGCTGGGCTAAGGGTCCAATCTTCTGCTCCCGACTCACCGCCAAGCTCTTCCCCTTCAAATTCCCTGGCTTCAACCTCTCCCTCCTCCGCCTACTGGCCGTCGGCACTTGGCACTCCATCTCTCTCGTCCCCCCCTCCTCCGCTTCTTCTTCCACTCTTCAAGTCATGCCCATCGACGCTCACCATTGTCCCGGTAACAATATCATAATATTTTTACATTGCTCCCCAATTGTTTGCTTAATGTTCTCAAACCAACATTCTTCTCTGGCTTAATTTTTAGCTAAACAGAATTTCCATGTTATTTGTGCCAGTAAGTATACATTAATTAGACACTGTAACTTGCATCCAGTTGGAAACTGTTCATTTTCCTGCAAACCCAGTTTAAATTACATCAATGTCATTACATTCCTATTCTAATTAAATTTGTTCGTGGAATCTGGTTGTGGTTTGTAAATACTAAAACAGTGCTCGTGAAGATATTATTATAGACTGGTTTTTTTTTTTAATGGAAGATGTGCTTGAATCTTTTGATTTGTATAGTGAAAACCTTATCCACCGAGAATATATTTGAAACATGGACCTTGTTCTAATTTTGAACCTCATTTGTCTATTGCGAGGTCTTATTCATTTAAACTGCATCATCATAGAAATTGCTTGATAGTTCTTTATCCAAACAGGTGCAGTTATGTTCTTGTTCCGTGGGGAGTTTGGCTGCTTGCTTTACACTGGCGATTTCCGTTGGGAAACAACTAGTAAGAGGGCAGAGATAGGAAGGACCATGCTCCTCAATGCTCTTAAGGATGATGTAGTCGACATCCTTTACTTGGATAACACATATTGCAATCCGTCATACGCTTTTCCATCTCGAGCAATTGTTGCTCAACAGGTGCACTTGCGCATTTCTCTGGGATTTCTTTAGTTTTGCTTAGATCGTATGATATAGTTTTATGCATTTCATACGGGCAAATAGCTGAAGAACTAGTGATACTTCGTTAAACCTTCTGAATACCACTTCGGTTTTAACATATCCTGCTTACAGAATAAGTCACCGGTACTCTCTAGTTTAGGATTTTTACATAATTGAGATCTGTTCCATAAAATATCATTCTACTTTTCTCTGAAAAATATCATAGTACTAGAAGAAATTTGTTTTACAGTCTAATTATTTGAGGGCTGGTTACAGGTTATTGATATAATTGTCTCCCATCCTGAACATGACATAATTATTGGGATTGACTCTCTGGGAAAAGAAGACCTTTTGCTTCACATTTCACATGAACTTAAAATAAAGGTAAGAGGAAGAGCTGATAACGCCTTAAAATGTGCACTTGTTATATATTTATGTGGGCGTTATCTCCTTATTACTATGCTTAAATTGTATAATTAAGCCATAATTTGCATTAGTCCCTATTATTTATCTTCACATAATTTCTTGAATAAAATGTTATTCATTGTGTGTAATTTTCTACTTTCAGGAAATCATGTGAGAAAGATAAGTTCACAGGAATTTGTGAGAGAATGAAGGCTAAACTAGAATTAAAGTGGAGCTAAGGGACTATGCTTACATGTCTAAGGAGGTGCAGCTAGAGTGCTTGGATCGTCTACCATGATTGGAAGCTTCAAATAAGGAAAGAAATTAAAGAGGCAGAATTTGAAAATGAAAAATCTGATTTGAGCACTGATCAGTATTTTGGGCGTATCTCTTTCCTCAAAAATCCAATTGACACAAGACCAGATGGGTTGGAACCGTGACTTAAATATCTACAACTTTCCAGTTTTGAGTTTTTCGAAATTCTCAATTTTTGAAGGCCGAAATTAACTCACAAGTTACTGCTGTAAACCTAGACAGAAATTAAAATAGTATAAGTTTTATTTTCTTTAGACACTTAGACATTAGGGTTTTAAAGGGAGGCTATGAGAACGAATTTTGGGCAGAGAAAACCTTGTATTTTTCTTTCTCTAATGGTAGTCTAAACTCTTTGCTAGGGCTAGGGCTTATGTTTCTTCTATACAGTATGAATATTCAATATGATTTTTTTTAAGATTTTATCAATAACATATTTGATTGTTCAATTAGATTTCTTTTGATGTATTAGTTCTTCCATGCTTTCAATAAGTTCAATCATGTTTTTTTTATTGTTTAGATGAATTTCTAATAGTTTCAAATAGAAATCAGGTTTTAAAGTGAATGGGTTTTTCTGAAAACTTTTCTAACCGCATTATTAATCGAGGTTATCATGCGTTCTTGAATTGTCTCAGTTCAACCGAATCATAAGTTTTTAATTGTATAAGAACAACCAATTATGAAATATATAATTTCTTAGATCACAAAGAATCTCATATCGATATAGGAAAACACCTCGATGCCCTAGTATTTACATTATTGATTTAAATCAGTTTATTATTATTCTTGTTAACAATCATCAAGCAAAAATATTTTTCTTCTTTACCCAAATTTTTGTTTAATTATATTGTCTTTGAATATACCTTGCTTCTTGTGGCTCGACCTCGGTACTCCGAGAATTATATTGCTATGATCTCCTGCACTTGGGAGTGAGCAAGCAATTTTGGCGCCGTTGCCGGGGAGTTGCTGTGTGTTCAGAGGAAATTTTTGGGAGCAAAGCATAACCGGTGGAAATTCTTCTATTGGTAAATTTGTTCCATTTTTTTCCCTTTATTTTTTTTTTAAATTTTTCTGTTTGTTTTTAATTTATTTTATTTTATTTGATTGGAATTCATTGTTGCATGAGCATTTGGGTTAGAAACAAGAGAGGCAGACTAGAAATTTTTGAAACTTACTTTGGTAATTTTTTTGACACACCTTCGCCTTCACCTTTTTCATCATTCATGGGTGATGGAACACGTAATAATCATGAGGAGAATAGAAGAACTATATATGAATTGTTGCATTCCACACAAAATTCTATTCCTTCATGCATCATGTTTCCACCTAATGCACCACATGTAGAACTGAAACAAGGTTTATTAGCAATACTTCCTGACTTTAGGAGACAAGAAAATGAAAATCCTTATGTCCATGTTAGAGCTTTTGAAGAGGTAATGAGTAGTTTCTATGCACAAAATGTTATTGAGGCTGCTAAGTTACGTTTCTTTCCTTTTTCACTTAAGGATAAGGCAAGAAGTTGGGTTTACACCTTGAAACCTAGGTCTATAGGTAGTTGGGGGAGATGGCCAAAGAGTTTTTTAAGAAACACTTTCCTCCCCACAAAGTTCAGCAAGTAAAAAGAAGGATAGCTAGTTTTGTCCAAGGAGAAAATGAGACCTTATACCAAGCTTGGGAAAGGTACAAAGATCTTTTCAATTTCTGCCCAACTCATGGCAATGAAGATTGGAGATTAGTTAGCTATTTTTATGAAGGACTTACACCTAGATACCGACAGTTTGTTCAACTCTCATGCGGAGGGGACTTTTTACAAAAAGAACCTGAAGATGCAATGGATTATCTTGATGAGATAGCTGAAAACTCTAACACATGGACTGGACCTAGCCCTATGGACTCCACTGATAGGACTAGAACTAGTACTACCACTTCTAGTGGAAGTGTTTTCAAGTTGAGGGAAGATGATAATATGAGTGCAAAATTTAGCATGCTAACTAAAGAAATTGTGGCACTCAAAATGAAAGGAAGTAAGAGTGTTAGTGCTACCTTTAGAGAGGACCCAATGGAGGTGTGTAAAATCTGTCATGAGATAAACCATGCTACAAATGAATGTGCATCACTTTCATCATTCTTAAATGTGCCAGAAGAGCAAGTACATGCATTTAATTCATATTGGCCAAATAATTCTTCATATTCTAACAATTATAACCCAAATATGCAAAACCATCCGTATTTGAGTTATAAGAGTGATAATGTGTTGAATCCTCCTGCTCCAAGGAATTTTAATTCACCACATGCATCATCATCATCTAGAACTTCCTTGGAGGATGCACTTAGTACTTTCATTTAAAGGCAAAGTGAGCAAAATCAAAAGTTTGAATCCATGCTCACTAGGCTAGATGAAGAGGTAAGAGAGACCAAGAGTCATATAACTAGGCTTTCAAATTCATTGAGTGGGACAGAGAGAGGGAAGCTTCCTTCCCAAACTCAACCCAATCCCATCAATCAAAATCTTAAAATTGGCTCTAAGGATAAACATGAGGAAGTAAAAGTTGTGACAATTTTGAGGAGTGGTAAAGAGATTGATAAAAGTTCTCCTTTAGTAATTAAGAAATCTAAGGAGACCATAGTTGAAAAAGAGAAGGATGAAATTGAGCCACTAGGGCTTGATGACATTGAAAAATGCCCAATCCCTCCACCATTTCCACAAGCCTTAAAATTACCTAGGAAATTGGACACCACATCTAAGATATTAGAGCATTTGCATCAAGTCAAGATAAATTTGTCATTATTGCATGTTATCAAGAAAGTGCCTACATATGCCAAGGTAATTAAGGACCTATGCACCATCAAGAGAAAGCATCATGTAAAGAAGACTGCATTCCTAACAGAACAGGTAAGTGCAGTTATCCAACATAAGACCCCACCAAAGTATAAGGATCCAGGTTGTCCTACGATCTCTTGTACTATTGGAGATTACATCATAAAGCATGCATTGCTAGATCTTGGGGCAGGTGTTAATTTGATCCTTTTCAGTGTATATCAAAAACTTGGACTTGGTGAGTTGAAACCTACTTCAATAACTTTACAGTTGGCTGATCACTCTGTAAGGGAACCAAGAAGGATTGTTGAGGACGTGTTGGTGAAAATTGAACAATTTTATTATCCTGTTGATTTTATTGTTCTAGATTACCAACCTATTTTACATCCTAGTGTTCGTACCCCTATTATTTTGGATAGGCCTTTTTCTTGTCACAGCTAATGCTTTAATTAATTAAAGGAATGGAAGGATGCAACTCACTTTTGGTTCCATGACTTTGGAGCTAAACATATTTCATGTGGCTAAACAACCACATGAGGATGGTGACTGTGCTTATGTGAACATCGTTGGCACGGTGGTTCAAGAAGAGTTTAATAAGAATTGTTTTTCTGATCCTCTTGAAACTCTTCTTAATAATTCTGTTAGTTCTTATGATTTAGAATGTGATATTCATGTATCTAAAAATTTTTCTTTGTTGGATTCCTCACAGGTTTTGGAAGAACAACAGATGATGGCAATTAATAAAGGATGGAAGCCTTGCTTTGAGGAGCTACTAGAAAATGAAAAAAAGCTCGTGCATTCAAGTGAAGAGGCACCACAGCTAGAGCTTAAGCCGCTGCCCGGTGGTCTTAAATATGCATATTTAGGCCCAGATAAGTTAAAACCTAGGTGGGATGGTCCTTTCATTGTAAAGGAAGTGTTTAACCATGGAGCTGTAGTAGTTAAGGACCCTAGAGATGGCAAGATTTTGAAAATAAATGGACAAAAGTTAAAAANAAAAAAAAAAAAAAAAAAAAAAAAAAAAAAAAAAAAAAAAAAAACTCAAATGCTTAAGGTAACTTCTTCCCTTTATACTTGAATTTATTTTGGCTTTGATACATTGAGGACAATGCAATATTTTAGTTGGGGGGACAGGTCTACACACTTTGCTGCACCTTGCATGATTTTTTTTTCTTTCTTTTTGGTTGCAATTTTTCAATTATTAAAAAAAAAAAAAAAACACCTTGAATTTGAATGCAGAAGAGTTATAAGCTTTATTTTTATATTATGTGATGGAATGAATAATGCTGATTTGGTTATACTATTTGTAATTTTAAGACTCTTTCATGAAGAGCACAATTGGAAACTTTTGAGCACAATAGCCAGGTTAGCGGACAGTTGAATGTTGGATATGCATGGATCACGAACAAGCTAGATATAAGCTGAAACTCAACCCATCGGAGAGTTCTTGAGCCGTACTTTTCTTTGTGAGAGTATATATTTGTTTGAACTCTTAAATTTCTCTCATATGCTTCAATTTTGTAAAAGATCTCTATATTTTTTTTTTGGTTGACTACTGGAAATATTATGGGGAGATATACCATGATCTTACTTATTTTTGTCCTTAGGCATGCTATTTTATGCGGAATTTTAGGAGATGAGAGCTTAAGGCCATCAATCTTTTGTCACCAGCTAAACAAATATTCAGCCTACCTTTACATTAACCATTGTCACCATCATTTGAGCCATGAGAAATATTTTCACAATACCACAAATCATTTTTGTTTATGGGTGTTCTCTTGGGGGTTCAAGTTTTGAGCAATTGATGTGTTTAGAAACCACCATTGTCTCTCTTTTCTTTCAAAAAAAAAAAAAAAAATCCAAAAGAAGAAGAAAAAAAGAAAAAAAAAAGAGAGAGAAAAGAAAGAAAAAGAAAGAGAAGACATACATATAAATCATTGGTGTTTTACACATCTTTCATGTATTTCAGAAGGGTTATATGGTTGAGTAAAAGTTGTTTTGATTCAAGTTGGTTGTTACTGCTATGAGTTGGGTTTGGCTTGAATTTTCTGTATTTGATTCATATACCTCATATTTCAAAGAAAGCAGTTTGCCTTTACCTAGCCAAAAGATTATACTACCATTGAGCCTAAAGTCCTACTTGATCCTAAAGGTGCATGGCTGGTATGTGTTTGGAATAAAAACTAGGGATGAGAATGGTATTAACCTCATGTTTCCAGGAATTCAACATCCTTTCCAAGAGATCTTTTCCCGTTGTTTTAGCAGCTGTTTTTGTATACACGTGATATTCTTAAAACTTTTTCTTTCCTTTTTGTTCACATGTGATTTGAAGAGAGAAACCATTACTTCTATGTGTGTTCTTTCAGAGTGTTGTTGACTTAAGAGGGATTTTGGAGTAGAGGCTCTAATCTAGATTATTCTTGGTCTATGCATGTTTGGAAAAGCCGATTTGATTGGATGGGCTATGCACACACACACTCCAAAAGTGAAGCTAGTGAAAGCTTTTTAATATGATTAATAGTATCCCAACTCAAAAATTGAAAGTTCATTTATATGATATAATGATAAAGCAGACTAACATTTGCTGCAGGAATTTTCAAGAAACCTTTGACTTTTGTGGGTAGAGTCACTGCAAACCCTCACGAGAGTAAACTCGTCCACTAGGGTGACCTAGGGGTTCAAAGACTTGCTGCACATGGGAAGTGCAGTCATGTAGCCTACGAAAATGGCTTGTATTTTAGTTTTAATTTTTCACTTTTAGTAGACATGGGTGCTTTGTGGATTGCTAGGGACTAACAAGATTTAAGTTGGGGGGTGTGATAACGCCTTAAAATATGTACTTGTTATATATTTATGTGGGCGTTATCTCCTTATTACTATGCTTAAATTGTATAATTAAGCCATGATTTGCATTAGTCCCTATTATTTATCTTTACATAATTTTTTGAATAAGATGCTATTCATTGTGTGTAATTTTTTACTTTCAGGAAATCAAGTGAGAAAGATAAGTTTACAGGAATTTGTAAGAGAATGGAGGCCAAACTAGAATTAAAGTGGAGCTAAAGGACCATGCTTACATGTCTAAGGAGGTGCAGCTGGAGTGCTTGGATCGTCTACCATGATTGGAAGCTTCAAATAAGGAAAGAAATTAAAGAGGCAAAATCTGAAAAGAAAAAATCTGATTTAAGCACTGATCAGTATTTTGGGCGTATCTCTCTCCTCAAAAATCCAATTGACACAAGACTAGATGGGTTGGAAGCGTGAATTAAATATCTACAACTTTCCAGTTTTGAGTTTTTCGAAATTCTCAATTTTTAAAGGCCAAATTTAACTCACAAGTTACTGCTGTAAACCTGGACGGAAATTAAAATAGTATAAGTTTTATTTTCTTTGGACACTTAGACATTAGGGTTTTAAAGGGAGGCTATGAGAACGAATTTTGGGCGGAGAAAACCTTGTATTTTTCTTTTTCTAATGGCAGTCTAAACTCTTTGCTAGGGCTAGGGGTTATGTTTCTTCTATACGGTATGAATATTCAATATGATTTTTTCTAGGATTTTATCAGTGACATATTTGATTGTTCAATTAGATTTCTTTTGATGTATTAGTTTTTCCATGCTTTCAATAAGTTCAATCATGTTTTTCTTATTGTTTAGATGAATTTCTAATAGTTTCAAATAGAAATCAAGTTTTAAAGTGAATGGGTTTTTCTAAAAACTTTTCTAATAGTGTTATTAATCGAGGTTATCATGCGTTCTTGAATTGTCTCAGTTTAACCATCATAAGTTTTTAATTGTATAAGAACAATCAATTATGAAATATATAATTTCTTAGATCATAAAGAATCTCATATCGATATAGGAAAACACATTGATGCCCTAGTATTTACATTACTGATTTAAATTAGTTTATTATTATTCTTGTTATCAATCACCAAGCAAAAGTATTTTTCTTCTTTACCCAAATTTTTGTTTAATTATATTGTCTTTGAATATACCCTGCTTCTTGTGGTTCGACCTCGGTACTCCGAGAATTATATTGCTACGATCTCCTGCACTTGGGAGTGAGCAAGCAAGAGCCATCTTTTTTATTTGTGGATTATTATGATGGTCTCTGCAGAAGAACATGACATACCATTGCGATTATGTGGCTAAGTTGGATTTCCACTTTGGAAATCACTGGAAGAAGACCAAATGATCTAATCTTTGATCATAAATTTATTTCCTTTTCGTTGTTTAAAAATTGACAAACTACTGTGAATTATTTGGAGAACTTACACTGTCATTTATGATTTATCATATGACTAAAATTCTAAAAGTACACTGACATTCTTACTACTTTTTTTTCCCTCTACATCAAATTTAAGTAGTTAAATGCATATATTTGACACTTTTTATCTAATTATTCTTGTTCTTATTTGTTTCCTGTTCATTTGTTCACCCAACTTTGATGTTTTCTTTATTAAAGATTTGGGTGTGGCCTGAGCGCTTGCAAACTATGCATCTTCTTGGGTTCCATGACATATTCACAACCAAGACTTCTCTTACAAGAGTGCGAGGTGTTCCTCGTTACAGTTTTAGCGTTGAGACTTTAGAAGGACTAAACACAATGCACCCAACTATAGGTATCATGCCATCTGGTCTTCCATGGGTGGTGAGACCTCTTGAAAATGGTGACAAACTTTTCGGTTTCCTTTTAACTTCTCGTTACAACAGAAGCAAATGGAGTGGAAATAGTGGGAACCATACTGAAAAGCCAAATGGAAATTTGGGTTCTGTGGAAAAGTTTCATAAGTACATATATTCTGTTCCTTACTCAGATCACTCATGCTTTGCAGAGACAGAGGATTTTGTAAAACTTGTCCAGCCAACCAACATGAAAGGCATCGTCTCTTCATCATCGTGCTATGTTGATCCTCTGTACTATTTTGGCCGCCTTTGTGGAGCCTACCAATCAGCTCAAAGTTTACCTCACAATAAGAGAGAAGAGAGAGTTGAAAGAGTTCTAGCTGTCAATAACAAAACTGCCTTTAGATGTGGTGCTTCTGCTGGGTTGGAGAGGAAAAGAGCAATGACTGTGAAGGTCAAAAGATCAGGTATTCATGTGAGCAGGATGAGTGCATTGAGACGAAAAAAGCGTGGTGCAAAGATTGAGGTAAATGACCGTCCCAATTGATTTGTTTTCTTATTCATTATTGTCAGTACAAAGGTGTGATCAATGTTGCATGTAAAGTTGGATGAAAGTATTCAATTGTAAAGTTTGAAATACCAATGACATTTAAGGTGCGAGGAGTGTTATTTTTATGCCTTTTCTCTCTCATATCTCGGGGTATTATAATTTGCATTGCAGAATAAAATTCAGTACGCATTGCGACACATAGGAAGGAGGTTGATCTTTGGTTGTGACTAGTGAGCAGATGTTCTTTAATTTCTTTTGTAGAGAGGCTATGTCTAAACTGGACCCATCACAGTGAGTTAACAGACTTTTTTGCCTGCTTAGTCTTTTAAGCAGCTCTACATTGTTGTGTAAGAAAAGAAGGCACCATTACATGGCATGGCACATTGCAGATTTGTACAAATAATTGTTTTAGTTGTCACCACATCTTTGTCCATTGTATAATTTGTTTGTTACTGTGCGTAAAGAATGCACCATTTATTGTTTAAAAGCATGGCGCAAAGGTAGTGGAAAATGAATGATATTATTCTGAATATACTAATACTATTGCCTAGGATGTGGCTAGAAAGTGAGCTTTTGGACATCACACACGTTTTAGATAGACGTTATCAGAAACATCCATAGTTATTTTATGTTTTAATTTTAATTTTCTTGGTTGGTTTCGCAGGAGTTAGTTTCTTCGGCCAACAAGAAACTACAGGGAATTAGCATCGGAGTTTTTCACTATTGGACAATGCAATTGGCAATATTCATCCAAAAATTAAAAAAAAAAAACATGGTACGAATGGGCTTGGTCATGGCAGGTCATACATTTGTTACCTAGCTTTTCATGGGATTATAGGAGAGAGAGAAAAAGAAAAAGAAAAAAAAAGAGGCTCTTTCTAGTTTCTAGCCATTCGAATTCGAATTGACAGTCTTGCGGTCCAAAACGGGAATTATTATTATTATTATTATTTCTTTTTTTTAAAGAATATTATTATTTCTTTTGATAGTGAGGAATTGAGGAAATAGGCTGATGCAAAGGGAGCACACAAAAAATTTATTATGGAGTAATTGTTGCATGTAAATGTAATTTCATTCGTGTGAATTTCATAAGTGTGAGATGCACTCTCATGTACGAGGGATGTTGCAAACAAGTTTCACACAATAGAAAACCACTCGAATTTCATTATGTCATGTTTCAAAGTTCGAACCCAACATACAAGCTAGATATATGTGATAATGACCATACATCCACAAAGATTCAATAAAATATTTTTTTTTGATACAAAAGATTCAATAACATATTAAAATTTCACTGACTATTCTCTCAAAAACAAAATCAAACAGTTCAACATTAGCTAATCTCTAAAAAAATCAATAGCTAAAAGAAATTTCCTACAATATTACAACTGACAAGAAATTTTGCAACTTTGAACTATGAAATTTTCTAACAGTGACTAAACACTAATGTGTGACATATTTGTAATACAAATCCTAATACTCTTCTCTCATACACCATCGTCTCAATGATAACCCAAACTTTCTACGAACTTCTCAACATCTGAAATAGAGAAAGAAATGATGAGCTTGATAGCTCAAAAAGTATCCAAATCCAAATTGGCTAGATCAAGCTTAAATAAAAGTAAAATAGATAAACAAAATATTCATAATTCATAAGATAAAATTTATATAAAATAGAAATTGAATCTGAGTTCAATTGGAAGATTGCCGTATATTTTGCAATTACTTCCTATTATATGAAAAATTTCATTGGAAATGTCACATGCATTCAACCAAATTTCATGTGCTCAATAATCTTTATGATTATGGTCATATTATATTCTTGTGACTAGGACTAGAACCACATATAAGCCAATAATAAGCTCCTAAAGAAATTGGTTTTTGTATCAGTGTGTACTCCCATTAGCGGGTTCAATGTATAGTCAAATTGTAACATTAATTTTTAATATACATTTAATTCCACTTCATTCCATATCAAAAAAATCATAGACTAAATTGAAATTTATATTCTTAAAATTTGAGGTAATTTTAATTTTTTTCTTTGTAAAATTTAAAAATTTGGATTGTGACTTTTAACATTACATAGTGATTTGATTCGAGCCCTTACACCCATATGCTCAATATTGATGTGTTCATTAAGTACCAAATATTCTCAAAATAACGTAAATTTTCTATTCAAAACTATTTCATTTTAAACGCTATTAAGTCATGTAAGCATATAATTTATTATATCATATGCCACTTTTTTTCATGTTCTCTCTCATTATCGCATATGCTAGGTTATAGATAATTCTGTCGCAAGCACCAACTTTAGCCTTCACTATAAGCACCACTTGTCATCCCTCTCTGTCTGAGCCCCTTCGTATCACCTCTCTCATCTTTTAGCGAACGCAACAATGGTGGCAGTAGCAGAGGATCAACAAACACTGAAGTGTGACGGTCATTGAGATAGGCAATCTTAAGATTTGCCACTATACTTTCTTGATCTTGATTCTCAAAAAAAAAAAAAAAAAAAAAAAAAAAAAAAAAAAAGGAGGAAAGATTTTGAGTCTCATATCATATTTTGGAATTTAGTTTCAATGTGACGATTGAATTTACTGTGACATTGGCTTATTTATATTGAGAAATGTTAAGTTCACAACACTTTTGTAATATTTTCATAACAAATTTTAGGTGGCAGGTAGCTATTGGTAGCTAAAAAATCATGTTAGTGGTAGGCTTGAATTATAACAATAACTACCTAGCTACTATTTAAGATTTGTTGTGAAACTATTATTGTTGTAATTTTTTATTTCCTTATGGTCCACATGCTAAAGTTTCAAGAAATTACATTTGACTTGGTTCAAGAGTTAGTTTCAATTTGTTATATATATATATATATATAAACAAACAAACAAAGTTTCAATTGAAACCAAAATTTTTAATAGTTACTATTAAAATCTTAGATTATTTAATTTTTCGATAATAAATAATTTTAATTCGACTATTTACATAGTCATTATTAAAGTAACCAAATAAAATGCACATTGGACTTATGTGGACCCCAAGAACGTCATGTGGTATTTTATTACAAATTAAACTCACATATTTGATCACATGCAGCTTCATTAATTTGCATTTATCAGTTAAGATTTTTTAAGTTTCCTCTTTAAAATTTTTTTTTGAGTACCAAAATTCTTTAAGTGATTCGAATGAAATCATTTGTGATGTATAGATTGGTTATATAAAACTTAATCATATGAATTTTCATTATATTTTGTTATTAATACGTCATTTAGGTGGCAAATAAAGATGATTTAAAAAATTAATGGTTTTAATTGAAAATTTTCAAAATTTAAGGGTTTAATTTAAAACTTGTGGAGGGTTTCATTGTCTTAGCCCCCAATTAGCAGGTATTGTCCGCTTTAGGCTCGCTTTTGTGTGTGGCCTTCACGGTTTTGCTCAATCCCACATCGGGGAGAGATGCCTCCCACATGTGCCTTATAAGGATTGACCTCAAGACACATGTGTACTGTGGAGGGGTTTCATAGTCTCAGCCCCCAATTAGCAGGTATTGTCCGCTTTAGGCTCATTTTTGTGCGTGACCTTCATGGTTTTGCTCAATCCCACATCGGGGAGAGACGCCTCTCACATGTGCCTTTTAAGGATTGACCTCAAGACACGTGTACTGTGGGAGGGTTTCATAGTCTCAACCCCCAATTAGCAGGTATTGTCCGCTTTAGGCTCGCTTTTGTGTGTGGCCTTCACGGTTTTGCTCAATCCCAAATCGGGGAGAGACGCCTCTCACATGTGCACACATGTGTCTTGAGGTCAATCCTTATAAGGCACATGCGGGAGACGTCTCTCTCCGATGTGGGATTGAGCAAAACTATGAAGGCCACGCACAAAAGCTAGCCTAAAGCGGACAATACCTGCTAATTGGGAGCTGAGACTATGAAACCCCCACATGTGGGAGGCGTTTGTCTCTCCCCGATGTGGGATTGAGCAAAACCATGAAGGCAACGCACAAAAACGAGCTTAAAGCGGACAATACTTGCTAATTGGGGGCTGAAACTATGAAACCTTCCCACAAAACTAACTGTAAATTATAGGAGGAATAATATAATTCCCCTTAAAAATTTCATTGTCTTTTTTTTTGTGTGTGTGTGTGTGTGTGTGGTAATTAACAAGACAATAAAGACTATATAATCCACCACAACAACGTATCAATAAAAACCTTATATTGAAAAAGGGAGATTGTTACGATTACTTTTCTTGTGTGAGATATATGGAAATGTGGTATGATGTAAAATTTTGAAACCCTCTCTCTAAATAAAACCTCTGGTATTATTGATTGAGAAAGTTGGAGTACAAAAGAAGGAATCAACTGTAATACATAACTACACCTATATATATATATATATAATACATTTAGTACCAAAATATAGGAAGAAAACTAATTCCGGAAATTAAGGGAAAATAGTTACAATCAATCCTAATCTACTCGTCCACGCGTACACTGATCATCATTTGATAACCGCTTCTATCCACGTGGCATATCTTCATCAATGGCTTGAATGAAATACTCATGGTAAGGGACTGCTTATATCATGTCAAGTAACTCTGCACTAGCCTAGTCCCCTTGACTCTTGTCTATTTGATTTGCTTGATCAGTGTTCATCCCTTTAGTTCTGTAGGCATAGTTAGTTTGATCCTGAGTGTATTTCTTCTTGTTTTCAACACTCCCCCTCAAGAGCAAATCTCTTGCTTCTTGATGTTGTGACAAGGACTCAGGAAAGTGAATGTTTTGAGCAAAAATATTAATGATCCCCAGTCTCTTTAGTAACTTTAAGAAACTCTCCAACCCAAGTGCTTTTGTAAATATATCTGCCAATTGGTTTCTAGAAGACACATGAAAGGTCTTGATGGTTCCATCCAAAACTCTATTCCTTACAATATGACAATCTGCCTCAATATGTTTGGATCGTTCATGAAAAACTGGATTGGCAGAGATGTGAAGAGCAGCTTGGTTATCACAGTACATGAGCACTGGTTTGTCATGTGAAACATGAAGATCCTTTAGTATGTACAGCAACTAAGTCACCTCACATGTTGTTGAAGCCATGGACCTATACTCAGCTTCTGCAGATGATTTAGACACCACACTTTGTTTCTTTGATCTCCAGGAAACTAAGGCATTCCCTAAGAAAACACAATAACCAGTAAGGGACTTTCTTGTGTCAAGGTAGCCTGCCCAATCCGCATCACAGAAGGCTTTTAGTTGCAAGTCTGAATCCACAAGAAAAAACACTCCTTGTCCAGGTGCCCCTTTGATATATTGCAAGATCCTTGTAGCTGCCCTCATGTGTGGAACTCTAGGTTGAGACAAAAATTGACTAAGTCTATGGACAGAATAGGTGATATCAGGTCTACTAAGGGTAAGATACATCAACTTCCCTATCAACCTTCTAAACTGGCTTGCATCCTCAAGCAATTCACCATCACTTTTAGACAATTTGAGTTGCTGTTCCATAGGTGTTTTGGCAGGTTTGCAACTAGTCATACCTGCCTCTTTTAGCACCTCAAGGGCATATTTCCTTTGGTTTAAGCTAATACCCTTATCACTTCTAGCTATTTCTAGACCAAGGAAATATTTAAGGCAGCCAAGATCCTTAATACCAAAATTCTGATCTAAGACAGATTTGACTAGAGTAACATAACTTGGATTGTTGCTTGTAATAACCATGTCATCTACATACACTAGTAATGCAGTGAACAAGTCACCATCTGAATGAACAAATAGAGAGTGATCAGCTTGTGACTGTGTGAATCCAAGATCTAAAATTGTAGAAGACAACTTGGCATTCCATTGCCGTGAAGCCTACTTCAGTCCATAGAGGGACTTAACAAGCTTGCAAACCAAAGGCTTAGCTGACTCAGAAGCTGCTGACTGAGCTGAAGACTCCCCTTACTATGAAAACCAGTTGGTAAGGTCATGTAAACCTCCTCAACAAGGTCTCCATGGAGGAAAGCATTGTTGATATCAAGCTGGTAGAGGGCCAACCTTTAGCAGAAGCAAGGGCAAGCAACATTCGGACAGAAACTGTTTTGGCAACAAGGGAGAAGGTCTCCAAGAAGTCAAGGCCTTCCCTTTGAGTATATCCCTTAGCCATAAGTCTGGCTTTATACCTCTCAACACTACCATCAGAATTCAACTTCACCTTGTATACCCACTTACAACCAATGGGTCGTTTACCATCGGGGAGAGATGTAAGAATCCAAGTACCAGTCTTCTCTAAAGCATGTATTTCTTTATCCATAGCCTCTCTCCATAGAGGGTTTTGGACTGCTTGAGAAAAAGAAGTTGGTTCTTGAGGGCAAGCACTCACGGACATCAGATAAGACTGATATGGAGGGAGCAAATGAGAATATGTCAAGTAATCTGACAAGGCATATGAGGAACTTGGAGAAGGAGCAGATGCAGCTGAATTGCAAGCATAGTCTTGCAGATAGGCAGGTGTTTTGTGAACCCTGGTGGATTTCCTCGTGAGTGGTAAAGCAGGACTAGAAATAGGCAAAGAAGGTGAGGTGGTTCTAGAAGGATTAAGTGAAGTAAAGGGTGATGTATTAACATCATGAGACACAAGATTAGACAAGTCAGTACTTAATTCATGGGAATGTAAAACAGGAGGAAAAGAAATTGGACTTTGGAATCAGGTGAATGTGTGTGAGAATCTGGAATGCTGATAGGAGTAACAAATGTGTCTTCATTGCTGTTACCAGGAGAATAAGCATCAACCTCAAAAACAAGACTAAAAGGATCATTAAAATCAGATGCATCTTTAACATAAGGAAAGGTATGTTCATGAAAAACAACATCTCTAGAATTAAAAATAGCATTTGTGGACCTATCAAGTACTTTATACCCTTTAACCCTAAAAGGATATCCAAGGAAGACACACTTCTTTGCTCTTGGTTCAAATTTAGTTCTATGATGAGAAAGGGTAGAGGCATAACAAAGGCACCCAAAAACCCTTAAATAAGAACTTCATAAGGAGTTTTATGATTCAAAATTGAACTAGGGATTCTGTTAATCAAGCAAACAGCAGTAAGTACACAATAACCCCAGAGATGCAAGGGAAAATTAGATTGAAACTTAAGTGCCCTTGCAACATTTAGGATGTATTGGTGTTTTCTTTCCACAACAGCATTCTGCTATGGAGTTTCAACACAACTTAACTGATGTAAAATGCCCTTTTGTTCAAAAAACCCTTTCATGATGAACTCAGTACCATTATCTGTCCTAATGCACTTGACTTTCCTTGCAAATTGAGTTTCAACCATTGCACAAAATTGTTCTAAGTAGAATTGTGTCAGGGACTTGTGTTTTAGCAAATATACCCATGTACACCTTGAACAATCATCTACAATAGTTAAGAAAAACTTGCATACATCAATGGTAGGAATAGAAAATGGTCCCTATAAGTCACAATGAATCAAATCAAAACATTCATTGGAGATATGTGAACTTGGATTAAAAGGCAACCTTTTCTGTTTTGCAAGAGGACAGATATCACAATGAAAAGTTTCATTAGTATTGACAAAAGATACATTGTTCTTATTCAACAAAGCTAATTTTGCTTCAGACAAATGCCCTAATCTAGCATGCCATATGTAAGGCTTAGTTTGACTAACAGAAGCTGAAACAGTCTTATTGGTAGAAGCTAAAACAGAAGCAGACAAACAATTTGAGGTTGAAGTTGATTCTCCCTTTTGCAGCAAGTAGAGTCCATTAATCTCCTTACCCAGACCAATCGTGCTCCAATGAGCAAGGTCTTGGATGAAGCATAAGTTTCCAAAGAAAATGAGACAAAAATGCTGGACTTTGCTAATTGACTGACAGAAATAAGGTTGAAAGTGAATGAGGGCACACATAGAACATTATGGAGTACAAGATTGTCTGAAATCCTAACAGTGCCTATGTGTGTGATAAGAGCAACTTCACCATTAGGAAGATTAACATGTGTATTGAGTGTGGTAGTAATTGAAGTGAAATAGGAAACATAATATACCATATGGTCTATAGCTCCTGTATCAATGACCTAATTTGATTTACTAAAAGCATTCTTATTGACAATTTTGGCAGAAAATATAGAATGTGATAGGTTTGGAGTATAAGGTATGTTAGGAGTGATACCTGACATGACATTGGAACAAGATGTAAGGTTGTTTTGTGGTTGTGAGATATTCATCTCAGGAGCACCACCAGGATTTCCATCAACACCAATCACACTGGAAGCCCTCACAATAGCTGCATGATGTACATCTCCTACTCTAGAACTCGTAGTAAGATATGCCAATAGTTGTTCACATTGTGCCTTAGAGATAGGACACAAATTGCTTCTAGTTGAGGAATTGTTTGCTCCACTGCTCAGATTCAAAGAAACCTAATTTGCAGTAGCATTCCCCTTTCCTTTAGGCTTGTACCCTGGTGGATATCCATGTAGCTTAGAACATTTCTCAATTGTATCTCCAGGGATGTTGCAATGTGTGCAAAAAGGCCTTTCTTTCTTGCCATTCCCTTTGTTCCAAGTAGTGTTACCAGAATTGCTCTTTGAATTAGCATACATTGCTACCACATCATTCTGACTTGCATTGGAACCTCCATGACCAAGATTTTTATGTGATTCTTCTTGAAGAACCAGTGAGTACACCTTTCTCATTGAAGGAAAAGGATCATATGTGAGAATTTGATTGCGTAAAGTCTCAAAATTCTCATTTAGTCCCATAAGAAATCTCATGACATAGGCCTTGTTGTGTGAATCATTCAGCAACTTTATTGTGGAAGTGGTTCATAGTTGAGTAATTGATCCCAAAGCCTCTTGAATTTGGTGTAGTACTCTGTCACTGTCATCTGATTCTGAGTAATATAAGAAATCTCTCTCTGGAGATTGTAAATTTTGGGACCATTGCCTTGTGAGAAGACATTCTGCAATTTGATCCACATCTCCCTAGCTGTTTCACAGTACATAATGCTACTGGACACATCCACATGCATGGAATTGATCATCCAAGAAAGCACCATGGTATTACAGCTCTCCCAATCTTCACATAAAGGTGAATCCAAATCTGGTTTTGTGATCTTACCATTAACAAAACCGATCTTCTTCTTCGCAGTGAGAGCAAGGATCATTACTCCTGGNGGAAATGTGGTATGATGTAAAATTTTGTAACCCTCTCTCTAAATAAAACCTCTGGTATTATTGATTGAGAAAGTTGGAGTACAAAAGAAGGAATCAACTGTAATACATAACTACACCTATATATATATATATATATATACATTTAGTACCAAAATATAGGAAGAAAACTAATTCCGGAAATTAAGGGAAAATAGTTACAATCAATCCTAATCTACTCGTCCACGCGTACACTGATCATCATTTGATAACCGCTTCTATCCACGTGGCATATCTTCATCAATGGCTTGAATGAAATACTCATGGTAAGGGACTGCTTATATCATGTCAAGTAACTCTGCACTAGCCTAGTCCCCTTGACTCTTGTCTATTTGATTTGCTTGATCAGTGTTCATCCCTTTAGTTCTGTAGGCATAGTTAGTTTGATCCTGAGTGTATTTCTTCTTGTTTTCAACACTCCCCCTCAAGAGCAAATCTCTTGCTTCTTGATGTTGTGACAAGGACTCAGGAAAGTGAATGTTTTGAGCAAAAATATTAATGATCCCCAGTCTCTTTAGTAACTTTAAGAAACTCTCCAACCCAAGTGCTTTTGTAAATATATCTGCCAATTGGTTTCTAGAAGACACATGAAAGGTCTTGATGGTTCCATCCAAAACTCTATTCCTTACAATATGACAATCTGCCTCAATATGTTTGGATCGTTCATGAAAAACTGGATTGGCAGAGATGTGAAGAGCAGCTTGGTTATCACAGTACATGAGCACTGGTTTGTCATGTGAAACATGAAGATCCTTTAGTATGTACAGCAACTAAGTCACCTCACATGTTGTTGAAGCCATGGACCTATACTCAGCTTCTGCAGATGATTTAGACACCACACTTTGTTTCTTTGATCTCCAGGAAACTAAGGCATTCCCTAAGAAAACACAATAACCAGTAAGGGACTTTCTTGTGTCAAGGTAGCCTGCCCAATCCGCATCACAGAAGGCTTTTAGTTGCAAGTCTGAATCCACAAGAAAAAACACTCCTTGTCCAGGTGCCCCTTTGATATATTGCAAGATCCTTGTAGCTGCCCTCATGTGTGGAACTCTAGGTTGAGACAAAAATTGACTAAGTCTATGGACAGAATAGGTGATATCAGGTCTACTAAGGGTAAGATACATCAACTTCCCTATCAACCTTCTAAACTGGCTTGCATCCTCAAGCAATTCACCATCACTTTTAGACAATTTGAGTTGCTGTTCCATAGGTGTTTTGGCAGGTTTGCAACTAGTCATACCTGCCTCTTTTAGCACCTCAAGGGCATATTTCCTTTGGTTTAAGCTAATACCCTTATCACTTCTAGCTATTTCTAGACCAAGGAAATATTTAAGGCAGCCAAGATCCTTAATACCAAAATTCTGATCTAAGACAGATTTGACTAGAGTAACATAACTTGGATTGTTGCTTGTAATAACCATGTCATCTACATACACTAGTAATGCAGTGAACAAGTCACCATCTGAATGAACAAATAGAGAGTGATCAGCTTGTGACTGTGTGAATCCAAGATCTAAAATTGTAGAAGACAACTTGGCATTCCATTGCCGTGAAGCCTACTTCAGTCCATAGAGGGACTTAACAAGCTTGCAAACCAAAGGCTTAGCTGACTCAGAAGCTGCTGACTGAGCTGAAGACTCCCCTTACTATGAAAACCAGTTGGTAAGGTCATGTAAACCTCCTCAACAAGGTCTCCATGGAGGAAAGCATTGTTGATATCAAGCTGGTAGAGGGCCAACCTTTAGCAGAAGCAAGGGCAAGCAACATTCGGACAGAAACTGTTTTGGCAACAAGGGAGAAGGTCTCCAAGAAGTCAAGGCCTTCCCTTTGAGTATATCCCTTAGCCATAAGTCTGGCTTTATACCTCTCAACACTACCATCAGAATTCAACTTCACCTTGTATACCCACTTACAACCAATGGGTCGTTTACCATCGGGGAGAGATGTAAGAATCCAAGTACCAGTCTTCTCTAAAGCATGTATTTCTTTATCCATAGCCTCTCTCCATAGAGGGTTTTGGACTGCTTGAGAAAAAGAAGTTGGTTCTTGAGGGCAAGCACTCACGGACATCAGATAAGACTGATATGGAGGGAGCAAATGAGAATATGTCAAGTAATCTGACAAGGCATATGAGGAACTTGGAGAAGGAGCAGATGCAGCTGAATTGCAAGCATAGTCTTGCAGATAGGCAGGTGTTTTGTGAACCCTGGTGGATTTCCTCGTGAGTGGTAAAGCAGGACTAGAAATAGGCAAAGAAGGTGAGGTGGTTCTAGAAGGATTAAGTGAAGTAAAGGGTGATGTATTAACATCATGAGACACAAGATTAGACAAGTCAGTACTTAATTCATGGGAATGTAAAACAGGAGGAAAAGAAATTGGACTTTGGGAATCAGGTGAATGTGTGTGAGAATCTGGAATGCTGATAGGAGTAACAAATGTGTCTTCATTGCTGTTACCAGGAGAATAAGCATCAACCTCAAAAACAAGACTAAAAGGATCATTAAAATCAGATGCATCTTTAACATAAGGAAAGGTATGTTCATGAAAAACAACATCTCTAGAATTAAAAATAGCATTTGTGGACCTATCAAGTACTTTATACCCTTTAACCCTAAAAGGATATCCAAGGAAGACACACTTCTTTGCTCTTGGTTCAAATTTAGTTCTATGATGAGAAAGGGTAGAGGCATAACAAAGGCACCCAAAAACCCTTAAATAAGAACTTCATAAGGAGTTTTATGATTCAAAATTGAACTAGGGATTCTGTTAATCAAGCAAACAGCAGTAAGTACACAATAACCCCAGAGATGCAAGGGAAAATTAGATTGAAACTTAAGTGCCCTTGCAACATTTAGGATGTATTGGTGTTTTCTTTCCACAACAGCATTCTGCTATGGAGTTTCAACACAACTTAACTGATGTAAAATGCCCTTTTGTTCAAAAAACCCTTTCATGATGAACTCAGTACCATTATCTGTCCTAATGCACTTGACTTTCCTTGCAAATTGAGTTTCAACCATTGCACAAAATTGTTCTAAGTAGAATTGTGTCAGGGACTTGTGTTTTAGCAAATATACCCATGTACACCTTGAACAATCATCTACAATAGTTAAGAAAAACTTGCATACATCAATGGTAGGAATAGAAAATGGTCCCTATAAGTCACAATGAATCAAATCAAAACATTCATTGGAGATATGTGAACTTGGATTAAAAGGCAACCTTTTCTGTTTTGCAAGAGGACAGATATCACAATGAAAAGTTTCATTAGTATTGACAAAAGATACATTGTTCTTATTCAACAAAGCTAATTTTGCTTCAGACAAATGCCCTAATCTAGCATGCCATATGTAAGGCTTAGTTTGACTAACAGAAGCTGAAACAGTCTTATTGGTAGAAGCTAAAACAGAAGCAGACAAACAATTTGAGGTTGAAGTTGATTCTCCCTTTTGCAGCAAGTAGAGTCCATTAATCTCCTTACCCAGACCAATCGTGCTCCAATGAGCAAGGTCTTGGATGAAGCATAAGTTTCCAAAGAAAATGAGACAAAAATGCTGGACTTTGCTAATTGACTGACAGAAATAAGGTTGAAAGTGAATGAGGGCACACATAGAACATTATGGAGTACAAGATTGTCTGAAATCCTAACAGTGCCTATGTGTGTGATAAGAGCAACTTCACCATTAGGAAGATTAACATGTGTATTGAGTGTGGTAGTAATTGAAGTGAAATAGGAAACATAATATACCATATGGTCTATAGCTCCTGTATCAATGACCTAATTTGATTTACTAAAAGCATTCTTATTGACAATTTTGGCAGAAAATATAGAATGTGATAGGTTTGGAGTATAAGGTATGTTAGGAGTGATACCTGACATGACATTGGAACAAGATGTAAGGTTGTTTTGTGGTTGTGAGATATTCATCTCAGGAGCACCACCAGGATTTCCATCAACACCAATCACACTGGAAGCCCTCACAATAGCTGCATGATGTACATCTCCTACTCTAGAACTCGTAGTAAGATATGCCAATAGTTGTTCACATTGTGCCTTAGAGATAGGACACAAATTGCTTCTAGTTGAGGAATTGTTTGCTCCACTGCTCAGATTCAAAGAAACCTAATTTGCAGTAGCATTCCCCTTTCCTTTAGGCTTGTACCCTGGTGGATATCCATGTAGCTTAGAACATTTCTCAATTGTATCTCCAGGGATGTTGCAATGTGTGCAAAAAGGCCTTTCTTTCTTGCCATTCCCTTTGTTCCAAGTAGTGTTACCAGAATTGCTCTTTGAATTAGCATACATTGCTACCACATCATTCTGACTTGCATTGGAACCTCCATGACCAAGATTTTTATGTGATTCTTCTTGAAGAACCAGTGAGTACACCTTTCTCATTGAAGGAAAAGGATCATATGTGAGAATTTGATTGCGTAAAGTCTCAAAATTCTCATTTAGTCCCATAAGAAATCTCATGACATAGGCCTTGTTGTGTGAATCATTCAGCAACTTTATTGTGGAAGTGGTTCATAGTTGAGTAATTGATCCCAAAGCCTCTTGAATTTGGTGTAGTACTCTGTCACTGTCATCTGATTCTGAGTAATATAAGAAATCTCTCTCTGGAGATTGTAAATTTTGGGACCATTGCCTTGTGAGAAGACATTCTGCAATTTGATCCACATCTCCCTAGCTGTTTCACAGTACATAATGCTACTGGACACATCCACATGCATGGAATTGATCATCCAAGAAAGCACCATGGTATTACAGCTCTCCCAATCTTCACATAAAGGTGAATCCAAATCTGGTTTTGTGATCTTACCATTAACAAAACCGATCTTCTTCTTCGCAGTGAGAGCAAGGATCATTACTCTGGACCAGGACTGATAGTTCTTCATCCCAAGGAGTGGTTGTGTAACCAAGATGTTCCCTAGATTTTCACTTGAACTAAGGAAATAAGAATTGGGAGGAGAAGAAGTAACTGAATCATTGCTGGAATTCAATACAGAGTGCGAAGGTTGAACATGAACTGGATCAGATGGATTGCTTGACTCAGTGGACGCCATTGTTGTGCTTTTTTGAGCTCTGATACCATGTAAAATTCTGAAACCCTCTCTCTAAATAAAACCTCTGGTATTATTGATTGAGAAAGTTGGAGTACAAAAGAAGGAATCAAATGTAATACATAACTACACCTATATATATACATTCAGTACCAAAATAGAGGAAGAAAACTAATTTTGGAAATTAAGGGAAAACAGTTACAATCAATCCTAATCTACTTGTCCACGCGTACACTGATCATCATCTGATAACCGCTTCTATCCACGTGGCATATCTTCATCAATGGCATGGATGAAATACTCATGGTAAGGGACTGCTTATATCATGTCAAGTAACTCTGCACTAGCCCAGTCCCCTTGACTCTTGTCTATTTGATTTGCTTGATCAGTGTTCATCCCTTTAGTTCTGTAGGCATAGTTAGTTTGATCCTGAGTGTATTTCTTCTTGTTTTCAACATATGAGAAACAAGTGTTAGAGTTATTCGTTTCGTTTGGCATCACAGTAGGAAGTAGAGTTTTATTTGTGAGTTTTATATTGAAAAATAAGCATCTCAATTCATTATTTCTATTTCCTCAAAAAAAAAAAAATCATTATTTCTATTTTAGTTTTGGTGCTAAAACTTTGAATTTCAATTTTTCAACTTAAAACGGTCCTTTAAAGCTCTTCATAAAAATTGCCAAACATGTGACAATTTTTACTAAGATGCCTCATAAAAGGTGATATAAAATTTTTTAAAGTATCATATTTTTAATTAATATAGTTGTACTTTCACATAGTAAATAACATAATCGAATGTAAATAAGCACATCTAAATGAACACTTGAGAAAAGGAAGAATAAAATCAGATCTTGGTTGGGTATCAAGTTTTTTAAAGAATAAAATCTTCTTCATATTAAAAAAAAAAAAAGAAAAAGAAAAAAAAAAAAAAAAAGAAAGAAAGAAAGAAAGAAAAAGTATACATCAAATCCTAGAGCTGGAGGTATTTTAGAAAAATCTATGGCTAGCAGACCCAGAGTCAATGCGACTTGTTAGTGTTACTACTTAGTACCCTAGAATAGACCGCGTCAATGGTCAAGATAGAAACTTCAAACATAGGCAAGGCCGCCTAATCGATGAGTGATGGGTAAATCTTATTGGTTCGTTCGGATTTAAGGGGAGAGAATGAGAATAAAGTAGAATAGAGTAGAATAAATTTAGTTTAAAATTAGTTTATTTTCAATCAATTCTATTCTACTTTCCTCCACTCTCTCCATTTCCTCTCTCAATCCAAACAGGCCCTATAGCACTAAGATATATGATTATGTTTAAAGAAGAAATAAAATAAGTTAGGTTTATTTGACCATTGAAGAAGTCCATCGTGAATTCTAAATTTCCAATTGAGAACACAAAAATCAAACCCACAAAGTGTTCTATTAGCGCAACTTGCGATCGTTTATTTTCCAAATTTTTTTGTATAAGCTTGTAAAGTTGCTGTTTACAACTATGTATTTTATTGGCTTTTATTCCGTGCCAAATTTGATTGTAATTATTATCAATCATTTATACCCTGTATATGTTGTGGGATTTGTTGTAAAGGTTGTGTGATTGAGAGAGTGTGTGAAGACTCAAGCATTTGGAGGCTGAAGGATTCTCACAGGTATGTCGTGACCTAGCTTCCCGCGAAGTGAAACATGTGCCTTGCACATGCTGGAATGCGAAGAGTCAGGCCAGGTGGAGACAGCTGTGTCTCGCGAGTATCTCGCGGGTAAGGCCTTCCCGCGAGACACCCGCGAGGCAACTTGTTCTGCCAGCCTGTATTGAATGACTCACACTTTCTGTGCCTATCCTATATATACCCTCATTACCCACAAATGTTGAGGAATGCTTCAAAGAGAAAAACTCTAGCCAAACACATTGAGAATTAGAGATTGTCATCTCCACATTTCTCTATACACTTGCTTGTGGTATCTCCTCAACCCTTCCCTCTCCATTTCCACACCATTGAGAGGTTGATAGCCCAAACACTTACCACACCCTTTAAGAGTGTTGTGTAACGTTTTGGTGCTGCTGGGAAGCATTGGAAGAAGCTTGGAATGGCAAATGCAACATGGAGCTTGTTACAGGATCCGAGGTGCTAGACAAGACACAGTTCCGAGAAGTCTTGTTGGAGTAGGAGCTTGGAGGGCTTAGGTGCATCGGGTAGATTAGGCTTGGAGGGTCTCTTGCTAACCCATGTATCCCAACTGATTGTCCAGTGGATCGATTTTCGCTTGGAGGGCGACGGAGAGGTTTTTCGCCGAGTTCTTTGATTTCCTCTTCGAGAACACGTCTTGGTGTTTTCTGTGTTTGCATCCTTCTTCCTTACTCTTGTTTATTCCATTATACTGCTGTGTTGCTTAGTTTATGGATTAGAGTAGCTTACTTGTTCATCCACTCGCATTTACACTATTCCGCACTTTGTATTAAGTTTGTATAAAATCTATCGAGCCGTACTTTTAATTGGGGTCTAAATAGCTCTTGTGTTTTCAACACATTTTTAAGCTTTCAATTGGTATCAGAGTGGGTACACTTGCTGTGGTTTAAATACCTGAGTGTGATCCTTGACCCTATTTGAGATGGACCGGTCTCAATTACTCAATGTTCCACCATTTTTTGATGGGAACAATTATGCATTCTAGAAAGTCAAAATGAGAGCGTTTTTATGCTCTATGTATGATACCGTGTGGGATGCGGTTGAGATAGGCTGGACTAAGCCAGAGGATCCTAAGTCCACTTGGGATAAGGCAGCTCTCGCAGCAACCAATGCTAATAGTAGAGCTTTAAATGCTATTTTCTGTGGTGTGTCTCCTGATGAATTCCACAGGATCTCTCATATGACAGTAGCCAAGGAAGCTTGGAAGATTTTGGAGACAACATATGAGGGTACGAAGAAAGTTAAGGACATAAAACTTCAGATGCTTACCACCAACTTTGAAAAGCTCAAGATGGGTGATGATGAACCATTTGATTCATTCTATGGGAAGCTCAATGAAATTGTAATTGCTAGACTCAATCTTGGGGAGAAGTTGAAGATACTAAGATGGTGAGAAAAATTTTGAGGTCCTTATCGGAGAGCTTTTGGGCAAAAGTCACAGCCATAGAGGAAAGCAAGGATTTGGATGAAATTAAGATCCAAGAGCTCATTGGATCACTCCAAACGTATGAGCTTGGACTGCCTTCCCACAAGACGAGTAAATCGCTTGCTCTTAAAACCATCACCGAAAGAATGGATGATCCTTCCGAAGAAGATGGAGTGGAGAAGGAAGTAGTATATCTTGCGAAAAACTTCCGAAAATTTCTGAAGATGAAGAACAGTAGAAAACCATTCAACAAGGAAAAATTTTCATCATCAAGAGGTGATAGGAAAGAGTTTACGAGGAAAGAAGGGAAGGATTCTCAACCTCTTTCAGACATTGTGTGCTATGAGTGCAATGGCCATGGACATCTAAAGAAGGAGTGTCCAAATTTTCTGAGGGGAAAAGGCAAGGCTTATGCCACGACGCTCAGTGACTCAGACTCTTCTGATTCTGATTCGGAAGAGAGTTGTGACGGATAGGGAAATTACTCCGCCTTCATGACCATTGCTCATGTGGAGTCATCGGATGATTTAGGTGCACTTGTGAAGGAGCTTGGTGAGCATTCTGATTCAGAGTCTATTGAGATTGTGGAAGAATCAGATGCTGAAGAGGAAGAGAATACAGCTAATCTTCAAGAAAATTACTCTTTACTACTTGAGAAGTCGGGAGAGTATTCCAGAGTAGCCAAGGCAGCTGTAAGGAAAATGAAGAAAGCTGAGGAAGATTATAGAAGTCTCTTGGTCAGATATAAAGAGGCTAAGTGTGAGATTGAGACACTAAATGGCGAGCTGTCTGAAGCCTATACGAAGGTGAGGTTTCTTGAGCAAGAGGTTGTGCAAGTTGATGCTAAGATAGAGAAAGTCTCCTCTCAGAAGCTAAAAGATGTTATATCATCTCAAAAACCTTCTTCAGACAAGTTCGGGTTGGGATATACCGGAGGAAGCTGCTTATCAGCCAAAGTCACCAAAGAAGTAAAGTTTGTGAAGGCAAACGAGACAATTGTAGAAGAGCCCATTCTTGAGAAAGTTGAGGATATAAAGAAGAAGAATGTGGCTGACAATGAATGGTGAATAAGCCCAGAAATCAATCTGTGGTTAAACATAAAACCAGAGGAAGATCTCTCCCAAGATCACAACAGGGTCCTAGAACGGATTATGTGTGTCATTATTGCGGACTGCAAGGACATACCAGACCCAACTATCAAAAGCTGAGATCAGACAATAATGCAAGCGCACCTCGGTCACGAGGAAGGAGAAATGACATGAGGTCTTAGGGTGGTGAGCAACCAAGAAGTCAAAATCATGATCCCGGTATGACGGACGTGATGAAGATGATCGGTGCCTTCACCACTTGCTTGGAGAGTTTCACCAGAAGGTTTGAAAGTCCAAACTCTTGTACCCAATCCGTCAAGGATATCACCCCAAACACACGTGACATGTGTGTGAAGAGGGATACTCATGCATAAGCATTATAACATATCCATGCATAAATTCTTTCAATGTTTAGGGACATTTGCTGTTGCATCATTTCATGCATTGCTTTCTTTTTACTGTTATTATTTTATCTGGTTGGCTTGTACCAGCTATTTTTGTTGATCTTACTTTTCTTGTTTTGTTTTGGGTGTGTTCAAAAATTCAAAAACCTATAAAAATTGAAAAATCTCAAAAGTTTGATCACTTGTTTTGTGCATGTCACATGTGTGTTTGGCCTAGTACTTTCGTACTAATGGCGTAGTGCATTTACGATCTTGGCTTGTTATGTATGCACTCTTTTCTATGTGGAAGAAATCTTGAACACTATGTGTGACTGTTGTAAATAGATCTTCAAGCTTGTCATGAATGATTGGTTAATAGTTTTTTTGGTCTTGATACTTGCATAGACTTGTGTCTATATCTCTTCTCACTTTATTTTTATTTTTTTGCAAAAAGAGCTCATCAAATGTAAATCTCCAAATGAAAAGAGATATTGAGCTGCAAAAGCCTGTCGCACACACTAGTATTCGACTAGGAATAAGGGAAAGCGACTCTTCTTAATGTGTTTTGTATGGTGCTCAAAAAGCCAAAGGCTAATCATCAATGTTGAAATATCATAAATTTCAAGCACCAATCTCAAAAAGAGATGTTTTCTCCTTGTCCAATCAAAAATAAAATGGACCAATTGCTATGCCTTTTGCAGAAGCCAAATGAAAAGCTTCTGAAGTTATGTATTCAATGTGTGGGAGGTCATATATACTCATTTCTATAATGGAGATAGTCCACTTGATTTCATATCAGTTGTGTATGACTCGATTGAATTGATCATTGAAGCTTTGCTCTGGTCTAAGGACTATTTCACATTTGATACTCACACACGACACACAAGACTTTGATTCAATCAATGCCTATCTCATTTGTGTGATTGTATATGTTCAAATGTGATGTGTATGCTCAAGAACTTGTTGATTAAACCCAAAAAGATTTTTGAGTGTTTTATTTGTTTTTGAAAGTGATTTTATACTTTCGTGTCTTTTGTTTTTGTTCAAAATGCATTTTTGTGTTTTCCTTCAAAAACTGGTTCAGGGGTTGTTTCGCGAGAAAGTCGCAACTTAGAGCTTCCCGCGAAAAGGGCTTGAGGGAAATAATTTTTCATCCTGTCACACAGAAGGTATCGCGACTGTCTCGTGACTGTATTGCGACCAACAGCTTCTCGCGAAATGCTATTTGGCTAAAAATTGGATTTTTCCAAATTCAGACAGAAGTTACTGTGACTGTCTCGTGACTGTGTCGCGACCTAGTGCTTCTTGCGAAAATTTTATGCTTCAGTGGCCATTCTCGCGATTGTCTCGCGACTGTGTCGCTACTCCCTAACTTGCGAAAAACACGTGTTTTCAATTTTATATTATTGATGTGACAGTTTTTCAAATCACAAACACTTCCCTCGCATAAACTCCTTTGAACCCTTTTCAACCCAAATCACTATTCCATTCAATCCCCTTCAATCCAAGCATCTTTTCTGCATTTTCCTCTTCAAGGTATGTTTTATAAACAATTCTTTTTAAGTTTTTGCTTAGATTATGCAGAATTTTTTGTTAGGGTTTTGATATTTGGGGATTTTCGAAAATTTGGGTTGGTTTTCAAAATTGGGTGAATTTTTTGTCAAATCTTTTGATTGGGCTGTGTCCCATTTGATGTTTGTGTATCTGTGTTGGCCCCTTGTGGCATTTTAACATGTATTGAGGGTAGATTTTCCCATGTTCATGCATTGTTCATGCTTAAAGTAAATTTGTGCATGCTAGGTGTTTGACAAAATGTCCGAGTGACATTTTTGTGCCTAATTGGAATCAAGTGATTTCAAGTTATGGACTTTCACTTGTTTGACCTTATTTTACTTGGTTTGGTCATTGATCTCGTGTTTCATATACTTTGCTCATGTTGCACACTCTTGGCACATAACTAAGCACACTTAAGCACCCCTCAAGCATCCCGTGCCGCACACACACATCAGCACATGCACACATATGCACACACATGCACAGTTACTTAGTTTCATGCATTGTGTTTATGCTTTATAGGTTTGTTTCTTTAAGCATGTTGTTAAGAGTCAGCAATGCTCTGTTTTCAGTTAGTTTAACTTTGATTTGGAACTAACTTGAATCTAATCAAGTTTTGTGTTATGGTTTGTGTTTTGTGCACTTGTTCTCCATCTGTCCTGTGCAATTTTGCAGATGTCTCCCACCAAGCATGCAGCTAAGAAGAAACCAACTTCAAAGCGTGCACGCACTGATTCTGATCACTTCAAGTCTGTTGAAGCTGATATGAAGTATAATGATTGCTACAAGGATAAAACGATCATCATGGAACGGGTAGTTCAATTAGAGGCACTTGAGCACACAATCATTTCGAATGCATTCAAAGAAAGAACTTGGACCAAGTTGTTGAATCCAGTTGGGACTGTGTACTCATAAATTATTTGGGAGTTTTTCTCAATTGCTGATGTGGAAGATGACAAGATCATTTGCTGGGTGAGGCATAAGGAATTCGTAATCACAAGGGACTGTATTCAAGACTTGTTAGAGATACGTCCTCCTTCTCAGCCAATGTCAGTTCAATATGATGAAAGATTGAGTTCTATCACGGATATGATAACGACTCTTGGAGGGGTTCCAACGAAATCCTCAATGGATACACTCAAGTTTTCTCCAAGATGAGAACATTGAGTTATGTGATGATTCATAACCTGTATCTGGTCACCAACCTCACCACACTATCAGCTCCAAGGACGAGGTTTCTCTATGATCTTTTCATTCATAAGGAGATTGATATTTGCAGCCACATCTTCCACATTCTAAAAAAGAGCATTAGGAAGCAGAATACAAGAACCATAATGCCTTTTCCCACACTGATCATGGGATTCATCGCTAAGACGAAGCTGAAATTTCCAAGTGGCCTTACTATAGTTCAGAGAGACTATCCCATTGGTGCTAATACACTGACTAGGAGCACAGCCCACGTTAGAGGCTCCAAGACTAGTGTGCATACCATACCACCACCACGACAGGTTCAGCAGGGTGAAGGTGAAGATACAGAGGAGAAGATTGACAGGTTCACCTTGGCTCCAGAGCCCTGTGCATAGCCATCATCTTCGGCTCCACCACAAGGTTTAAGCAAACTTGATTAGTTACTTGCTAAGATGGATCAGATGTCTACAGTGCTTGACTCCCATGTGCAGTACACAGCAGATCAGTTCGCGTACCTTCAAGGACAGATCACCGCATTAGCATCACAGATTCAGGACTTGTCCTCCGCTCATGGCTCAGATTCAGAGTGAGATCAGCTCTAGCCTCTTTGGCCATTCTGGTCAAAAAGTGAGAGAAATTTTTGAAGGGGAGCTAGAGAAGAGCTTTGCACAGCGTTAGGGGGAGCATAGCTTAGAAACATAGTAACATTGGTTATTGGTTTTACAGACGGTTTAATTCAGTTTCTTTTGGTTTTTAGAACTGTTTTACTGCTTTTGGTTTAAAGCTTTGATACTTTGTTTTTATTTAAGTATAATTTCAGAAGTTTCTTTTGTGATATTTTCTATGCTTTGTAGCATATCTTGCATGTACCCTTGTTGCTTTTGTAAGCTTTAAGGGTTTGTTTCATTGCATATTTGTAGGCTTTTATGGTTTGTGCCATGCATATGCAGTTCCTTGCTTATGCAGCCTTTATGCTTGTGTACTTGAAGTTTAATGTCATACATTTTATTTCGATACATCACTCTTGTGCCCTTGTAGGATTGTTCCTAGATGCAAATACTTCGTGTATTTCACATTGGTTGAGTGTTGAACTTGCAAATGATACTCTTCAAATGAGCTTATCATCTTGCATGTCCGAATGTTCATTCCTTATGTGAATGAGCATAGTGATCACTTTTGTATAGTGATTGCTTGTTTGATCTTGCCATGGTCTATTGTTTTTATTCCATTTTGCTTGATCATGATAATTGTGCTCCATATGCTTTTCAAGTTTTTCTGCATACAATGATATTATTGTGTTGTTGTGTTTTAGGAGATACTTGTTCATATGTTTCAAGAGCTTATTAGAATCTAGAATTAGGTGTGAATGAGTTTTGTCTTTGTTCCCAAACTCACGTTTAAGTCTAGAGTCTGTTTTAGGGTTTTGTCACGGAATAGCCAAAGGGGGAGATTGTAAAGTTGCTGTTTACGACTATGTATTTTGTTGGCTTTTATTTCGTACCAAATTTGATTGTAATTATTATCAATCGTTTATACCCTGTATATGTTGTGGGATTTGTTGTAAGGGTTGTGTGATAGAGAAAGTGTGTGAAGACTCAAGCATTTGGAGGCTGAAGGATTCTCGCGGGTATGTCGCGACCTAGCTTCCTGCGAAGTGAAACATGTGCCTTGCACATGCTGGAATGCGAAGAGTCAGGCCAGGTGGAGACAGCTGTGTCTCGCGAGTATCTCGCGGGTAAGGCCTTCCCACGAGACACCCGCGAGGCAACCTGTTCTGCCAGCCTGTACTGAATGACTCACACTTTCTGTGCCTATCCTATATATACCCTCATTACCCACAAATGTTGAGGAATGCTTCAGAGAGAAAAACCCTAGCCAAACACATTGAGAATTAGAGATTGTCATCCCCACCTTTCTCTATACACTTGCTTGTGGTATCTCCTCAACCCTTCCTTCTCCATTTCCACACCATTGAGAGGTTGATAGCCCAAACACTTGTCACACCCTTTGAGAGTGCTGTGTGACGTTTTGGTGCTGCTGAGAAGCATTGGAAGAAGCCTGGAATGGCAGATGCAATATAGAGCTTGTTGCGGGATCCGGGGTGCTAGACAAGACACGGTTCCGAGAAGCCTTGTTGGAGTAGGAGCTTGGAGGGCTTACGTGCATCGGGTAGATTAGGCTTGGAGGGTCTCTTGCTAACCCATGTATCCCAACTGATTGTCTAGTGGATCGATTTCCGCTTGGAGGGCGGCGGAGAGGTTTTTTGCTGAGTTCTTCGGTTTCCTCTTCGAGAACACGTCTCAGTGTTTTCTGTGTTTGCATCCTTCTTCCTTACTCTTGTTTATTCCATTATACTACTGTGTTGCTTAGTTTATGGATTAGAGTAGCTTACTTGTTCATCCGCTCGCATTTACACTATTCCGCACTTTTGTATTAAGTTTGTGTAAAATCTATCAAGCCGTACTTTTAATTGGGGGTCTAAATAGCTCTAGTGTTTTCAACACATTTTTGAACTTTCAAAGCTTTGTTGCGTATAAAATTTGTGTGTGAAAGCAAAATGATCTCATATATTGAATAATCACTTATTAATCAGTACAAGAGGAATATATACAAACTATATTAATCAACTAACAAAATTTCTCGCTCTAATCTAAGTTAGTTACAAGTTTAACAGCTGTCATCCACTAACTAATCACCTAATACTAAATTGCATGTAGTTTACAAATATACACAACAATACCACTGTAGCATAAGACATTGCAGCTTCTTCTTCAACTTTCTTCTTTAATTTCTTCTTCTTAATGTTGCTTCCATCTTGCTTATTTGGTGCATCTATTCTTTTGGTCTTAATACTTTTACATTGTGTAAGTTTGTCTTCGGCAAGATTTCTGTTTGTTTCTGGTGAACACAAGCTCGGTGCCATGAGATCTTCTCTTCAAATGTGCAATTTCTTTTTTCTTTTTCTTTTTTTCTTTTTTAAATTTTTTGTTAAATGATTTATAAGTTTTTAAAACAAATTAAAAAGACCAAAATCTTTGTCATGTTTGGATGGAGGAGGGAAGGAGGGGGAGTGGAGGGGAGTAGAGTAGAGTTGGCTAAAAATAAGCTAATTTTGTACTAAATCTACTCTACTCTCCCTTCCTCTCCATCAATCTAAACAGACTAGTAAGTTTGCTTTATTCACTAATTACTTGATATTGCCACAAATGGTCTTTATTTTTAAATCAAATATAAATCAACAGTTTAAAATATGTAATTCTTGTGAAGTTGCACCAATATATATATATAGAGAGAGAGAGAGAGAAAGAGAGAGAAAGAAATTGTCAACTGTATTTAGATGGAAAAGAAAATATTATATTTTAGAAAAGAGCTTGTTCTAAGAAGTAATAACTCTCTTTAATCCAAGATAAAAAATCAATAATGCCAAGAATATATATTACTAACAAATGTGCTAGCTTATTCTCTTATCTATCAACATGGAAATAAGCAACTCTACGAAAGTCATAGAGACAACGGCATGCCATATATTACTGGGCTAAGAGCAACCACATCAGTTCATGCAAATTTTCTATCTATTTTGCAAGAAAAAACCTACTTTTTCTATTTTACACATCCACTTTTACAATACACTCACATCAGTTTATCTATTTTACACATTTATTCAATAAAATATTCATTCTTTTTATATTTTTTATTATTTCCTTCCTTCTCCTCTCTTCAACCCTCTCACAAACCCAACACAAATCCAAAATCACCCACACCCCAGCCACCGTCTTCTCTGTCGAGCTACAGACCCAACACAAACCCAAAATCACCTACACCCAGTGGCCAACCACCGAGTTGAGGGCATTCTGGACATTTCGTATAGTCCGAAGTAGCTGCGAGATCAGCCCTTGGTCCATCGAGGTCATGACCTCGTTCCCAACGGTGATGAGCGTGATGTTCCTGGCCGGGTAGTAAGGCAACACATTCGAGTTCATCCACTGAGTCGCTGTGTTTGGATTGGAAGCCAGCGTTGGAATGTTGCCGTTGGCGGCTCCGATAACGATTCCGATGTTTGCGAGTGCCTTGATGATTGCACCATTGGCGCCGTAGAGTCGAACCTTTCTGATTGCCGTCGATTTGAGGAGACTCGCGGTTGCCGCTGGTGGTGGAAGATTGTCGGTGACTTGGCCGTAATTCACTTCGATGAATGACTGAGACTCTCTGTTACAATGAAAACATAGAGTTATAAGTTATAAACCAGAAATTTTCAAAGACAAACCAAATATGCCCAAAGCAATTTCGCAGAAGAGAACAAATGTGAGAGATGTGATATGAAATGAGAAAGAGAGAGTTAAGATGAGAGTCAGACGTAGGAGAGAGAAGAAATTATTAAAATAGTTAATACACGAGCTATAGTGACTGTGCATATATGCACGATCGCTGTAGCATTTGTATATTTATGCACAACTTTACACCTATTGATGTGTTTTTTTGGCTAAAATGTGTAAAATGAAGGAGTTTTTGTATTATAAAAGTGTATCCACCAACTGATGTGGATGCTTTAACTGATGAAAGGGAAAGGATTTTCTCTACTAAGGCTCTCAGATGTGGCCATTTATCTTATATTGCATTATGGTGTGTAAAGAGGAAAAATGAGAGACGACGGATCCATCTCAATAAACTTGACTATGTTGGGGTTGTGGGCTGATAGTGGATGGGCCTAATGTGTACGGACACAAGGTAGACGGATAGAAAGGCCACGAGGCATCCACTTGATCTTAAAGTGATCTCCAAGTAACCCCAAATGGAAACAACTTGCGTCTCACGATTAACCCTGGTCTACAGAATCCCAATGAGAATAGAATTCCAACGTGAGGAGGATTCTTGAAGATACTCACATTGATGAGGATCTTCTCTATAAGGAAAAGGACTTACTGCGCAAGAAACAGAGGTCGGTTCTATAGTACTATAAAAACCTAACGACCCTCAGTAAAAAGGTACGCATAATTTACCCCAGCTCTGGCACTCTAGAGTTGTGTAAAAAGTTCTAACTTGACCTTCAGAGGGTACTTGGCCGGCACCACACCGGTGCTCTCTGTTAGGTCTTCTCTCTTTTTGTTGTGCATGAATTGTTTCAAACATGTGAGGACCGTGTGACTTACTGGTGATTTCACGGCATCATCAGTTGGCACCGTTTGTGGGGAATACGTTGAGATAGCCATACTCACTACTCTCGAACAAAAGTTGAATGGTACTTACTCGATTGATGGCAACAACCAACAACAATTAGGGCGATGAATCACGCACCACGGCCCTAGAAAGACAAGTTTCGACCCTGGGGGTGGCAGTGGAATGCCTCACCAAGCATAATCACAACCTAGAGGAACAGTTGCACTAGAAGAACGCGATGCAGAACACCTAGGAGGAAGACTAGGAAGCAACTAGCGCAGAAAGGAGGAACCAAGAACGGCCCGAAAGCAGCCATACCCCTAATAGGCAGGAGTGACCGGAAACTAGCAGTCCGACAGGCACAAATACAGCCCCCCCTCAGATAGTCGCAGAGATGGAGATGATGAAGGAATGGATGGACTTCATGATGAATGCCCTTAGAGGACGGGTGTCCAGTGACCTCAACGATTTAGTCCACTGAACCAATTCACCATTTACTGCATCCGTTTCGTCATTCCCCTTACCACCAAAGTTTTGGATGCCCCAGGTAGAAATCTATGACGGATCTAAGGACCCCCTAGATCACTTGGATTCCTTCAAGACGCTGATGCACCTCTAGGGAGTAGCGAACGAGATCATATGTAGGGCTTTCACTACCACATTAAAGGGTCCTATAAGAATTTGGATTAGTAGGCTGACTCTCAATTCTATTGGAACCTTCAAGGAGTTAAGCGCCCAGTTTGCCTCGCACTTTATTGGGGGGGCACAAATACAAGAAGTCTACCGTGTGCTTAATGAGCTTTAAGCAATGGGAGGATGAGACGTTGAGAGCTTACATAGCCCGCTTTAACAAGGAAGCACTTTTGATCGATGAAGCTGAAAACAAGATACTCGCGGCAGCATTCACAAATGGGTTGCGAAACAATAAATTTCTATTTTCCTTGTACAAAAATGACCCTAAAACTATGTCGGGTGTACCAAGTACATGAATGCTGAAGATGCATTGCTGGCCCGGGAGGACAAGCTTAAGAAGAGAGAGAAAAGAGAGAGAAACAAGAGGAAGCCCGGCAGGATAGGGGGTGAAAGATGGCTAGAATGGGAGATAAAAGGGATGATCGACGCTCCAAACCCCCTACAGGAAGGTTTGCCAACTTCACCCCCCCTGAATTCCCTAATTGATCAGGTCTTGATGCAGATCAAAGACAAAGGAGCCTTGACATTCCCCGGAAAGTTGAAGGGGGATCCCAACAAGAGACCTAGGGATAGGTACTATCGCTTCCACCACGATCATGGCCACGACACGTCCGAATGCTACGACTTAAAACAGCAGATAGAAGCTTTTATCTAGCAAGGCAAGCTCCAAAAGTTCGTTAGTAAGCAAGGAATAGAACCAAGGAAATCAATTCTGTACTGTACCGGCCAGAATATATTGTACCGACCAGTGCACTGGTACAGATTACCCTTTTGTTTCGTATCGGAAAAAATACAAGCCTCATATCGGCAGTACCGGCGAAATCTGGCTCTTTCAGCCGGTAAATGGATACCGGGTAAAGATAGAGAAATCCCAAAGAAAAATTCTCACGAATTTTCAGAACTTACCCAAAGCTGCTGCACTTGGCTGGAGCTGGAGCCAAAGCCGAAGCTGACGCTAGCCCGCTGGGAAACCTCTTCTCGTTCTTCTGTCTTCCCCCTCTCTCGACATCCCTCTATCTCGATTTCTTTGTTCATTAGTGTGCTGCGTGCAGTGGCATACCCCTCTGTGTGTGTGTGTTTCTATAACTAAGTCTACTGAGACTTTTGACAGTTGAGTAAATATTTTGTGGTTTACAGCTCACATGTAGTATTATTTTATTATTTTGAGAATACATTTTATTTTATATTTTATTATACTTCATTTTTAATATTTTACTATTTTATATTATTCTTAGTTTTGATAACAATGTATTGTTATTTGTATTTGTTTATTATCATACTTATATGTTTGTTTATGTTAAATTATATTTAATAATAGTAACATGTGTAATTATTATAATGAAGCACTGAGATAACTACAAACTCACTTTAATTGTTTGGCTTTATTTGTAAATAGAATAGTGATAGTTAGTGTATTCGATTATGTGTAATACTGTGTGTGCAATAATAATTTTCTTATAAATAATTTTAGTATTATTAAATAATATATGACAAAATTTTGCTCAATTACAAAAACACTAGGTGTGTTTGTGTATCTCTATGTTGATTTGTCTGTGTGGATGTGTTTATGTGGGTGTGTGTGTGTGTATACATATATTAAATATATAAAATAGCGGTAAACTTGAAACAGTACACAGATATTGACCAGTATTCGAAATATATTGTACCGGTGGCCAAACCGGTACAACCTCCGGTACAGTATTAACTTCCTTGAATAGAACAGCCTTAAGGACCGCCAGCCCAGAGAGAGAATGAGCGCCATAGGCCACCCATCGGGTCTTAGTGGACAATGGAAGCTCTGTGAATATCATATACTATCCGGCGTTTCAGCAGATAAGGATAGAGAAAGATCAATTGATTCCAACCAACGCACCACTTGTAGGATTCGGAGGAACAAGGGTGTATCCACTCGGAGCAATCACACTGCCAGTAACGGTTGGAGACTACCCTCAGCAAATCACTAAGGATGTTACCTTCCTAGTCATTGATTGCTCGACTGCATGCAACTCCATATTGGGATGACCTACCCTGAATTCATGGAAAGCTGTGACTTCAACTTGTCATCTCATGATCAAATTTCCCATCGAATATGGAGTTGGAGAAGTGAGGGATGATCAAGTTGCGGCACGCGAATGCTATATCGCCATGCTAGAGATGGATGATCATTTACAAACTATGTGCATAGAGGAACAAAGGACGACAGCAAAACCGGTGGAAGAATTGGAAGAAGTACCTCTTAATGATTCTAGACCTGAGCGGACGACGAGAATAGGTACTCTAGCCAGCTGGCCAATACGTCAAGCACTCATAACATTCTTGAAGGAAAATCCAGACGTATTCGCCTGGAGTCATGAAGGCATGCCAGGGATTGATTCGTTGATAATGGTCCACAAGTTGAATGTGTTGCCCTTATTCTCTTCCGTCCAACAGAAAAAGAATGTGTTCGCGTAGGAGCGAGACAAAGCCATAGTCAAGGAAGTTCAGAAGTTGCTGGAAGCTAACTTCATAAGAGAAGTATACTACCCTGACTGGTTGGCAAACGTGGTCATGGTCAAGAAGGCCAATGAAAAGTGGAGGATCTGCGTAGATTTCACGGACCTCAATAAGGCCTTCCCTAAGGACAGTTACCCACTCCCACGAATTGACACATTGGTAGACTCAACCGCAAGACACTAGTTCCTAAGCTTCATGGATGCGTTTTCGGGCTACAACCAAATCAAGTTGGATGAAACTGATCAGGAAAAGACATCTTTTGTTACCAGCCAGGGACTTTTTTGCTACAAGGTAATACCGTTCAGACTCAAGAACGCTAGAGCCACGTATCAGAGGTTGATGAACAGGATGTTCGCACATCAGATTGGGAGGAATGTGTAAGTTTACGTGGACAACAAGCTAGTAAAAAGCATACTGGAAGACAGTCACTTGAGCGACCTCCAAGCGACCTTCGACACCCTTCGGTCATACAATAAGAAATTAAATCCAAACAAGTGTGTGTTTGAGTAATCGTGGGGAAGTTCTTGGGATTCATGGTATCCCAAAGGGGTATCGAGGTCAATCCGGAGAAAATACGGGCTATAATGGAATTAGCCCTACCAAAGGTGGTTAAGGAAGTACAGAGCCTGAATGGCAAGATAGCGGCACTAAATAGATTCATCTCAAGTGCAACAGATAAATGCCTGCCCTTCTTCCTCACGTTGAGGAGATCATTTGAATGGACAGATGAGTGCCAACAGGCATTCAAAAATCTAAAGATGTATCTTTCATCCCTTCCATTACTCAGCTCGTCTAGGCCAGAGGAAGAGCTTTTCCTATACCTGGCCGTCTCCCCAGCCACCGTAAGTGCTGCCTTAGTTATAGAAGAGGATGGAGTGCAGAGGCCCGTGTACTTGACAAGCAGAGTGTTGTAGGGGGCAGAAGAAAGATGCGCCCAGATGGAAAAACTAGCCTTCACGTTAGTGACTGTGGCATGAAAACTCAAGCCATATTTCCAAGCATATACCATAGTTGTCCTGATGGATAAGCCCCTCCGAAAAGCTATGAGTAGCCCTAAAGCTGCGGGACAGGTGGTGTTATGGGCAGTCGAGCTAAGTGAGTTCGACATAAAATATCGACCACGCACTGCTATAAAGGGATAGGTAGTGGCTAACTTCATCTTTGAATTCATTCTCATGGAGGGCCAGGGGGTAGAAGAGGTCCCACAGTGGAGCATCCACATGGACGGATCTTCCAATAAGCAAGCAAGTGGAGTTGGCGTGGTACTCCACACCCCGGAGGGAGATAAGATCGAATGCATGGTTTGTCTAGACTTTCCTACCATAAACAATGAAGCAGAGTACGAAGCTTTGATAGAAGGGCAGGACCTCGCGAGAGCCGTAAGAGCTGAAAATATGGTTGTATACTGCGATTCCTAAGTTATAATCAGCCAGGTTAACGGCCACTATGAGTTTAAGAATGAACGGATGAAGAAATACCTCAACGTGGTAAATGATCGAATTGGCGGCCTCCAAATAAAATTTATTCAGATCCCAAGGGAAAAGAATGAATGTGTTGATCGGCTCACTAAAGCTACCTCAGCATAACACATGCTAATCCCCGAGCAGGTATTGTCCTTCGTCCAAATCTTATCACTAATAGACAATACTAGTGTGTAGGAGATAGGTTTCGGAAACTGTTGGGCGACGCCAATAACTTCTTACCTAAAGAACGGTGAGCTACCGGAAAACAAGGATACTGCAAGGAAGTTGAAGGTACAAGCGTCACGCTTCACTCTGATTAAAGATGTTCTATACAAAAGAGGTTTCTTCCGACCCTACCTAAGGTGTCTTGGCCCCGAAGAAGCAAACTATGTTATGAGAGAAATTCACGAGGGAATTTGTGAGAAACACTTGGGATCACGGTTGTTGGTACATAAGCTAATCCAGGCAGGATACTATTGGCCAACCACGCAGAAGGATGCTCATGCATATGTCAAGGCTTGCGATAGGTGTCAGAGATTTGGTAACCTCATAAGGTAACCAATAGAGGAGCTTACCCCTATAACAGCCCCATGGCCGTTCGCTCAATAGGGATTAGACATCGTGGGCCCTTTCCTAATAGCAGCTAGGCAGCTAAAGTTCCTAGTGGTTGGCATTGACTACTTCACCAAATGGGTAGAAGCGAAAGCCTTAGCCACTATTACAGAAAAGAATATACGAAATTTTGTATGGAAGAACATCATATGCAGGTATGGCAATTCGACAACGACGCATTCAGAGACTTTTGCTCGGAGCTAGGGATCAGGAACCACTACTCGTCGCCCGCCCACTTGTAGGTTGAAGTTACGAACTGATCCTTGCTTAAAATCATCAAGACTCAACTCAAAGGGGCAAAGGGCATATGGCTGGATGAACTACCAAGTGTTTTATGGGCATACAGGACAACAAGGACACCTACAGGGGAGAGGACTTACATATGGAAGTGAGGCCGTCATCCTAGTAGAAGTAGGGCTCATAAGCTACCGGGTGGGGAACCATGACGAAGGCAAAAATGAGGAACGAATGTGCCTGCAGCTTGATCTGGTGGACGAAGTTAGGGCAATAGTTGAGCAAAGGTTAGTATGATACCAGAACCTTATGGCAAAGCACTACAACTCCAAAGTCAGGCGTAGGGACTTCCAGGTTGGAGACCTTGTCTTGAGGAAGGTGACCAACGCCACGAGAGACGACGCCTAGGGAAAGCTAGGACCAAACTGGGAAGGGCCTTACAGAATTGTATCATGGCATAGGAAGGGAACATACCACCTAGAGACATTGGAAGGACGAATGTTGCATCACCTATGGAACACAGAGCACCTAAAGAAGTACTACCAGTAGGTGGCGACAGGAATGACGATAATATTACACTCCTTAATTCCAGTTTATTGCTTTCTAGTTAAAATTTTTACCCATTATTAATACTTTTTGGCTAAAATTTTTATATCTTTTAAGCCTAAAGGGCATGTTTTTTACGGAACAATTTCAAACGCATGTTTACCACAATAAGAGGAGTTATTCAGAAATGTGTGTAATTCAATGTGTCTCTGCGATCATTTAAAGCTTTCAATCCATAAAGTGGAAGAATTTATCTCGGAAGGATGAAAATATTGTCAAGTCTGTAAAGTGGACGAGTCTATTGTTAAATAGACGAATTTATTAGTCCAGAAAGTGGACGGGTCTATTGTTAAATAGACGAATTTATAACAAATTCCATAAAGTGGACGGGTCTATTATTAAATAGACGAATTTATTAAAAAGTCCATAAAGTGGACGGGTCTATTATTAATTAGATGAATTTATTACAAAGTCCATAAAGTGGACGAGTATATTATTAAATAGACGAATTTATTAGTCCATAAAGTGGACGAGTATATTATTAAATAGACGAATTTATTAGTCCATAAAGTGGACGGTTTCAACAATACGTTGTTAAACTTAAATCCACAAAGTGGAAGAATTCATCCTAGGGGGATGAAAATATTATCAAGTTCGTAAAGTGGATGGGTCTATTGTTAAAATGGACGAATTTATTACAAAATCTATAATGTGGATGGATTGAGCTAAAGTATCCATAAAGTGGACTTCAGCTAAAGTATTGAAATAGAGCCCAAATAGAGAACGGGTTCATCTAGCTATGTGGACAGATTGAGTTGATTATGGACGGATTCATCTAGACAAGTCAAACGACTTGTTAGACAGTCTATAGTGGACGGAAAAAAGCCTGTTGAAATAAAATTGTCCCTAAAATGGACGGATTCAAAGGAATGGATCCACTCTAAATAGTCATAACATAACAAAATAATTGACAAGCATACAAGTAGACGAACAGAAAGAATAAACAATTTAAAATTACTCAAAAGTATGAAATGTGTCTATAAACGACGGATAAGTTAAAAATTGTTCTCCAAATAACTTAAATTTCTTAAAAAAAAAAAAAAAACTGTTGTTGTTAGGGAGGGGTGTTCTCAATCTTCTCTTCAACATTCTCGGGTTGACGGGCATCATCCTCGATGGGCTTGGCTTGGCCTTGAATAAGGACTGACTCTCCGTTGCTAAGAAGGGCATCATTAGCAAACAAATCCTCTGTACTCTCAGAGGCGACAGGCTGAGCGGTAGCTTGGGCTTGGGCATCAATATTGAATTAAGAAACGTCAAGGTTAGGATAAGATTTCTTGACCTGACAGAGAGCATCATCGAAGCCGTCCGCATAGGAGGTCCCAAGCTCCTCCAAAAAGGCGTCGAAGTCACGATACTTATGGATCGCTACCTCCTTCGCCAGGCGGAGCTGGTCCTTGGCATCTTTAATCTCCTTCTTCTTATTTTCTAGGATCGTCCTCAACGACTCCACCTACTGGTCAAGCTCCTTCCTGACCTTCTTTGAGAGAGAGAGGTTTTTCTCCATACTCGTCCTCTAGGCCTTCAGGCCATTCAGCTCATCCTTCGTCTAGTTTGCTTTCGCCCTTATGCGTTCCAGGGCGGTCTCATGGTTTAGACACCATCCCATTAAACCTTTCATCATCACCATTGCTTGGAGGAAACCAAGAATTTAGAAATAAAGCAAGTGGAATAAAATAAAGATAGGGAAGAGGACAGATATAGTACCTGAGCAATACTGAAAAAGCCCGTCTCCCCTATTACTATAGTAGCATGGTTGCCCAGGTCCTCGTAGTTGTCGGGCATGATAATGGACGGAAATTTCTCCAATGTGTACTTTGAATCCTCACGGAGGAGGACGGGAGGCTTCTTAAGGACAGTGTTTGGGCCCTTCATTAAACCCTTACCCCGTCCTAGCCCGACAGGGGTTACCATCTTCTTAACATCAGCTTTCAGCCCCACGACGGGCTCAAGGACAGTTTTGGCTTTCTTTGGAAGACGGTCGGATTTCTCCGACATCTTCCTCTTAGAAGACGAGTTGGAAGAACCCGTCCCTTTGGATGGCTGACCACTACCACCCTGCTTTTGCTTAGCAGCTTGTTGCTTGATAAAGGCCCTCATTTTGGCGTCTTCCATCTCTACAAAAGTGGACAGATAGACTTAGCTACGTGATTTAAAAAACAAAATAATTAAACTAAGTATTAAAGGATAGACTTACGTTGGCAAACTTGAGCGTTGTATCGACGGGCAGCTGGAGTTGGCTTTGGTTTGTCGCAATACTAGTGGATTGTATCTACGATGACCAACTTGGACCACGTACTCTCTTCTAGATTGGATTTACTAAAAATTTTCTCCAAAAGACTCCACTGCTTATGTGAGACTTGTGGACAGTCCTGAACTGTAAAAGAAGACGGTTAGAGTGACATGTTAAATAAAAACTGAACCGAATATAGACAGATACATACTAGACGGTGGCAATATGCCCCATGTTGTATTGATGGGCATGTATTCAGTGTCACCAGGACGACACATCCATTCGTCACCTTTCATGAAAGCCGACTCTCCCAGTTCCTGTTGGAGTCAGGGGTCTCACACACAAGCCTCAACAAAAGGCTCCTAGGCACAAAGCTATACATACCCTTTGACTGGGCAATCTCATCAGGACGGTAACAATGTAGGAATTCCTACACCATCAACCTCCTAGCACCATTGGACATTGGCCCGTTCAAAACCTCCACGCCTAAGAAGACCCTCCAGGCGTTTGGGGAAATTTGGTTGACCAACAAGCCTAAGTATTGGAGGAGTTGACGGTTGAGTGAACTAAGGGGAATTTGAGCCCTGCCTTTAGCATTTGCTTGTAAACCCCGACACCTTTAACATCGTCATAATAGCATTTCTCCGACTTGTAAGGTAGACGGAGAGGTATGTTGTCAGGTATTTGGTACTTAGCCCTAAGTATTTTGAAGTGAGGTTCTTTGATTGAGGAATTAAAATCATTAATCGTCCATAAGGGAAGCATGATGAACTCCCTAAGTCCATCAGGACCTATGATGGATTGGATTGGGGGCTCAGCGTCGACTAGACCGTCACTAGAATCACCCTCTGGCCTATCCATCTTCGAACCCTCATCTCTTGAGGAAGGAGAAGTGGCTAACAAGTTCCTTTCTTTGCTTGGTGAGTCAGTGTCTTTTTGACCTTATGGGTACACTTCATCATAGCCCACCCCGTGGTGGACAAACGACTGATTACTCGACACACTAGACATCTGTCACCTACACGTGATGGTAAAGCCTAAGACACGAATGGGTCTATAAAGGATGACGGTAGAAAACAAATTCTTTAAGAAAAAGGAGAAGGATACTTACCAGTTGAAGATCTAAAGTGAAAAGGTGTGGATGACGGATGCACCAAACTAGACGGTATAACTGTTTTACAATGATGACGATATCACTTAAATCGTGAAATTTCTTTGGAAAGTGAAGAATGAGGTATGGACAGGCAGGTTTATATAGAAGGAACGACACGGAAGACGAAGGGATGCTTTGTTCCTAGTGATGAACCAATGAATAGATGCCACGTGTCCCTCAGCATTTATGTCCCAAGGCTAGCCTGTCAAAGCTACGGATGATCCTCATCAGACAAGATTGAATCGTCACCCCATGGGTCCGTCCATTCAGAGGTCACGGACCCATGGAGTGAGGGGGCAGCTGAAGAGGGAAAAATGAGATACGACGGATCCATCTCAATAAACTTGACTGTGCTGGGGTTGTGGGCTGATACTGGACGGGCCCAATGTGTATGGACACGAGGTAGATGGATAGAAAGGCCATGTGGCATCCACTTGATCTTATAGTGATTTCCAAGTAACCCTAAATGGAAACAACTTGCGTCTCATAATTAACCCTGGTCTACAAAATCCCAATGAGAATAGAATTCCAACGTGAGAAGGATTCTTGAAGATACTCACATTGATGAGGATCTTCTCTATAAGGAAAAGGACTTGTTGCGCAAGAAACGGAGGTTGGTTCTACACTACTATAAAAACCCAACGACCTTCAGGAAAAAAGTACGCATAATTTACCCCAGCTCTTGCACTCTAGAGTTGTGTAAAAAGTTCTAACTTGACTTTCGGAGAGTACTTAGCCGGCACCATATCGGTGCTCTCTGTTAGGTCTTCTCTCTTTTTGTTGTGCATGAATTGTTTCGAACGTGTGAGGACCGTGTGGTTTACTGGTGATTTCGCGGCATCATCAGCATGAGAATCAATGTGACACTAATGAGGCTTCCACTATTTAACTTTACAATTCTCAAATCCCTAAGTGTGATGACTCACAACTCACAAGAATTTCGAACACCTACCTCCATACGTGGTTCCAAAATCCATGAATTGATAGGTAGTTTTTGTGAATTGTGATTGTAGTTGCTTGATTCGGTAAGATTTAAATATGGTACCACTATATTATTCCCAAAGGAAGCTTCATGGAACCAGATACAGGACAAGTCGAAAGGGGAAGTTGAAAGTAACTTTTGGCTGACAAAGTCATACACAGTTGATAGCACCACAAGTAATTAATCATTGAATGTTCACAAGCAAATCCTTCTCCAGTTCTCCTAACAAAAACAAAGGAAAAATTGTTCATATGTTTGTGGGTAGTGGGAAGGACTTTTTGGCTTTATTTCTATTTTGACGGAGCTAAAAAATATCCATCTTTTGAATTTGAAAGCGTGTTTTTTGTCTTTTTTGTTTTTTCGTTCGACCAACGGTGAACACCAGGATTGACTCGGAGCCATCGCGTGGGACCCAATCTCCTCCTTTGATTGTGATTTTCTGCATATCTTTGGGTCAGAAAGAGCTGTTTTTAACGGAATATATGATTTACGGGAGAATTTGAAAGCGTGTTTTTTGTTTTTTCGTTTGCCCAACGGTGAACTCAGAGTCTTTTGGCTAAATATTGCTAAATTTAAAACATATTTGCGTTATAGGTACTGTTCCAAGTTATTTAGGAAAATGAGGAGAAAGGTTGAATTTGGGCAACACTGTTGCCGAAATTCAACAAAAAGTAGGAGAGAGAATAAGAAAAAGGAGGAAAGAGAAAAGTGAAACAGTCACCTTGAATTTCGGCAACAGTGTTGCCGAAATTTATTTGCCCAATTTTCCTGTGCTGCCCGGACGTGTGAGTGTGAGAAGTGCAATAATGAGTGGGTGCCCAAAAAAAAAAAGTAATTGCTGCAATAGTATTGTCGAAAATGATAGGAAAAAAAAAGTGAATGCCAAAATCTAGAGAAGAATTAAAGAAAAATATAATATGCTACGCACAATATTTTCACAACAAATCACAGGTAATTGGTTATTATTAATTCAAATTTAAATTTAACATTGAGATTACTATTTTAATCCAACAATAACAATAAGTAACAACCTGACACTTAAAAATTGTTGTAAAAATATTGTAAAAATTGTGTGCACTTCATTTCTAAAAAAACAAAAAAAAAAAATCCCAATTGTGGCAATAGTATTGCCGAAATACCATTGCCACAATTGGAAAAAAAAAAAATCCTAATTGTGGCAATGGTATTGCTGAAATACCATTGCCACAATTTAAAAAAAAAAAAAAAAAAAAATTCCCAATGGTATTTTGGCAATACCATTGCCGAAATACCATTGGGAAATTTTTTTTTCAATTGTGGCAATGGTATTTCGGCAATACCATTGCCACAATTGGGAAATTTTTTTTTTTTTTTTTTTTTTAAGAAATGAAGTACACACAATTTTTACAATATTTTTACAACAAATTTTAAGTGTCAGGTTGTTACTTATTGTTATTGTTGGATTAAAATAGTAATCTCAATGTTAAATTTAAATTTGAATTAATAATGATCAGTTACCTGTGATTTGTTGTGAAAATATTGTGTACATAGCACATTATATTTTTCTTTAATTCTTCCCCAGATTTTGGCATTCACTTTTTTTTTCCTACCATTTTCGGCAATACTATTGCAGCATTTACTTTTTTTTTTGGGGCACCCACTCATTATTGCACTTCTCACACTCACACGTCCGGGCAACATAGGAAAATTGGGCAGATGAATTTCGGTAACACTGTTGCCGAAATTCGAGGTTACTGTTTCACTTTTCTCTTTCCTCATTTTTCTTATTCTTTCTCGTACTTTTTGTTGAATTTCGGCAACAGTGTTGCCAAAATTCAATCTCTCTCCTCATTTTCCTAAATAACTTGGAACAGTACCTATAACGCAAATATGTTTTAAATTTAGCAATATTTAGCCAAAAGACTCCCAGGATTGACTCGGAGCCATCGCGTGGGACCCAATCTCCTCCTTAATAATTAATAAAATTTTAAATTATATAAATAAAAATATAATAATTTTATTACTAATAATATGATAGCAAATGTGAAAACATAATATTTAGTGACAATTTTTGTGTAAATTTAATCAATTTTCCTTAGAAGGGACAATCACATGATTAATTATAATCATAAAAATAAAAAGTTTATTATATATATATATATATAATGAATTAATTGATGTTATATAAAAATTAAGTAACTTTTTAAGTTTTTTTCAATTAATTAACTAAAACTACTATTTTTTTAATCAAAATTATCAAAAAAAGAAAGAAAAAGTAATTGTACAATGAAAAAAAAAACTAAATTTACGTGACTTTGACCAATTAGTTGTATAATATATATTATAACGTTTTTGAGGAAAAGTAGTCATATAATGACAGTGTGTCAGGTAAAGCAAAAATTAAAAGTAAAGCCGTAGTATTTATATTCTTGAGCATTATCTAATCGAAACACTTTGATAGTGTGATTAAACTGTGTTTCAATCATTTTATGAAATGTTTGGTAAATAGACACAAGTTCAGACCTATGGTGAAGCAGCTAAGTCCAAGTATATCGAGAAAAATCATCCACAAATATGACAATATATCTAGATCCCCCCTTAATGGGAACCGGTGCAGGACCTTAAATATTAGAATGTATAAGATCAAAAGGTGCAAAAGAAAAGGAGTCACTATTATTAAAGGAAAATTTTGTTTGTTTACCAAAATGACAGGAAGTACAATCAAAATTTTGAAATTGAATTGAACCTAAATGACCTTGAGAAGCTAACAACTGAAGACGAGATAATAATGGATGACCAAGACGAGCATGCCATAGATCAGGTGAAGGGGTGGCAGTGGTAGTAGCTGCAAAAACAATTTGTGAAGGGATCTTCAAGTCATGAACCTCAAACATGCAACCAACCTTATGGCCTGTCCCAAGCACTTGACATGTCCGGGGATCCTGCACATCCGCACCATGATTAGTAAATAGAAGATTTATGCCTAATTCACAAAGTTGACCAACAGAAAGCAAATTAAGGGATAACTTTGGGATATGAAAAGTGTCATTAAGGGATAAATAAGGAGAAGAGATTGATCCTTTATGACTAACAGGCATAGGAGTTCCATTCGCCATGTAAATATTGATGGGGTGTTCTAAGGGTGCCTTATTAGAAAATTGGGATTCATCAAGAATCATATGGTTATAACATGCAGTATCAAAAAACCAAGGTTGTTTACTTGAGGTGACAGAAAGGTAGTAGAAGTTCGGGATAAAACATGTTGAATTACTACCTCAATATTAGTCGTAGTAAGTGAGGAAGCCAAAGATGGACCTGGAGGAATTGATGGATATGAAGGACATACAGCAACTGCTCAAGGAAGAGAAGCTTTATTCTGCTCTTGCATAAATTTTTGTAGTTTGCGACAAATTGAGATGTCATGGCCTTTGGCACTGCAAAACTCTCAACGAATAACTTTGGAAGATTGAAAGGTGGGACGCCCAGAGTTTATTCATGGAGGAGTAGTGAATGCAACATTGGGAGGCTGTGGAGATGGTGTAGCCAATACATGATCAGATGATGACATGTAATGAGTAGGCCAATGGTTCTCCTCATAAATGAGCTCCTTAACTATAGCATCAAGAGAAGGAGTAGGAGATCGGCTAAGTAGAGAAGGCCTAGTAGGCTCAAAATCCTCACGTAAACCCATCATGAAGTGCATAAATTTATGACGATCTCGATATTTGACAAAGAGCTCAATGTCCTTAGAACACACTAGGGGAGGATTTGGAGCAAAGAGTTGTTCCCACATAGTAGAAGTCTAAGAATAAAAATAAAAAATAGACTGACCTGTCTTTTGGCACATTTGATAAAGCTTTGATTCAATGTGGAACTCCAGTCTTGAATCATTAGTGCAATTATAGTGATCGGCCACAAATTTCCAAGCAGCCTTAAGAGTCTCAAGACAAGGAAGAAGATTATGAATGGAAGGAATAGAGTTATTGATAAACCAAGACAAGATCTTACTCTGAATACTCTCCCATTCCTCTAGGTGTTCTTCATAATCATCCACTGTAATAGTAGTCTTTAAGGCATCTTCAACAGTTGTGGCTTTGGACGTAGATTTTGGTACTGGCTTAGGAATTAAACCAGTCACATATCTCCACAGTTTACGACCCTTGAGAAAGACAGTAATATTCTGAGACCATGCATGGTTGCTAGTAGGACTATCCAACATAATGGTGATAGGACGTATGATATCTCGTTCTTTTTGTTGAGCCATAATGAAGAAAATGACCAAAAAGAGAGATTTAGGGACCTTAAACGAAGAAACTAAAGCCAGAAACATAATCTATGAGAAAAACGGAGCAAGATAGGCCTCTTTGAAAAATTTTGACCTCGGTCAACGGTGACGGTAAAGTCAACAAATGCTGACGTCACTAGGGCTGACATCATAGGGCTGACGTCACTAATGCTAACATCATAGGGCTAACGTGTGTTGACATCACTAAGGCTAACGTGGCGAAGCGGCAATGAATGGCGTGTGGGTGCGTGGGGGCGCATGAGAGTGCGTGAGATTGGGTGGTGGTGCATGTAGGGGCGTGGGGGCGTGTTACTGCTAGACCGAACCTTCTGGTGGAGCGTGGGAGCGTGTGTAGTTCCGGATGGAGTTGACTCGGTTTGGGTTTTTCTCAGAATTGTGCATTCTATCAATCTGTGCTCTCAGTTTGGCAGGGTTATGGATAGAAAGACATGATCCGAGAGTTTTTGGTGTTGTGGGTTTGACGGTGGTAACTTGCTTCTGATAGTGGGCACTAGACAAAGGCAAGGGCAGCGGAAAGATGCCGGAGAAGACCACAGGTGCCAGAAAGTTAGAGCATTGGCTTTGATACCATGTTAAGAATATAAAGTGAGAAAGAAAGACTGAATAGTTTGTATATTCTGTGTAAATAATAATGTATAATAGAGAGCCTTATATAGGCTAGGTATGTGTGCAGTACAAGTAATATGAGTAAACTACAAGTACAGTATATTGGGCTAAGCCCAATGGGCTAATCTAGTCTAAACTATACACTAACAATTTGTTCTCTCTTTCAAAGTAAAAATTTTGTGTCCCTCAAAATATTTGGTAAAAATAGTCAAATACCACGTTTTGGCAAAGTTTGTGGCAAACTAACACTGTTTCGGAAGTATTTAGCAATCTACCACATTTTTAGTACTCGAGTTTCACAAAATAAAGTTCTAAATAGTACTCAAGTTCAGTGAACTCAAGTTCCCAGTAAGTTATCAGTATGGCACTAGCTAAGCTAGATTTTGGGCATTAAAAAATGCCACTTAGTACTCGAGTTTGAGAAGCTCGAGTGGTGTGTGTTCTGAACTCGAACTTATCATTCTACATGCTAAAATTGTTTAAGCAATCCTGACATCCTATCCAATGGTGTTCCCTGGAAAATTCTCTTCACATTCACAGATGGCGTGTCATTAGGGAATCCGGAGAAAGCAAGTGGATGAAGATTAATCTGTGATCATAGTGGAGAATGGTTGAAAGGATTTAGCTGTGGCATAGGTAGCACCCTATTGACATTCAGTCATGTTGAGCTGACATTCATTAATGCATGACTAACACGTAACAATCTTCATGATGAGGTTGAAAATCGAAATCCCTCAAAATTAAAGTCATCACATAATTTCTTAGCAAAAAAAAAAAAAAAAAAAGTCATCACCTAATTGATACTACATATTTTACGACAAATTCTCTTTACATTACAATTTAATGACATATAGACATATAGTTGAATACTTTTGTTTTATTTTATTTATTACATCAGCGTCACCCAATTAAGCCACCATCAAACTTTCAAATTATCCACTTCACTTCCAAACCGTTCTAGATTTCCCAAGTTTGACAAATCTTTAAGTTCCTCTTTTTCCTTTGGAAGAACCAAGTTATTACACTAACAAGTACTCGAGTTTATAGAACTCAGGTTCAGAACACACAGTACTCGAGGTTCACAAACTCGAGTACCCGGTGGTAGTTTTTAATATCCAAAATCTAGCTCAACTAGTGCCACATTGGCAAACTCACTAGGAACTCGAGTTCACTGAACTCGAGTACTATTTAGAACTCAATTTTATGAAACTTGAGTATTAAAAAAGTAGTAGATTGTTAAATATTTTCGAAACAGTGCTATATTGCCATAAATTTTGCCAAAACATGGTATCGGATTATTTTCCAAGGAAGTCAATTTCATACCGTACCAGCCAGTAAACCGGTTCAAATAACCCCCTTGTTTCGTACCGGAAAAAATACCTGCTATACCGGCCGTGCACCAGCGAAATCCATCTGTTTCGGCCGATAAATGGATACCGGGTCAAAACACGAAATGCTTTCTTTCTTTTTTTTTTTTTTTTTTTTTTTTTGTGGTCATTTTGGCAGTTATTTAAGGGTAGGATGGTGCAAATTTGAAGTAAACTAAGAAAACCCAGCAAAAAGAAAGAGAAAAATGAAAGAAAAATACACAATAACTTTACAAAATAAAGTTAGAATCACCTCATTCACTCACCGTCTCTGACAAAATCTTGAGCGGTAATAGTGGTGACATAAGCAGCAATATGAACTCAGAACCGAAACTGCAAAATTGATAGAAAATAGACAAAATTGAAAGCTGAGAGCTAAAATCGTTTGAAATTTGAAAGTGGAGAAGAAATTGTAAAAGAGTATATCAATAGTTTTATTATTGAAAGATGTGAAATACCAATGACTGTGTGAGAGAGAGTCATGTGGAGGAGGAAAAGTAAAAAATGCAGCAGTACCAACGAGTGAAAAGATAAGAAAACATGTGATGTACTTATTGTTCTTGATTCTTTCATTTGAAGCTACAGTTTTTATATTATTTAATTTTTTCACCTTTCACAAAAAAGAAAATATTTCCTCACTAACCACTTCCCTACCCAGACATGTCAGTAACGTCACCATAACTTCATTTTGTACCCCTTTTTTTTTTGGATTGACTTCCTTGCAGTCATGGATTACAAGAAAATCCATGGCCTATGATGCTTTCTTTTCTCTTCATCTGCCTATCTCTCAACAATCATCCTTCCCTTGGAGCTGACACCATCTCTGCAAACAAATCTCTCTCTGGTGACCATACTATTATCTCTAACGTGGGAACTTTGAGCTCGGTTTCTTCACAACAGATAATTCTAACTACTATGATGGGCATGTGTACAAAGAAAGTCTCTCTCAGAACCATAGTTTGGGTGGCAAACAGAGGGACGCCAATCTATATCCAAGTTCTTCTGTATTGAGAATCTCAGATGGTAATTTAGTTCTGTTCGATGAGTCTCAAATTCCAATTTGGTCAACAAATTTGAGCCCTACGAGCTCTGGTCCTCTAGAAGCTGTGCTGAGAGATGATGGAAATTTTGTGCTGAGAGATGGTCTGCTAATTCATCAAAACTTTTGTGGCAGAGTTTTGATAATCCAACCCATACATGGCTTCCTGGTGCTAAGATAGGATACAACAATAAAACCAAACAAAAAATGCATCTTATTTCATGGAAGAGTTCTGAGGATCCTGCACCAGGACTCTTCGCTCTTGAGCTACAGCCAAATACCAGTTCCTATATTATTCAATGGAAGAGGTCTGTACAATACTGGAACAGTGGACCTTGGGATGGAAAAATTTTCAGTTGGGTCCTGAGATGAGAGCCAATTATATTTACAACTTCAGTTATGTTTCAAATGAAAATGAGAGCTATTTCACCTATTCGCTTTATGATCCTTCTATTATATCTCGATTTGTGATGGATATATCGGGGAAGATTCAGCAGCTTTCATGTTGGAAAGTACCCAGCAGTGGAATTTTTTTTGGTCTCAACCAAGGACACAATGTGAGATTTATGCTTTTTGTGGGCCTTTTGGTATATGCAACCAGCAATCCTTGCCTTTTTGTAGTTGCTTGAAGGGTTTTCAGACTACCTCCAGCTACAGTTGGAATTTGTCAGATTCATCAGCTAGCTGTGCAAGAAAAACCACTTTGCAGTGTGGGAATGATAGTCCTGCTAATGGTAAGAGGGACAAGTTTTGGGAAATGCCCAGCGTGAAATTGCCTGATCATTCACAGACTCTGGCAGTTGGAAGTTCATCAGAATGTGAATCAACCTGTTTGAATAACTGCTCTTGCACTGCTTATGCTTATGGCGACCATTGTTCAATTTGGATTGGAGATCTCTTGATCTGCAACAACACTATATCAATGACTAGAAAAAAAAAAAAAAATATATATATATATATATATAGAGAGAGAGAGAGAGAGAGGACATGCAAGCTTGTGGCGCTAAAAACACCATTCACGCGTGAATAAAAATCTTATCAAATTTGGACTCTTGTACAAAAGGTTAGGATTCTATTTCATGTGCTTATTCCATATTAAAATTGCTTAATTAGAAATTTAGAAGCAATGAATCAGACTAATGTTGCTTCGCTGAATTTTTTTTTTTCTTTAGTAAATTATGATAATGGTTGATTTGATAATTTACCACAATGTTAGGACTGACTAAATCGAGAAAAAATCCTGATTTCCAAGAATTCTCTTTTACTTGTGTGTAATCACTTTTAATCTTACTTTTGAAATTTGAGAGGTCTTCAAAAAATTTACAAAATTGTCTTTAGAAAATTTAAATGTGATTATCATGTCATATATTGTTATAGTTTGCATTCTGCACAACAATAAACATAATTTTAAAAAAAAAACAAACACACACAATGGAGAGGAAAAGAGATTATAACACAAAAACGCATCACAACTCTACTCAAAAACCATGATAACTTTTAAGGGAGAGTGACACAAGTTATATTACACACAACACACTCTCTTAAGCAATGTGAGACAATTACCATTTTTTTTTTTTTTTTTGAGAAACAAATACACATATACAAAGGAGAGAGAAATGAGTTTTAATACAAATGCGCACCATAATTCCACTCGAAAGCTATCAAAATTGTAGAAATTGATGAAAACATAATATTTTTAAATTTCGACAGATTATCATTTAATTCAATCATTTCAGCTTTTTCACTTTAACAAAACATGAAGTGAGAGATTTCTGTTAACATTCTTTATATTGAAATATGACTAGTCTTTGTTTTTTTCTTGTAGTTTCTCCTCCATCCAAAAAAAGGATGACATTGCTTCTTATTATTGGAATAACTAGTGTGATTGTTCTTTGCGCCAGTATTTCTATGTGCATATGGCAAAGAAAGATGAGCAAGAGAAAGGGTAAGCACTTTGCAAAATGCATATGATGTATCATGCTGAGTTTTTTGTTAATTTGAATCAGAATAAAGCCAGTAATACGTTCCTCCATGTAACTAACATGCAAACTAAGATACGTCAATGTCTTCTGAATTTAGAAAATAGACAAATTAATAAAAGAAATCAAGCACACCGCATGTTACACAGTGAAAGCCATGTCCAAGAATTGATAGACTTGGGTGAGTTGAAAGAAGAAGATGAGAAAGGATTAGATTTACCTTTTTATGATTTGGAAAGCATACGAGTCGCTACAGGTAACTTCTCAGATGAAAACAAGCTTGGACAAGGAGGCTATGGGCCTGTTTACAAGGTAATTCTAGCAATATTTATTGGTCATTAATGTTCATGTCTGCCTGTTTTGGTAAATGGTAATATTAATTGTGCATTGGGAATTTTGGTCTTAGGGTAAGCTTCCAAGTGGTCAAGAAATTGCGGTAAAGAGGCTTTCAAGAGTCTCAGGTCAAGGTTTAAAAGAATTTAAGAATGAAGTGCTATTGATTGCAAAACTTCAGCATCGAAACCTTGTCAGGCTCCATGGATATTGCATAGAAGGGAGTGAAAAGATTTTACTTTATGAGTACATGCCTAATAAAAGTTTAGACTTCTTTATATTTGGTTGGCTTCTAAACCTAACTCCTACCATTTAACCATCCATGTTACGTTAACATTGTTTCTTATTTTAGTTGCTAAAATTATTCTTTCAAATGAAAAATGGAAATTGCAAGATCAAAAGCAAAGTATGAGTTTGGATTGGGAGATGCGTTTCAACATCATTCTAGGAATTGCTCGAGGGATTCTTTATCTTCACCAAGACTCTAGATTAAGGATTATTCATAGAGATTTGAAAACCAGCAATATTCTTCTAGATCACAAAATGAACCCCAAAATATCTGACTTTGGATTGGCGAGAATTGTTGGTGACAGACAAGCTGAGGCAATCACAAGCAAAGTAGCTGGAACTTAGTAGGTTTCATGTAGATAGTATGATTATTATAGCTAATTATTTACATATTATGGCAAATCTTCAATCAACTTAACTTGTTTAGACAATATGCACATAATTTCCTTGCTAATATTATAATTTATATAATCGTTGCTATGTAGTGGTTATATATCTCCAGAATATGCGATAGATGGAATCTTCTCAATCAAATCCGATGTTTTTAGTTTCGGTGTAGTTCTACTTGAGATTATAAGTGGAAAGAGAAATACAGGTTTTTATAAGTCAGAACAAGCAATGAGCCTTCTAGGTTATGTAAGTATTTTGAATTTTCATAACTATCTATGTTTGTGTCACTTTTTTGCTTCATTCTAGGTTATGTATGTAGGTATGTTGAATTTTCTAATTATCCATGCTTTGGTAATTTTTTTACTTCATACCAATGTTTGTCTATTATCACAGGCATGGGGATTATGGACTGACAACATGCTGATGGATTTAATGGACGAGACCCTACAGGATACTTGCATTGCAGATCAGTTTGTGAAGTGTCTCAATATTGGTCTCTTATGTGTACAAGCTAACCCAAATGATCGCCCAACCATGTCAATTGTTATTAAGATGCTAGATGGTGAAACTGTGAACCTTCCAACCCCAAAAAGACCAGCATTTGTCACTGGGAGAGATCAATCCAGCTCAACTTCTTCTAATAAACCAGAATCAATTAATGAAGTAACAAATAGTCTAGAAGCACGATGATCCATGATTAAGGTTATCATGAGTCTTGTTGTTTTTTTATGATTAATCCTGCAAAGTTAATCGTGCATTCACAATTAGATAATATAAATATTTTTTTCCCTAATTTTTTTCCTTTGCTGGATACTTCTTTCAAGTTATTTTATATCCTTTCCCGCATTTGTTGTACTGACGTTTTGAATTGGAATGGATAAGATTTCAGGTTTCTTATATTGTGTTTGAACTATTGCTATTTTAAAGAACTTCTAGTATGATTTAGAAGACGTCTGAATTACAGAAATTCTTGTATTCACATTATCTATAAATATCATTACCGCATCCTGCCCAACGATTACCCATCCTTGCTCCTCCACTGAAAAAAAATTCTATGTCCTACTATGAGTGGTTAACTTTAAACTTTATTAATAACCATTTATAAGGTCATTTTCTTAACCGAAAATTACTTTTACAAACTGACAAGTAACAACAATTTAAAGGTCATGTTCCTTCTCGGGCCGCCATCCATTATATTGTGCAATTTTTATTACTCATTGCTTTTTTTTTTTTAATATCTGAGATAGAATTCTACTCTAGTCTAATCTAAGCTTATGTGTGTGATGCTCATTCTTAGAAACTTGAACTCTAGTCCTTACTCCCCACATCCGAGAAATATTTAAATTCTTTTAGAGTGACGATCACGCAAAGGATGTGCAGGATGTGTAGGATCATTACTCACTACTAGTTGCACTTGCACCATATGAATCTTCTCAAATTCGACAAGATTGGCAGTTACCTTTCCCTTAATACACAAGGACTTTTGTTAACGAGTGTCCTAAGGGCAATTGTTAAGATACATTAATTCTTTATTAAATAATTTTTTCATACACTTTAAAAAATAAAATCTATATCTATATAAGATCTTGAAATTCCCTCCAAATTGATTGTTTGTGCACAAAAATCGGGCTTAAATAGCAAGATTGTTAGACTCCGACCGGGCTAATCAGAAACCGGATTGAAATCCAGTTTCTTAAACATACAGAATCGGATTTCTTTGAAATCCCATGAACCCCTTAAACTGCGATTAGACCGCATGGTTCAGGTAGAATTGGTGGCGATTCAATCACAGTCCAAGCTTACTTGTTAATTAAGAAAAAAAATCAGAAAAGTGCACTTAAGGGCAATAGTTAAGGTGCATTAATGATTTATTGAATAATTTTTTTAATACAATTTAAAAAGTAATATATATTGTAAGGACCAAATTTGAGTCTCTAGCCCAAAGGATAAATGAACTTAGACTTAAAAAGTCCAATACAATTAATTTGTAGAGAGTGGATTGGAAAACTAGACTTTAATGAATCGGACAATAGGTTAAGGGGATTCAGATGACAAAGACAATTAAGATTGACTAGTTTAGTCTAAAGAAAACTGCTCTCAGCATAGTCCGAGGAGATCAGTTCTTATATATTAATTCTCAAATTGGACTACAAGTTCAGTTCTCGATTGCCACAATATTTTTTCTTTCTATTTTTCGATCCCTTTTTCATTAGGGGTCTCTTACATTATATATCTCTCTTTGAATGATCTTGGCCCTCCACTTGTCGTTTGTCCAAGCCACTACTTGAGTGCTTGTCCCATCGGACACCCTCACAAGCTCTCTGTGAGTTGGGGCGACTAAGGTAGCACTGTTCAAGGGTCTTCTCCACATAAATACGGCCAGAAAGTTAGCTGCAGAGCATTCAATGCGGTGGTAGCTGCTTTCTCCTAAATATTTCTGAGCTCCCATCTCTCCTGTACGTTTGTAATACACGTCCTTATCAGTAGAACTTCTTGGAAGGTCAACTCGGATGATAGGATATACATTTGATCGGTGCTACGTTTATTCGAGAAGATATTCCTCCTCGGCCTTTCTTCTCCAACCTTCTCATTTGTAACGCACTCATAGGGCTCTAAGCCTTTTCATCCTTACTGCTGTTTATTTGTCCTTGAACCACCTAACGTCTTCAGCCAAACCCCAAGGCCCAACATATAATTTTGGGTCTTTATCCCTATAATAGCCCCTCAAAACTCCAGGTTTTCCCTCTTATCCTTGGAGAAAAGTGGGGTTTTAATTTTGGAGAGTTAAAACCATTAATTTCTTTGATTTACACATGTGAGAATATCGCTTCGCGTGCCCCGTAACTATTCCTGACGCTTCAAAGCCCGCGATGTCTCATTTAATGCTCCAGATGGTGCTTTGTTCCCTATATCCTATGGTGAGATGCAGATCTCACAGTTGGCATTTCTCCTTGAATTTTGAGCAAGATAACTCCCACTTCATTCCACCCTCTATATAAAGTGCCTAGAGGGTTAAATCCTCACTTCACAAATCTGCGAACCCTTAAGAATTCTTAAACATCCAAGCTACCAAGAATTTCCCTAAACTCCTAACTCTCAAGAAGCTTTAGAAGTATCATTTGCTCTTATTCTCATAAGTTTTTACACTTCTAGGTTCTTTTCTTCTCGGCCATTCTCCTTGGCTCTCTATTCTTTATTTTCTTTCCTTAAAGACTTCTCTTTTTCCCCTTTAGTCTGAACAAATGGGTAGATTTAAGCACCTCGTAGACTCTTCCACCAGTATGGAGGGCTTCAGGGCTAAGTACCACATTCCGCAGGGAGTAGCCCTGCGGTATTGTCCCCCAAACTAGGTAAACTTTGATAGGAGAGAAGGGGAGGTTGTCATTCCCATGATCGATTTTATAGAAGGAGGAATGACACTTCCTATGGGTAGGGTGACCTGAGACTACCTAATCAACCATAGGTTGTGTCCCCACTAGTGCGCTTCCAACCTTTTTAGAGTTTTAGGTTGTGTTGATGCTTTTAATGAGCAAATGAGTTTAGGACTTACCTGGCACGATGTTGTCCACATGTACGAGTGCCACTTGCTCACTAACTTGGGGTATTACCTCAAGTCCAGATCGTCCGTCGTTAGGCTCGTCTCGTGCCTCCCTAAATCCAATAAGGGTATGAAGGACGACTTCTTGATAGCCTCAGGCGCATGGCATGATGGTCTTCATTGCCCAGTCCAAGATGGAGAGCCAAGTGGGGTACCTTAGGTTTAGGTCCTTTCTATTCTTTCTCTTCTCTTGAAGCATGGGCAGTAGCCCCTCGACTTCATATTCCTTCATTCTTTTTGTGTTCTGTTCACTTCTGATGATGATTTCATTATACTGACGAGAGCTTTGCTCCTCAGATGTTTTTGTAGACAAAAGGCATGTTGCTCTCAAACTCAGCCTTGTCAACGTTGTGGGTCTCAACAAGTTGCTGAGGTCTGAGATCTTCGTGAGTGAAGACAGACAATTACAAGCCATCCATCTGATCTTGGACTTTGAGCCCCTCTCGGACATATTTCAAGAAGTAGGTAACGCAATAAGAGCAGGTGATCCTCGGCTAGCCCGGATTGACGTATCAATGCACGATTTTCTAGCCCGAGAAGATCTCCCACCAGTTGACCTACCTCTTTAATGTGCTTTGCCTAAAGCAACAGTCCCGATAGAGGGGATTGCCTCATCGCGCCTATTACTTAAGGTTGAGATTGATCAATTTCACTTTGAAAAGGACAAGGAGGAACAGGTAGTACTCATAATCCATCTCCCAAACTCCAAGGATGAATTAGACAAACACTCCGCCACCCATTCTCCCAAGCTTGTCATCACACATGTTGACAATGACTTCATAGAAGAAGAGGAGATACCGCTAGATAACAAGAAGAAAGGATTGCGCAACCTCCTTTAAGGCAAGGGGGTAGGCTCCTAGGACGCCTCGGGATCTCAGCTTCCTCCTGCGCTTCCCCCTCCCCTACCTCCTTCCACGACCGGGCTTGGCCTGCTCCCCATTCCCAACTTGAAAAAGAAAAGGAAGGAGCAGGAGTTGGAAGAGGGTGAGGTAGTCCCACAGAAGGGGGCCAAGTAACAAAAAAAGGCTAAGGACAAGCGAACCTCTTCTGTTGACAGTAGGGAGGAGCCAAGTGGGGCCAAGGTGCGCCAACAGCAACGCATATGGGCTCCTCAGCTAGAGCTGGATGGTTCTGCCATCCCATGGAACGCCTTCATCAGGGAGTTCTAGAAGGGGCATTCAGTCTATGTTACTGAAGCCCTAGAGCAGCCCCTCCCTCTGCCCAAAGACATGGATGCCCTGAGGCGCATGAGGAAGCCAGATCTATTCATGTCCCTAAAAAGGAATCTTGCCATGGTAAGTTTACTATCATAGCTTTTAACCAAATGCTCAGTTGCCCTTTTTGTTTTCTCCTCTTTTTTTTTTTGGATTCCTTTGTTATTTTTAGGCAGGTTACCCAGCAGGTTTTTGTAGTCAAGGAATGGGTCAAGGACACCTGGAATGAGGCCAAGACTGAGGCCAACCTCCGCGCCGAGGCTAACAAGTCCGTGGGGGCCGTAAAGCAAGAGAATAAAGAGTTGTCCTCAAAGTTGATTGTTGAGGAGAGGGCAAGGAAGAGTGCTTAGGCCAGTTTGAAAAATGCCCAGGATAAAGTTGAAGACCAGCGAAAACAGCTTTATTAGATTGAGATAGAGTTAGCCACCCAAAGGTAGCTGGTCCTGGAGCTGAAAGTAGACTTGCAAAAGGCTAAGGAAGTAGCTCAGGCAATCAAGGAAGCTGTTGAGGCTTCAGAACAGGCAGCTTATGATCGCAAGGCGCAGGAAACTCAAACCCGGCTGACAGAGGAGCTGGCAGAGGTGTGCAGAGACTTCTGCAAAGAGGTGTGGCTGGAGGCGCTCAACCAAGCAAGAGTCCCTGTTACCTCCGAGTGGAGACTTATTGAGAACGTATTTTAGCCTGAGGACATCCGAGAAGTTCTAGCGGATCTCCCTCCTCCCTTTACTCCTGCTCTCCCCCTCTCGGAACAGCCTTCCACTGCCCAGGCCTCCCTTCCTCCTCCTGAAGTCCTCAAAGGGCCTAACAAGGCCAGTAACCAAAGCCAAGAGGTTAAGGTGGCCGAGGGCAAAGAGGCCGGCCAGGGGGATCCTCTGCTTGAGGATAAGGGCAAGGAGGCCAAAACCCTACCAGAGGCCAAAACCCTACTAGAATCGAAGGGCAAAGAGGCTACCCTCAAGCTCAAGGATGCTGACTCCAAGGCCAAGGATGCTGCTAAGGCCAAGGTTGACCCTCCCGCTGCTAAAGCATAACTTTAGGATCTTAGTTCTTCTTCACCCTTTTTTTTTTTTTTTTTTGTAGTTTCCCGTGTGTGTGTGTGTGTGTATATATATATATATTTTGTAGTAACATTTTGTCATTGAATATATTGTACCTCCATTTTATCTAATGAAAAGACTTCGCTTTTTACCTTACAGATCTTTATCTTTCCTTGCAATATTTATCTTTTGGTTGGTGTAGTTATCATTTTGCCCTTTAACAAAATTTAATGTTAATGATGTCGCTAATAGTATTGAATTGCTGCTACCCATGTTTTAACAAGAACTAATAATAACACATTACTGCTAACTCAGATAAGTTGAACAAATATAAATAGTAAAGAGAATGATCACATACTGGTACTAAGAACTGGGCCACCAACAGGGAATGCTGAATTCTATGGAAAGGAACAATATACTTAGTAAAAAACGAACAGGGCAGACAATCTTTATTTTGCCCAACACTTAGATAAATAACCAAGAACATTAACTTACCCAAGGCTAGTGATCCGAGGAGTTGGATATAATCTAGGATCTGTTTTGATACTTAGGAAAATAAATAAAGAGTGTTAATTTACCCAAGGTATGTGGTCCGAGGAGCCAGACATAACCAAGGTTCCGTTTAACACTTAGAAAAATAACATAAAGTGTTAATTTACCCAAAGCATGTGGTCCGAGGAGTCAGGGATGACTAAGGTTGTGTTTAATACTTAGAAAGATGTCATTAAATGTTAATTTTCTTAAAGCATGTGGTCCAAGGAGCCAAACATGACTAAGGTTCTGTTTAACACTTAGAAAGATGTTATGAAATGTTAATTTTCCCAAAGCATGTGGTCCGGGAGCCAGGCATGACTAAGGTTCTGTTTAACAATTAGAAAGATGTCATTAAGTATTAATTTACCCAAAGCATGTGGTCCGAGGAGCTAGAAATGACTAAGGTTCTATTTAATACTTAGAAAGATGTCATGAAATGTTAATTTTCTCAAAGCATGTGGTCCAGGGAGCCAGGCATGACTAAGGTTCTATTTAACACTTAGAAAGATGTCATTAAGTATTAATTTACTCAAAGCATGTGGTTGGAGGAGCCAGGCATGACTAAGGTTCTGTTTAATACTTAAAAAGATGTCATGAAATGTTAATTTTCCCAAAGCATGTGGTCCGAAAAGCTAGGCATGACTAAGGTTCTATTTAACACTTAAGCAAACAAGAAGTATAATGCATAATATGATTAACAAAAGTATGTTAGGAAAAACATCCATTAATAATAACACCTTCGCAGGTTATTTACATTCCAAAGGCGTGGTACAATGTGTTCATCTAGATCTTCCAGATAATATGCACCTATCCCGACCACTGAGGTGATGCGATATAACCCTTCCCAGTTGGGGCCTAACTTTCCCCATGTCGGGTTCTTCGCCACTCCCAAAACCTTTCTTAACACCAAATCTTCAGGCGCTAGTAGCCTTAGCTTTATGTTAACATCATACCCTTACTTGAGTTTGTGTTGATAATAAGCCAATTAGACCATGGTATTTTCTCTTCGCTCTTGAACTAAGTCTAAGCTCTTCCCTAACAGTCCATCATTGTTGCTTCGAGTGAAAGAACTTGTTCTTAATGTTGGGAATCCAGTCTCCAAAGGGATAACGACCTCGGCACCATAAGTCATTGAAAAAGGTGTCTCCCTTGTTGACCTGTGAGGTGTAGTCCAATATGTCCAAAGGACGTGTGACAGCTCTTCCACCCATTTTCCCTTTGCATCATCCAACCTCTTCTTAAGTCCATTTACTATGGCCTTATTGACAGCCTCAGCTTGTCCATTCCCCTATGGATAGGCTGGGGTGGAATATCTATTTGTAATTCCCAAGTCGCAACAGTACCTTCTAAAGGCTTTGCTATCAAACTGAAAGCCGTTGTTTGAGATGAGGGTTTGAGGGATCCCAAACCGAGTGACAATATTCTTCTAAACAAATCTCTTAGCATCCACATCTCTGATATTTACCAATGGTTTAGCTTCAACCCACTTGGTGAAGTAATCCATGTCGACCAGCAGATATCTCTTATTCCCTGCTGCCTTAAGAAAATGGCCTACAATGTCTAAGTCCCATTGAGCAAATGGCCAAGGGCTGGACAAAAGATTAAGGACTCCTCTCGATTGGTGAATGTTTGGTGCAAATCTTTGGCATTGGCCACACTTTTTCACATATTCTTGTGCTTCTTTCTGCATGCTCGACCACCCATTGAGCAAATGGCCAAGGGCTGGACAGAAGATTAAGGACTCCTCTCGGTTAGTGAATGTTTGGTGCAAATCTTTGGCATTAGTCACACTTTTTCACATATTCTTGTGCTTCTTTCTGCATGCTCGACTACCAATATCCCCGAGTGAGGGCTCTGTGAGACAAAGATCTGCCCCCTGTATGTCTCCCATAAATCCTTTATGTAACTCTTCAAGGAGTAGCTCTGATGCTTCAAGTGTATGTATAGCAAATATGGCATAGAAAAAAAGCGCTTGTATAGTTTTTGGTTCTCGGATAGCCAAAACCAAGGAGCCTTTCTTCGCACCTTTTCAGCTTCTGATTTCTCCTCGGGCAAGATATCCTCTTTAAGGAATAGCAATATAGGATCCATCCAGTTAGGCCCTACCCTAATTTGATGGATATGGACCATCTCTCTCTTCACTTCAGTGGGCTTGCACAAATTTTCAACAAGGATGACCCGAGGATGTTTCAAGAGTGGCCAGAGAATCAGCATGTGTGTTTCCACTCCTAAGGACATGCAGAAAGCTAAAGGACTCAAATCCTGATTACAGGTGCTTAACTTGATTCACATATTCTTGCATTCTCACATCCCTGGCTTCTAACTCCCCTATCACTTGGCCTACGACCAATCTTGAATTCGAGAATATCTCCACTACCTTTCCGCCCATTTTCTAGACCATGGCCATCCCCATCAATAGAGCTTTATACTCAGCCTCATTGTTTGTGGCCGAGAAGCCCAATCTTAAGGATTTCTCAATAGTGAACATACTCAGGAGATACTAGAACTAGCCCCACTCTAGACCCCCTTTGATTTACTGCACCATCAACGTATACCCTCCAAGATAAAGGGTCCTGCAGCGAGACCATGCAAACTAATTTCCATCCATGTTTTGTCTCTCAACTTTTTCTTCAAATGGGGTTTCAGCAAATTTAGCCACCAGATCAGTGAGGACTTGACCCTTAATGGAAATGCGAGGCATGTATTTGATGTCAAAGACCCTAGGATCGTACCACACTTGGCAATCCTCCTTGTTTAATCAGTACTCCGAAGTAGAGATCTAAGAGTTGGGTTAGGACAACTACTGTGTGTGATTGGAAGTAGTGGGGGAGTTTACGCGTAGCGTGCACCACTGCCAAGATGGCCTTTTCCAGTGGTTGGTAACTGACCTCGGCCTCATGTAATGACTTGCTTACATAATAAATTGGCCTCTGCACACCACTATCAACTCGCACCAACGCTAAGCTTACAGCATGAGAAGCCATAGCAATGTAAGCAAATAGGACCTCATCCACCTCAGGCCTGGACATGATAGGTGGCCGAGAAAGGTACTCCTTAAGTTGTTGAAAGGCCGAGGTGCATTCCTCGGTCCACTTGAATCCTTTCCATTTATTCAACAACTGGAAGAAGGGTCTACACTTGTCTGCTGATCAAGAGATGAACCGGTTCAAGGCAGTAGTCATTCCTGTTAGCTTCTGGACCTTTTTAGGATTTCGAGGTGGTTGTAAACTGTTAATGACCCTAATTTGGTCTGGATTGACTTCAATTCCACGGTGTGTAACCATGTACCCCAAGAACTTCCCCGATCTGACACCAAAAGAGCACTTAGAAGCATTAAGTCACAGCTTGTGTCTCCTCAAGATCTCAAAGATATTCTCAAGATCATTAATATGCTCGGATTCCAATTTACTCTTAACCACCATGTTGTCTATGTAGATCTCGATGTTCCTTCCTAGCTGTGGCTCAAAAATCCTGGTTATCATCCTTCGATTAGTAGACCCTACATTCTTAAGACCAAAGGGCATTACCTTGTAGTGGTAATTCCCAATGAGGGTGACAAAAGCTGTCTTTTCCTGATCGTCCAAAGCCAAAGGTATCTAATGATACCCTTGAAAGGCATCCAAGAAGCTCATCCGGGGATGGCCTATAGTGGTATCCACCAACTGGTCTATTCGAGGCATGGGGAAAGGGTCTTTGGGGCAAACTTTATTTAAATTTGTGAAGTCCACACACACTTGCCGCTTCCCATTCTTCTTCTTCACCACCATGGTATTAGCTAGCCACTCAGGGTAAAATACCTCCTTAATAGCCCTCGCCTGCTTAAGCTTCATCACCTCATCCTTGACAGCATCAGAATGATTCTTAAATGAGCGCCGATGTGGTTGCTTTTTAGGGGTGACAGATGGATTGACATTCAAATAATGACAGATGAAGCTCGGATCCACCCCCGGAGCTTCGTAAGCATTCCATGTGAACACATCAACGTTCCTCTGGAGAAACTCTACCAGCTCTTCCTTCTCTTGAGGTGGCAGTTGAGTTCCGATCTGAAAAAACTTCTCCGAATCATCACCTACAACAATTTTCTCTAAATCGTCACATCTTGCCTCCACAGTTGGCCCATTCACAAGTAACACTGGAGTCTTTGATTGCTATGAGCCCTGCTCAGCAGAGGTGGATGACTCCTCTTCAGGCCGATGCATAATTACATCCACAAGGCACTGCATAGCTACAAATTAACTCCCAACAAGCTCCTCAATCTGGTCCCCCGATGGATATTTCACCTTTAAATGCAGAGTTAAAGAAACGACCTCTAGGGCATAAAGCCAGGGTCTAGCCACAATGGCTGTGTAGGAAGAATATGCATTAACCACAATGAAGTCTACTTTCACTACTTCTGAACCTGCCTGCACGGGTGGTCTAATTTGACCCCTTGGAGTGACAATTTCCTCATCAAAGCTTACTAAAGGAGAATCATAGGTTGTCAAATCCTCGGGCTTTAAGTTCAACCCCTTGTACAAGTCAAGGTACATAATCTCTATACCACTGCCCTGGTCCACCAGCACCCTCTTTATATCATGCCCTTCTATTCTGAGGGTGACCATTAAAGTATCATCATGTGGTTGAATTGTTCCAATCTTGTCCTCGTCCAAAAAACTCAACGCCGATCAGATCTCTACTCTAGCCCTCTTCAGCTTAGAATTAAAGTCCCCAGCAGGTAGCCGAGCTATAGACATCACCCTGGACGGATGAGGACCAATTCTCCCAAGAGCAGAAAAGATGACATTAATTGTGCCCAAAGGTGGCCTTGAAGAAGCATCTCTCCGGGGTTCTAAACCTGTTTGCCCCCCCTAGCCATTGGGATGATACAGAAATTTCTTCAACCTTCATTTTCAGACTAGCTGATCCAGATGATTCCATAAAGTTCTGCAGTCCTCAGTGGTATGCCCTCGTTCTTGATAGTATTGGCAATGAAGACTTTGGTTGCACCTCGTAGGGTCTTCTGCCATCTTGTTTGGCCATTTGAAGTATGGCTCATTCTTGATCTTCTCCAAGACTTGATGTACCGGCTCTCGAAACACCGTGTTGATCACTAGAGGAACTGTAGACCCAAATTGCCCAGCAAAATCCCTTCGGGGTCTGTTGTTATTGTATCGTTCCGACCTAAAATCCCTCATCTCTTGAGGAATAACCTTAGCCTTTCCTTTCCCTTGTTGCTGGTCTTCCTCGACCCTCTTATTTTTATCAATCTGGTCCATGAGCTAGTGCACACTGGCAGTAGGTTTCCCAGTCAAAGATTTTCTCAAACCATGCTCTGCAGGTAGGCCGACCTTAAAAGTCCTGATGGCTACATCGTCAAAGTCACCATCTATCTCATTAAACATCTCCCAGTATCTGTCCGAGTACGTTTTCAGGGTCTTCCCCTTTCGTATGGTCAAAGACAGTAGGGAATCTAAAGGCCGAGGTACCCTACTATAAGTAATGAAGTGAGATCCAAAGGCCTGAATGAGCTCCTTAAAGAAATCAATGGAGCCAGCGCCTAGGCCATCAAACCACCTCATTGCCATAGGCCCTAAACTAGAGGGGAACACCTTACACATCAAGGCTTCATTCTTAGAGTGTACAGCCATTCTCTGGTTGAAGTGGCTTACATGCTCCACAAGGTCTGTTCGACCATTGTACATGGTGAACGCGGGCTGGGTGAACCGCTGAGGAAGTCTCCCTCCCTCAATTCTGTGCGTGAAAGGTGATCTAGAAATTTGGTTGAGCGCTCAGCTCATCGCATCATTTCTCAAGCCTTTGGAAGATGAATTCTTATCTCTGTGCTCAGGGGGTAGTCCTCAACATATGAGAAAGACTCACTAGGAGGATTTCTTGATCTACGTCTATAACTACCATCCTTTTCATCGTCAGAAGAGAAGTCAAAGTTGAAGGGAGTTTGCCTTCGCCGTTAGTGGCGCAGCTTTCTCTTCAAATGATCAATCTCTAGTTGCAAGGCTCTAGTATCTTCCTCATGAGAAAGGTGGCTCCCATCTCAGGACTAGCTCCTGCTAGTGTGGGTGGTATGCACAATAACTTCCCAATCCCTTCTTCGCTCAAGGTTGACGAAATGATCTTCATGTTGGGACCCCATGGACTCTGCTTGGTGCAGACCTAAACCTACCATAGTTGAACATCAAACTCACTAAAACGCAAGATTTCCCATAGACGGCGCAAATTGTAAGGACCAGATTTGACTCCCTAGCCCAAAGGATAAATGAACTTAGGCCCAAAAACCCAATACAATGAATTTGTAGAGAGTGAGTTGGAAAACTGAGCTTTAATGAATCGAAAAATAGGTTAAGGGGATTCAGATGACAAAGACAATTAAGATTGACTAGTTTAGTCTAAAGAAAACTGCTTTCAGCACAGTCCGAGGAGATCAATTCTTATATATTAATTCTCAAATTGGACTACAAGTTCAGTTCTCGATTGCTACAGTGTTTTTTCTTTCTATTTTTCAATCCCTTTTTCATCAGGGGTCTCTAACATTATATATCTCTCTTTGAATGATCTTGGCCCTTCACTTGTTGTTCGTCCAAGCCACTACTTAAGTGCTTATCCCATCAGACACCCTCACAGGCCTTCTGTAAGTTGGGGCAACCAAGACAGCACTGTTCAGGAGTCTTCTCCACATAAATGCGGCCAGAGAGTTAGCTGCAGAGCATTCAATGCGGCGGTAGCAACTTTCTCCTAGATATTTCTAAGCTCCCATCTCTCCTGTACGTTCGTAATGCACGTCCTTATCAGTAGAACTTCCTAAATGGTCATCTTGGATGATAGGATATACATTTGATTGGTGCTTCGTTTATTCGAGGAGACATTCCTCCTCGACCTGCCTTCTCCAACCTTCTCATTTGTAACGCTCTCATGGGGCTCTGAGCCTTTCATCCTTATTGCTATTTATTTTTCCTCGGACCACTTAACGTCTTTGGCCAAAGCCCAAGGCCCAACATATAATTTTGGACCCTTATTCGCGCGCACACACACACACACACACACACACACACACACACATAACAACAATGAATTTGTGTATGCGTGACAATACATGATTTACAAGTTTATTTTATTCTTTGAAAAATGTATATTGTAATTCATAATTGAACATTTATTAATTTTTAACATGTACCCTTTGGGCATTTATTAACAAGACCCATAAAGGAATATTGATGCTTATTACTATTGATATTGTATTTTTCCAAATCCCTAAATTTTGGTGTAAAACTAGTTTTGAATCAAGGGATTCATTGATTTGAATATGTCAAACCATATTTTTGTTGATTTCCATTAGTTTGCATTAGGTTGTCCAAATTTAGCTAAGCTTTAATTAAAAATTCTGATTGTATTATCATATTATCGTCTTGAATAAATAAAAAAATCGTATTGAATTCAAGATCCTGAAATTCCCTCCAATTTTATTGTTTGTGCAAAAAATCGGGCTTAAATAGCAAGGTTGTTAGACTTGGACTAGACCAGACGGTCCGACCAAGTTAACTGGAAACTGGATTGAAATCAGGTTTTTTAAACATACAGAACCAAATTTCTTTCAAATCCCGTGAACCCCTTAAACCACGGTTGGACTGCATGGTTTAGGTAGAATCGGTGGTGGTTCAATCACAGTCCAAGCTTGCACGTTAATTAAGAAAAAAATCAATAAAGTGTGCTTAAGGGCAATGGTTAAGGTGCATTAATGCTTTATTAAATAATTTTTTAATTCACTTAAAAAATAATATATATATATATATATATATATATAAAACACACACACACACACACACACACACACACACACATAACGACAATGAATTGACTTCAAGATAAGACAAAGTGATTAAAACCACACACATCTTTCCCACACAACATGCACTACAAAGTTTCAACTAGTCAAGTGCAATAATAAGTTCATCAAAGTTAAACAAGGTACACAAGACATGATATGTGTAAAAAATGACCAACCTTGTTTTCAAAAACTAAGAATCATCATGTTAAACATAATTTTTGCTTCCTCCTTTTCCCTTTTTTTTTTTTATTATTTTTTTTTAATAGAGAAAACAAATAAATCCTAGAATGAAATGCATGAATGTAATGCAATGAAGTCCTAGAACAAAAACACAAAACCAAAGAACAATGGTCACAAAGAAATAGAGCAATGAAGCACAAGGACCATGTCAGAAAGACTCAATTAGTTCGAGTCTTTTGCATCCAAAACTTTTTAGATGCACCAGAGCATTGGAGTTCTTATTCACATTGAGTGATTCCCAACTCCAGATTGGAATAAAGGTTTAACACCTTTACCAATTCACCAATTAATGCCATAGGATCTTGTGCTTGACACAGGCACTTTTGGTTTATTTGCTCTCTTATCAGCTTGAAGCTTGTAACAGTTAGGACGAATTGTCCAGACTTACCACAATAATGACAAACCCAAGCAGGTTTACCATGCATCTTGTCCTTAGATTTGGTAGGCTCCTTAGGTTTAGATTCTCTTAAGTCTACCCTAATCTTCTTAGGTGGTGAAACTTCTACAGGTTTAACTACCTCACTCACAGGTGGTTTGACAGTTTCACTCACAACCTCACTCACAGAAGGTTCAGAAGAAAAGAAGGAACAAAAGTAGTGGAATTGGTCAGAATCAAAGATGCTTTCAACATATCCTAACCCAGTTTTATCAGAAGGATACTTTTGAACATTCAGCATGTGATCAAGTTTAGAACTAGCAGATCTAGCAACAGATAAATCATGTTCCAAAGTTCTAACTTTATCAAGCAAAAGCATGTTCTCAGATTTAACATTATTCAAAAGCTCATTAGCATCAAACAGTTTAACAAGCAAATTTTTCTTTTCAAGCTCAAGAGAATCAATTTTCTTTAGGCCAAGTTCAACTTTCATAGCATCCTTTGCAGCAATTTTGCAAAGTTTGTTATAGGCCTCTTGAAGATCTGCATCTTCAGAGAGTTCCCCATCAGAAGGGTTCTCTTCAGCAGATATGCTTTCATTGACTATAGCAGTAGCCGTGAAAGCAATGAAGTTTCCATCCTCGTCACCACCGGACTCATCATCAGAAACCTCATTATCACTAAGGGTTACAGCCATAGCTTTACCCTTAGTCCTAAGAATGTAGGATATTCAGATTTCACATGACCATACCCTTGACAGCCAAAACACTGAGGACCCAAAGAGTTATTAGAAGATNACACACACACACATAACGACAATGAATTTGTGTATGCATGATAATGCATCATTTACAAGTTTATTTATTCTTTGAAAATGTACATTGTAATTCATAATTGAACATTTATTAATTTTAACATGTACCCTTAGGGTATTTATTAATAAGACCCATAATGGAATTTCGATGCTTATTACTATTGATATAGTATTTTTCCAAATCCCTAAATTTTGGTGGAAAACTAGTTTTGAATCAAGGGATTCATTGATTTAAATATGTCAAACCCTTTTTTTTCTTCTTTCAATTAGTTTTCATAGGGTTGTCCAAATTTAGCCAAGCTTTAACTAAAAAATTTGATCATTTGATCATATTAATTTTCGTCTTGAATAAAAAAAATCTTCTTGAATTCAAGATCTTGAAATTCCCTCCAATTTGATTGTTTGTGCACAAAAATGGGGCATAAATAGCAAGGTTGTCAAATCCAGATTGGACTGGATGGTCTGACCAGGTTAACCGAAAACCAGATTGAAATTCGGTTTTTTGTACATATAGAATCAAATTTCTTTGAAATCTAGTGAACCCTTTAAATCGAGTTTGGACTGCACGGTAAAGGTAGAACTAGTGGTGGTTCAATCACGGTCCAAGCTTGCTTGTTAATTAAGAAAAAAAATCAGAAAAGTGTGCTTATTAGGTTTACAACCTAGGCACAGCTTATCAGAGTTAGAGCTAAAGTCTAACCATTAAGCTATGCTTGCAAGTTAATGCTCAAAAATTAAAAAAAAAAAAATTGAAGTAAACTTAACGCAATATATATATATATTGAAAACAACTTAACACAATTCTATTCTTCTTAATTAAATTATCCACCTATTAAAGGGAACGTATAAAAAAATTATAATTAAAATCCTTCAAAGATATTCAACTTTACTTCAAAAATTAATCATAGCTTTTAATGTTTTCATGCTTTATTATTTTATTTTATTAAATTTCTTATTTAAATTTTCCTCACACATATAGATATATTAGTCAATTTTGCTAATTTTATAAATTTAATATCTATATTTAGGTTTTAATTCATTATTAAAGTAATTATGACATTATTGAGGTTCGATCTTGGTCGAACCTCTGTCTGACCTTAAAAACCTTGAACCTCTTCCTTTATCGGTTCTTTAAATTCTAACAACCATGTTAAATAGAATGGAATATTGTGAAAATAAGAAAATTACCCAATTAGGGAAAATGTTGAGAAATGAAGAAAATATTTTTTGAAAAATGATTTGCACCAAAGCAAATATGTCCTTGGAATAATTTGGTCTTTTATTTTTTATTTTGTACTCTAGTTATAGTCTGAGACTCTGAATTTGTTTCTTATTGTTTGCTTTCCAAAAATGTGGAGGAAAAGGAAGAATTAGAAGGAGTTTCTCTGTCTCTCGAAGAAAGCTCTCTTTAGCTCTCTTGTAGACAGTAGAACAGGGGTCACTTCCTTCACAGAGGTGTTTGAGCCTTTCTTTGAATTCACAACATTAGTTCAAAGCTTGTGGGGTTCCTCTTTTCGTGGGATTTGTGGGAAACAGTTGACCAAAATTTTCTCTAGGTTTTTCAAAATTGTTAACCTTAGTGGGATCATTCTTCCTAAAATTTCTAGGTTCAGCAGTGTAAGTACCTCTTGCCTTTCTATTTGTATTCCTAAGAAAGTTCTTAAAGTTTTTGGCAAGATAGGCAATCTCTGTAGCAGAGAGCTCATCATCAAATCCACCACCATCAACATCATCAACTGACTTAAGAGCCATTGATTTGGATTTGTTCACTTTAGGTAGGTCAGACTCATAGGATTGAAGAGATCCTACAAGCTCATCAACAGGGATGGAGTCCACGTCCTTACTTTCAGTGATGGCAGTCAATTTGGGTCTAAAATCTTCAGTTAAAGATCTAAGAATCTTCCTAACAATTTTAGGTTGATCATAGATTTCACCCAAATTAAAAGCAGAATTTACAATATCATTTAATTTAGCATAGAATTCATCAAAAGATTCATCGTCAGACATTCTAATGCTTTCAAATCTATAAGTCAATTGTTGCAGTTTGTTTATCTTAACTGCCTTTGTGCCTTCATGCACAGTTTGGAGGATTTTCCAAGCAATATGAGCAACCTCAACATTAGAGATCCTCTTAAATTCCTCCATAGAAACAGCATTAAAGATGGCATTCATAGCTTTGCTATTGAAGCTTGCTGCTTCTTTTTCAGAAGTTTGCCACTCACTCACAGGAGTAGCGGGCCTCACCCATCCGTATTCAACGGAATTCTAAACCCTTTCATCAATGGATTTCAGGAATGCTTTCATCCTTACTTTCCAATAAGCATAGTTGTTCCCATCAAAGTGAGGAGGAACAAATAGAGAGTGTCCATGCTCCATGACAACAGGGGTCAAGGATCAGCTCAGAGATTAAAAATCTCAAACAAAAAGAGCTACCTGCTCTGATACCACTTGACAGGAATTTAGACTCCTTAAACAACCAGATTGCGTAGCCTAGATTAATTAGCCAAGTTGTTACTTAGTCAATTAAGCAATTCTAGGTTAAAACAATCCAAACAATCATATCAAGAATATAAAGCAGCGGAAAATAAATAACACAAGATATGATCACCCAGGAAACCACAAGGTAAAAACCTGGGGAGGATTTGACCCACCGATCCTCAAGGCATAACAGAATTCACTATGAAATAATTGAAGTTCTTACAAAAGGACTACAAGCTCCCCGCTCGACTTCCTAATGCTACCCACCAGTAGAACTTCTTGACACGACCACGCGCAGGCTCCGAATCCACGGACTACTTCTTTCTTGAATTCCTCAATCAGCTACAAGCTCCCCGCTTGCTTTTCTTTTAAGTTCCAATGGTTGCAACGGTAATGATCTTCAAGATGTTGAAATCATCTCTACCTTGAAAACCCTAAGTTTTGTGTAAAGAAAAGCTCCTCAAAGATCTCACAAGAGATTCACACAAAACAGCAATGTATGAGCAACAAAGTAATATGGACAACCTCCAAAAACGTGGCTAGGGTTTAGTTTATATACCTAGGGTAAAAACATAAAACCCTAAACGTTTAATGAAGTAAGGCTGAGTTGGAAATTCTGCAAAAAAATCAACCTTTGCGATTTTCGATCGATCGAGTCTATTCTTGGATCGATCGAGCCAGGCCAAAAGTCCCAAGAACTTCTGCAGCCACTCGATTCCAACTTTACAATATTAAACCAACTTTGAGCAAGTAAATAAGACTAAATACAATGTTTTGATCATGGTTTGCCAACATTACAAATTAGAGTTCTAAATACATAAAATCCTAAGACCTTAGAACCTAACAGACGACACTGAACTACTTCGGAGTGGGTCCCAAGTTGCCTCAATAACATCCTTGCATCCTTCCTCCCTCGTCCATATAGCCTCAAACATAAAGCGCTTCCTTATCGGCTTTCTTGGTTGACTACGTTTGAGGGACAGAGCCAACAAACAGTGGTCGGATATCGACATTGAAAAATGGTGGACACTTGCCTCTGGGAACATAGACATCCAACCTTTATTCGCAACCATCCTGCCTTCGTCCATTACACCAAGTGAAGCGTTGCCCCACAAAGCCCATATCCACCAAGTTGCACCGACCCAAACAATTTCTGAACCTTTCCATTTGCTTCCCATCTCTTTCTTGTCCACCTGATTTTTCGTATAGGTGGATTATCTCCTTAAAATCCCCAAATACGATTCACGGCATATCACACTGGGTGCTCAATGCTTCCAGCAATTGCCACGAGATAGTCTCGGGTTGGCTATAAAAACCCATAGCCTACCATAGGATTGACGTCGAGCTTTCACAGACAACCACATCTATATGTGAGTTTGAACAACTTCTAAAATCTACATTTGCGCCTTCTTTCCAAAGTAAAGCGAGGCCGCCACTCCTACCATCACTAGGAACTACAATACCTTGCGTGAAATCGAGCTTCACCTGGATTCCCTTTATCTGACTTACGCTGGCTTTGGTTTCTGCAAGAAAAACTAGCAGTGGATCTCGAGTTCTCACCTCATCGGTGAGGGTTCGAACCACTAGGGTAGACCCCTGACCCCGGCAGTTCTAGGCAATAACATTCATGGGGCTCGGCAATGCTGCGTTGCATCCATCGCCTCATCGCCATCCATTTGCTTCTCATCCTCTAGGATAGGTTTGTTCTGAGTCTTCCCTTTTCTTCTTTTCTAGTTTACTACATTTGGGTCCAACTCTTGGAGCAGGGCTGGGCCCTCACATTTCTGGTTTATTAGGCCAAAGCCCTCCCGAGCTTTTACTCCTTTTCCCTCCCTTGCCAAGCACTTCCAGTGCCGACTTTTTTTTGTTGTATTTGTGAATATAATCATCTGTATAAATTTGATTGGGAACCTAAACTACAACACTTAAAATTTGTACCTAAATTACATCATTCATTATAATTAAAAGAAGTAACAATTACTTATAGGAAGGAAACTTTAAAAGGTGAAGTATTTGACCCAAAATAAAAAAATAAAAAAATAAAAATTTAAGATGGAAAAAAATTTATTTAAAATAATACTACTAAAAAAAGGGAAAGGACGATTTGATTGGGGTGAAAAGGGAGGATTAAAACTAAAAGAAGGAAAAAATAAATAATTTTTTTATTTATTGTTTGGTTGAAGTGAAAATAGAGATAAAAGAAACTAGAGTGGATGGGCCGAGTATTTTTTTTTTTTTTTTCCTTCCAAATTGTGAAGACAAGAGGGAAGAAAATGACATTGAAAAGAAAAATACTAATTTACCCCTCTTTTCATAATTTTATTTTTAATAATAAAGATATAATAAAGTTTTTTATGGTTGAATAAGAGATCTGTGATTCAATCCTTGCCTGTACTAGAAATTAATTGATATCTTTTTTTGATAATAAAGAGCTATTATCAAGAGTGAATGTCATAGGTTAAAACTCTCTAAAAATAATAATAAAGATATAATAGTAATTTACTTTTTATTTTTCTACTTTGTCTTCTCTTTACATACACTAATGGTAAAAAAAAAAAAAAAAACAAAAACAAAAACAAAAACAAAAACAAAAAACAAATTTGCATGTCTTGGAATTTCTAACATTCTAGATCAAATCCCTCTACTTCCAACTTTTTATATGAGAAATGTTATGTTAACAATATTTTTACTACAAATTATAAGTAGCAAGTTCTTACGAATTGTTATAAATGGATAAAGAAATAATTTTATTAGTGAATTCTAATTAAAACTAATAACAATTTATCGTTTAAAATTTATTTTAAAAATGTTGTGAATGTTACTATTATCATTTGGTATATATCCTGCTAACATGTTTTTGTCCTCTCAATCTCTCACTTTTCAAATATCCAACCAAATAGAGCACGGAGAGATTAAACACAATAAATACAATAAAACAGAAAGGAACTGTGTTTTACTGCTTAATGTGAGGAATATTAAACCATACTGCTGCTGCATATATAGATTTTGGTCATCAATGCAGCTTTTTACAGTGCAAGAAATCCCGGCAACCTGCGCGCTTTCATATATACAAATGCCGTCTGCCAAATATTCCTAGACGTCACTTTGATGTAACTCTACATTGCTTTGCCTGTCTTCCAATTCTGCATGCACTGTTTCCTGTGACTTTTGCCATTATCAAAATCCTTTTCATTTCATTTTATGCTTCTTTATTTTTCTTAGATTCTATCCTCTTTTCCATCATCATAGGGTTCCGTGATTATATATATTACTCCAGAATTAAATACTGCACCAACATACAGAATGCTGAAGATATTGGGCAGCCCCAACGGGTCTCCAGCATTGGAATACGAGAATACACTCCGGCAAATACGTGGCGACCGGCTTGGGATATGAGCAAAGAACAAAATTTTTCTTTAAACTTTTCATATATTTCTTTTTAGGGTGTAAATTTTGAAAATTTAACTGTTGAATTTCATGTTCTTTATGTTCTTAACATACATATCAAATTTTATCAAATCAAATATTATTTACTATTTGATCAATTAATTTATTTTTTATATATAACTTTAGATTACAAAAACTTGAAATTATAACATTTATTTGATGACATTGCAATTGATTTTTGATCTTCTTGAAATTTTGTAAGCATCAAGAATTAATAAGAACATGTAATCTAACGGTTAGATTTTCAAAATTCACACTCAATATAAATATATATGATGAATTTGTAGGGTTTCTCTCCAAACCAGTTTGAAGAGAAACTTTGTTCATGAGCAAATGGGCAAATTCATTCATGTGTTTGAATACAAGAGTTTGGAGGATTTGAATTTTGGACATATTTATTGGAAATGGCCTGATGTTAACAAATTGAAAGTTACACAAACATGAATATGTGATTGTTACTTGCAATGCGAGCCGGGGCTTCTATAAAAAAACATTGGTGCCACAATTCCTAAGAAATTTCGAGGTTTAGGGATCCTTGTATTTCAATTATTAGCAACAATCCCATCTAAAAAAACCAAACCAACAATAAACTTTGATCCCAAGATTTGAAGTTGAATCCATATTTTGTTCTCTATTCCATTATTAGTCTTATCAATCCCTCTTTCTCAACTCCTAAGTTTATTTTTACATTTAAGCATTAGCGTTCGGTGTCTAAAAAATATCATATTTTACCATCTTAAAAACTACTTTATTTATTAGACCATATAATTTCACAATACATCCAACATCCCAAACTCAATTTCTTTTGTCACTTTATTCAAATATTCTTTATTTTATTATTTCTCTCTCTTCCTCTTCCTCTCTCTCCCTTTTCCCCTAGGCAACTCACATCCCATTTAACCCACCAGACACTAGCCAACAACCACCATCACAACCACCAAGCCACCACCATGTCAACTTGCAAACCCATAAAAAAAAAACCCACCAAACCTACCACCAATAACAACCACCACCAAAACCACCAACAACAAAAAACACACACACACACACACACACACACACACAAAAAAAATCACCAAAAACCATCAGATAGTAGCCACAAAAACCACGCCACCACCAAGAGGAAAAAAAACACACACGCACACAACAACAACAACCAAACAAAACCTACAACCCATAACCCCACGCCACCACAACCTAGACCTACAACTCCCACGCCACCACTGTGCCACCACTGCACCACCACGCCCTAGATCCACAACTCACAACGCCTTTGCCACCAGATCTGACTCACACCTCAACCAGTAGATCGATGGAGAAGCTTTGATCTTTGCTTCTTTGCTTCATTGGCGTGGAGGCCCAACCACTAGAGATGTGAGGAAAGAGAGAGTGAAAAAGAAAAGAACTGATACTTGAGAAAGAGAATAATAGATGAGAGAGAAACAATAAAATAAATTAAAAGAATGAGATGATAAATAAAAAAGAATATTTTATTTTTGCAATTGAGTTACAGTACCGTCATAAATTTAGGATAGTACTATAACATAATTGTAAATTTTTTTACAATTACAATACCATATAATGCATCATTTTAGTAATTTGATGCTAAAATTTAGCATATTCAGAGTTTTACAACTCCGAATACTGATGCTCTAACCTACATCTTTGTGTTATATATATATATATATAATATACAATTGAATTTTTACATCACTTCTGTGTTAAACAAAATCAATCAATAAAAATGAAGTCATTTAAATGCACTCTGAACAAAATAAAAAAAAGTTCTTCACTCCATTTGTGTGTGTGTATATATGTGTATATATATATATATAGGATTTTATTAACATGTACCCTTATGGCACATAATAATATATCATTTTTTAAAAAGTTATATTGAGAATTGAAAAAATTTTGACAATTTTTTTAGTTTTGGATAAAAAGTTTTCAAAACAAATTTTCACCAAACCATCTATATATATATATAATGTACAATTGAATTCTTACATCACTTCTGTGTTAAACAAAATTAATCAATAAAAATGAAATCATTTAAATGCACTCTGAACCAAAAAAAAAAAAAAAAAAGCTCTTCACTCCATGTATATAAATGCACATGATAATAATGGAAAGCTTTGCATAGGACCACCCAATTATTTTATTTTTCTTGGAACCCCAAATAAAGACTTCATCATTTATAATCATGTATACTCATAAATGTGGAAGGAAGCATATTGGTAAATTAGGTCTAGAGCTTGGGAGACAGTGAAAGGGAAAGATTTTGTCTTTATAGAGGAATTTACAGACAGCATAGTAGACAAGGTAGTAGATTGCAAATAAAGCAACGTATCTAAGCAATAAGGGTCTGATTTTATTTTAATTAACATCAAAAGCACAGCACCTCAGGCAAAATATTGGTGAGCACGTAATTGGTGAGGCATTTATGTATAGGGCGGTGAGTGACTGATGGTACAGCAAATGTTGTAATGTCTCTCACTATATCACTGTCAACAGCGGCGCCGCCTGCGTTTGGGACAGACAGTATTAAAGAGAGCTATAAAAGTCATTTGGACTCACTGCCTTTGGTCAGATTGATTATATAGGAATTGAAATGACAACAAAGGCATGTGTCACGCGATATTAGTCTCGCACAATTGGCGTTAATTCCTTCCTGGTTTTGTTTAATTTTTGTTTTTGCTAAAAAAGTAAAAAAGATTAGTTATTAGCGTTTGCACTGCGATTTTGAGCTATTTTTAATATCGTATTTTGTGATGTAGTTTAACTAAAATTATAATTACATCGCACTTTATTTTTTTAATTATATGTGATGTGCGGTGCGGTGTGGTATAGTTTAGAGTTTAGCCAAAACCATAACTGTGCCGCACCTCATTTTTGCGGTTATATATGCGATACTATATATAAGATGCGGTTTAAAGTCGGTATATTTTTCAAATTTTGAGCTTTTTCTACTCAGCCAAAAACTAATTTTTTCATTTTTTTGAGCCAAGTTTTAAATTATTGAGCTAATTTTTCTTTATTTTTGGTTGGTTTTTCTAGTCAACACATGCTAGAGTTATTAATTTTTTTTTTAAAAAACTAGGGTTATTAAACTATTAAAAATATATTAATATTAAAAATAAATAAATATATTAATATATAGAAAGGGTGCAGTGCGGTGTGGTTTTTTTATTATAAAACCGTAAAGGCTTTTATAGTCAACACTTGTTAGGGTTATTAAACTTTTTTTTTTAATTAGAGTTATTAAACTATTAATAATATATTTAATATTAAAAATAAATAAATATATTAATATATAGAGAGGGCGCGGTTTTCTTATTATTAAACTGAAAACCGCACTACACGCGAGGTGTGATGCGTTGTGGTGTACTATTACTTGCGGTGTGGTGCTGTTATGCCATTTTGATGGCAGTTTTAGTGCGATTTTTGCAGTTTGTGCGGTTTAGTAAACAACCCTAAGTCATGGAATTAAGATGGGGACTTGGATTAAGTCCAGTGACAGAATTACATTTAAATAATGACACGTGTTTAGCAGTAGACACATAGCATTCTTTAGATGGGTCTGATATAATTGGATACATGATTTAATCTTTACCCTAAAATCTAGTATTAATTTATTAGTTAAAGTCAAAAATATTATTTTAGTTCTTATATTTTGGAGTTATTGTCAATTTATCGTGCGTTTGCGTAGCAATTAATCTACGTTTTGCATTTTGGAGCCTAGGTCTCACGGCACTATTCATGGACTAGCCACCTAGGGAAAAACGCAACAATAAGTGTTATATAGTGTTTTCAGCTTTAAAAATTATTTTGTTACAATATTTTCAGTAATAAGTTTTCAGTTTTCAGCAAAATAAGCGGTATCCAAATAGATCCTTAGTCTATACATTTTAATAGCTTATAATTTGGACTATATTATTTTTAATTTGCAGTCAATTTAGCTTCTACCAAGTATCGTCAACTCGCAACTTTTCTTACGTACTTTCTTGCTCACCAAATACAAATCAAATTTATCAATCTCCAACTTTAGTAGAAGCATATATAATCTCAACAACTAAAACAAAACCCAAATTTTGACTTAGAATGAATGTAAATTAAAATTAACAGGGATCAAATTGAGTACAAGTTGAAAATAACATAAACTAATTTGACCACTATCAAAATGTAATGACCAAAAAAATATTTTTACTTTTAATAAATTTAGTAATAAATTTTTTGTTTACTAGAATATTATACTTTATCCCTAAACTTTATATAAAATTCGTTTTAATTTGGTTCCTAAACTTTGTAAAGACTTTTTTTACAATAATTTATGAATAAAAAATAAAATTTTCCAATATTTTAAAGATTAAAACATTATATATATATATATATATTAAAGTTTTAGGACGGAGAATGGAACATAAAATAAAATTTTCCAATATTTTAAAGATTAAAACATTATATATATATATATATATATTAAAGTTTTAGGACGGAGAATGGAACATTTTCAATAGTTTAGGAAAAAAAAAACACTTTAAAGTTTAGTAATAATAATAAAAAAAAAATAATGCAAACTCCATGGACGAAAATACTATTTTAGCACTTTTTTATACTAAAAATATTTAATCATAGAATCAACAATTAGGCTCTATCTCTCTATTTTATTGGGAGGATGTAAAAGTGGGATGGTGGAAGGATATAAAATATTGGGAAGATAGAAAATTTAGAGGATATAAAGTATATGTGTTCTTAGTCATTTGCGGTTGGTAGAAAAGATAGAAAAGTAGAAGGATGAAGAGTTAATTACTATTATGCTCTTATTATTAAAAGCATAATGATGGAAAAGCGGGGGTAAACTTGACATTTTGCTTCTCCAAAGCTTTCTCTCTATTTTGGAGAGAGATTTGCGGGTCCAAAGGGAAAACTTGAGCGCTACCCCCATTTTTCTTCCTTCCAATTTTTCCTTTATTAAGCAAAAGAAAATGACATTTTCTCTCATTTTTTCATTCCACTAATTTGCATCCTCCCTAAAACACCTCCAACCAAATGCACTTTTAAGTATACATGCATGTATTAGTTTTATATTAGATTAGTAGATTATTCACGTAGGCTTGTTTTATAATTAAATTAATATCTATGATAATTAGCCTGTATATGTTTTGGCCTAAAAGGGTTTTCCACAGAAAATGTTTTTAGTTGAAAACATAGTAATGTTTTGATGTTTAGTTGCGTTATTAAAAGAAATTTTGAAAAATATTTTTTTGGTATTTGTTTCATACTGAAAATTACTATTTAACAAAATTTGTATAATTTCTCAAGGATTTCTTATATATTTTTTAAATAGGAAACCAATAGATTTCCTATTACACAATAAATTTCCTCAATTTCTCTTAAAAAAACCCATGAGTGAAAGAAAAGCCACAAATGTATTCCCCCATCAAAATAAATAGTATATATAATCCCGATTCATACTATTGATTTCCTATCAAATGTACAAAGAAGAGAAAAAAATATGTACTTCATTTCCACTCATTTCCATTCTTTTTTACTCTATTTATTTGATTTGATGCCATTCAATTTTATTTATTTCCTTTATAAATTATATATGTATGTATGGATTGGATTGGGTTGGGTTAATGAGATTTTTTTTATAATTCAACTTACCATGGGTGGGTTGAAAAAAATTCTCAGCCTTACAGATTGAGTTGATTTTGGCGAATCGGTGGGTTGCCGCTCGCAACCCTCACCTGAAAGGCTGAAATTCCCCAAGACTGTGTTAGAAGTTAGCATGCACGACGTTATTAACGGAAAAAAAAAATTGTTAATAATGTTGACAAAGAAAATTATTTATTTAATTATCGTCTGGTTTGGCAAAGAAACCATCGGAATAAATGCTGCACAGGCCAAGACCAGACCCATTAACGCACAGGCATGGACCATTGTTACCACAACGGGTAATGGTGGCCCATTGTTTTTTCTAATAATACTGGCAGAAAATGGCCCATAATACTTGCAGGTTCTTTTTTTTTTTTTTTTTTTTTGAAGATAATAATTGCAGCTTGAGTGGGATTAAACTGATTCAATTTTCAAACCATGGTGATAATTAGAGGCAATAATCTTGATTTTTCTTTTTACGCATAAATGAATGAAAGACTTTGGCAAAAGTGGGGGAAAATAATTACTTCTATTTTTTTTTTTTGAGATGCAAGAAAATAATAACTTTTATTAGTGCTTAATCTTTTTGCTGAATGGATGATGTATAATATTTCCCTAGAAAAAGAGTTATAAGCCTTATGGCTATAAAAGTGATACATTCTACTAAATTAAGAATTTCTCATGTTATCGAGTAGCTAATCACCATCCATCATCTAAAAATTTAACATATGATCACCCACTATTTAAAAACATACTTATAATTTCACAATATATATCAACTTCATTATCTATATTACATTTCATTCTTCTCATTGCATTTTATGATCATGTAATATAATAAAGATAAAACTTAGATACAGTAGCTTATGTGCTGTTTCTTAAATTCTCATTTTAAGATCTAGCCATATTGCTATTTAATTAAAAAATATACTTTCATTTCATGAAGAAAAATTCATATGGCAGAATCTTAAAAGAAAAATCTAAAGAACAATAATTAAATATTGTACCTAAATCTTGCCTATACAACAAATAATATATGATGGTTAAGTAGTAGTATAATAATCAAATTTCTAAACATCTTTTCAAGCAGGATTTTCACTTTTTTTTTTTCTTGGATCGAGGAATTCATTGACTTAATTAAAAGAGTATTAAATGTAGCTATTGGAAGACATCAAATAAACCTATAAATTAACCTAATTAAGTAGTGTTATGGGAAGTAAGAAATAAACTGACTTCAATCGGCACATTGGTGATGTGGGATTGGTGAATAATTGTAGTAGTACTTTAAGAATCCGAAAATTTTGTCCCAAAATATAAAATTATTTTATTTTATTTTTGAAAAAAAGACAGGACTACATTGAAGTTTTGGTGATTGTGCGGGCGCTATTAGCTAGTGTTTTGTAAGCTATATGGCAGACAACCCCAACCAAAGGGAATGAATGACTCCCATTCAAGGATTTTAGCGTGTAATATTCTCTACAGCTTTTGTCAAGATTATGAATAAAGTGTCTCTCAAGCCTTTTTTTTTTTTTTTTTTCTTTTTCTTTTTTCGGTTTGAGATCATCTATATATTAGAGGCTAGGGTAGTTTAATTAGTCATTTTCCTAATCTCTACTTCCCATAAGACGATTGGGTGCTTTGTGATGATAAAAGGAAGGGGTTCACTTTGTTGTTGGAAAAACAATTTTTATGTCTTCTCATGATTGAAGACAAGTGCACAATCAAATTGATATTGATAATAATTTAAGAAAAAAAAATGTTATGTTAACTCATGTTCTAAAGGCATGTATTAGTGAATCATTTTAGAAAAATTTTTATGGAAAAAGAAAAAAAAAAGCAATTAGTGTTTTGATAATTTTTCTATTTTTTATATAAATTGTGTCGAAATTTTCTTAAAATAATTTGTTAATAATGGCATTAAGGTTACCAGTTAAAAAAAAAAAAAAAAAACAAACAAACAAAAATGTTTACATGTTGCATAGTTGCTCCCTTAGGAGATAATGTCGCATTTATTTATTTTCACAACTTATCGAATCTTTGTATAATGGCCTAGGTAGTATGTTAAATAACCAAAATCACTTTAGTCTATTTGTTTACCAAAAAGGAGAGAAGGAAAAAAACAAAGTAAAAGATTTTATGTTTTGAAACAACTAAGATTAGATGATAAGCCATTAGTCAATTGTTTAAAGTAATGGTCATCTAGAAAAGCACTATACATGGTGTGGCTTTTTAATCTGGTTGGAAAGGAATTAGTTCTTTTCAAGCTGAAACATGCAAAGTCGGCATTGTTTTCTCAACTCTTTTGCTGACTGACTTTATATTTACTAATGAAATACGCAATTCCGAGCATTTTGATAAGTAGCATCCGGTGCTAGACATGCACTCACACCTGGGCTGATCTTTCTTTAAAGAAAGTAGTTACTTTTTTCTTTTATACTCATTACTTTGAGAGAGAGAGAGAGAGAGAGAGAGGCAAATTAAGATTTCAGTTGAAGTATGTTGAATTGAATTGAGTAATTCTAGAGACACATCTAATTACACACTAAATTTCACAATTTGTTAATTTGTGCAACTGTGAGTGATCAACACTTTCTGTTCATATAAATTCATCACTTTTGATCGACTGCTCACAATTATACAAGCCATTAAATTTAAAATTTGGTGTGAAAATGGTTGTGGATAATATTGTTGAGTTGAATTTGTCTTAAGGCACAATCAGGATAGATATTTAGACAGACCATGCGGATTTAACAAAGGCCAAAAGAGAAGTTCCAATGATTGATCACCGTGATGACCGAAAGACAATGATGCATGATGTTCATAAAAAAAATGATGCATCTCATAGTGGTGACAAATATTTGTTTGGTGCACTTTGACTTGTTTTCATAGGTTCACTGAGATCATGCAGCATATTCAACGTTTGTGGTCAATTTTAGGTAAAAACTTTAACTAAATGTACTTATTTATTAATGAATGTTAGGTAGCAGTACTTTCAAAGCCCTAGCCATTTCTCCGAGTCTCATTTATGGCTTTGGAAAGTTAGCTCTTACATGAAAAATGAAAAAGAAGCAAATTTATGAAGTGCAAACTTATGTCATATACTTTATGATTGTTGTTCTTTATCGTCATGTTAAAATATCAATTAGTTTTTTTTTGTGTGGGTGGCATTCAAATTCATGTCCCTTATTAGATGACAAGAGTCTTTGAATAGATTATTGACAATCACATTAAATTTCAAGGGCAACATTAAGCACTCGTTAGCATGACCCTTAATAAAATACCAGTTATTTTTTATATTGAATGTCAACAAATCGTTTCACCACATTGCCACATATATGTGTGTGTATGTGTGTGAAAGGTATTGATGATGTTTGAAATTAATGTTGTCCCACTCAACTTTTGGAAAACCTACAATAAAACATGACAAAAATCTCAAAGTAGACCCTAGTATAGTGTTGGCCAAAACTATTCTAATACCTAAGTTAGTAGTCATAAGATGATATTTCAAGATATCTAGTGATTAGGGGAGTTCTTCATACCTTGTCATGTTAAGACGATGATATTTATACAAAAGACATTTTCGACATGCCCCATGATTCTAAGCACATCCCATAATTGTGAGGTAGGACACGGTTTAATATTTAAATTTCATAAATATTTAGTTTTAGTATTTTATGTATTTTTTTTTTTTTTTTTTGGTTTAGGTTATTCATTTCCTTTTTTTTAGGTGCTTTTAATGTTGTTAAGTCAAATTAGGGTTTTATATGCTTTCGTAGCCGCCTTAAGGTTTCTAGTTTCTCTATGTTTTCTTTTTACTATTTAAACGCATTGTAGCATCCAAAGAAAATTCAAACTTTAGATTTATAAAAATACAGACTTTGACTATTTCTCTCTGGTGGATTCCAGAACCCTATTACCTTGTGGATTCAAGAGATCTCTCGTAGATTCGAGATTTACTACCCATAAACTTAAAATTTAGTTTATGTCCATCAAAGAGAGCATCGTGTGTACTTTCTTCATACTTCCACGACATTAGTTGGTATCAGAGTCTTGACATACCCTGGTTTGATGGCTAATACGCGAGACAGTGACCACCATAACAATGACAGCGGCAACGACATTGACAACATAGTCCTCACTAGGGCTGCGTTCCTCAAGTTTCGTGAGGAGGCTTGTGATGAGAATCAACAATTTCATGAAAAGAGTCAGTAAGTTATAGGCAAAATCCAGCAAATGATTGCCACACTTCTAGCTAGGAAATCATTTCACAACAACAATGATCAATATATTCAAAGACGCACTCCTAACTACAAAAAAAATTCCATTCTTTGATGGAGATATGTGTAAGTTGGATTTTATTAATTGGCTTCTTGATTTAGAAGAGTATTTTAATTTTTGGAAGATTTGTGATGAAGAGAAAGACATTCAAATTGATAGAAAGCGACGAGATAAGCATCCAATTCGCTCTTGGCAAAGAATAAAAAGGGAATTAATTGATTTATGATTTCCTAATGACTATTATGATATACTAGACTATACAAGTGTTGATTATAAATTTGTATATTCATATGAAAAGCAATATGTTCAAAACATGAAAGGTCAACCACAAAACCAAAATTATCACAACCAAGTCCATGTGTCAAGTAAAGGAAAGGGTTTGAGGGTTGAGAAGAAGCAGCCTATTTCTAAAGTAAATTTTGAAGTAATTAAAAAAGATTAAGACTTGCAACAAGTTAATGAATTGAAGATTGAAGATACCACTTGTCAAAAGTTTGATGACGATGTCAAAGAAAAAAAAGTTGAGTTGATTGTGGATAATGATAGAAGTCAAGAGATAGTAATTATTGAGAATATTGTGGAAGATCCAATTAAGGTTAAATATAAGGATGAGTTCATCACCCACAATCCCTAAGTTCCGGTTGATTTGTTGAAGATGACTACACAATATGTTGATTCTCTTGGAGTAGAAAATATTAATTTTATTATCAACCCCTTGTTGATTGATGTTGCAAATAAATTGAAGGTAGATGAGAATAAATTTTATGAAGCAAGTTTTAAAACCGGATCAAGTTATTAAAGCATTCAAAGTATTTGTTTATTTGCAGCAGAAGATTTCAAATTTCAACCATCAACTCGATGACGAGTTTGTTTCAAGTGGAGGGGTCTGATGTAAGACACGGTATAATATAAATTTTGTAAATATTTAATTTTAGTATTTTTTATGTAATTTTTGTTATTTTAGGTTTAGGCTATTTATTTCCTTCTTTTTAGGTGCTTTTAATGTTGTTTAGTCAAATTAGGGTTTTATATATTTTCGTAGTTGCCCTAGGGTTTCTAATTGCCTTAGGTTTTCTTTCTATTATTTAAACACATTGTAGCCTCCAAAGGTAATTCAGATTTCCGCTTTATAAAAATACAGACTTTGTCTATTTTTCTCTAGTGGATTCCAGACCCCTATTACCTTGTGGATTCAAGGGATCCCTCGTAGATTCGAGGTTTACTACTCAAAAACTAACAGTTTAGTTTTTGTCCATCAAAGAAAGTATCATGTGTGCTTTCTTCAAGCTTCCGTGACATCAAGGTGGAAATAGAGGAAATAGTTTTAAGAGCTTGTATTAATTCCTGGATACAACGTATTTCTGGCCAAAAGCACAATGCAAAAGCTTCTAGATTTGGGCTCTCTTAATTAAGATGGGTCGTTCACATTTCTTCTCCACATCGTGGTTAGACATGCTGTATAAATGAGATGAGCTATATAGATGACCTTGATTTAACAAAACTGATACCCATCACTCCATCGGATGATATTTATCATTAGGCAAAAATATCAGAGTCTTTCTTTTTGGTGTTGGCAGAATTCGATTCCAAATCTCTAAGGGCCGTTTGGTAACGTTGTTTATATTTTTTTGAAATATGTGTGAATGAAAAAATATGTAAAAATACATGTAATATTATTTAAAACTGAAAATATGTGTTTAAATACGTCCCAAACGAAAGTGTCTTATATTTATGTTGGGGTTTTGGTTTTTTTTTTTTTTTTTAATTTTTTTTTTAAAGGTTTTGGTTGGGGTCATCGGCCATTTTAAAGGGCCACGCGGCTGAGGAAACACAAACCAAAATAGGCCCCGTCTTTAGCTAGGAATTCAATGATTACATGAGAACGTGACACATGCCTATTGTTGCGGATGAAGTTGTGGGATTCGGAAATTTCAGATTCCCTTTTTTTGCAGCAATCATTCCCAGCATTTGAGGGTTTTTATGCTTCTTCTTTTGATCTGTTCTGTTGCTATTGTTTTTTTTCTTAATTTTGTTGTTCATGATTTGTTCTTTTCATGGTCCTTCTTCCTGTGTTGGCACAGTGGCAGAGACTATTGTCTCTTCCCATTGGACTCTTTCCAAACCTCTCCATCTTCTATCAGCGTATTCATATTTTTCTAACAAATGAAAAAGAAAAAGAAAAATTATAAGAAAAGATTAGTATATTATTTAGAGTTTGTTTGAAATCAACTTATTTTATTGAAATTAATTTTTTTTGCTAAAAGTATGGTAAATAAAAGTAAAAGTAGCTGAAATAGTACCGTAGAACTCATAAATAGTCAGGGACGGAACTATTCAAGGGCAGAGGGGGGCCATTGCCCCCCCCCCCCCCCCCCCCCCCCTCACAAAAAAAAAAAAAAAAAAAAAAACCCAAAAACCCAAAAACCCAATAACTTTTATCCAATTTCTCCGTCTCTCTTAAGAGCTCTATACCCCTCTCAAATGACTCCACCCTCATAGCCATAGAGACAACTCCTATGCCACATATTGATTGCTTCATCCACACATTAATTAGACTTTAAAAATATTAAGTCGTGTCAATTGACTTGCAAAACTCTTGATTATAAAATCCTATTATTAATTTTTTTTCAAAAGAAAAAATACAAATAATAATTAATAAATTAATATTAATAATGCAACTTTGTCAACCTCTAGTGTTGATATTCCAATTTTTTAAAATCTAAGAACAAAGAACTTTGGCCCCCCCTAAGTTTGAATCCTAGTTCCGTCCCTGCTATTGCCCCAGTATCTTCGATGTTTGGGGTACATTGGGTGATCTCAGGGGGAGTCATGGATGTAGTTTTGGGTGGAAGAACTGGTTTGGTAAACATGGCAGCCCCTTTGCTTAGAATATAGCTCCTCTATGTTTTATGCGGGCAATGTGGAGAGCGAGAGGAGCAACTATACTTTAAATGGTGCAGGGAATTTAATTATGGAGAAGAAATCTTCATTCTTGAGTCTTGATGTCTTTGTTTGAGTGGTCTCGTAACCTTCAAACTAGTAATTTGCATTAGGTGTTAGATTTCATTGATTCTCTTCATTTTAGATTGTAATTTTTTGTCTGTAATTCTTTGGATGCATCCTAAGTACTTAAAGCTGTTCCTCTTTTTTATAAAGGTTATTGCTTCTTCATTTTCTTTCCCCTTACTAGTTCATGACAAGTGATTTACCTGAAAGAGATAAAGAAGATTATGAAACATCTACCAATGTATATATTAGTTGCATTTGTAGGTGGGGTGGAATTGGAACCGATTAAGAGAGAGGTGTCTAAGGTGGTTTACACATGAAGAAACAAAGACTGATGATTCCCTCCCCTTATAGCCAAAACTCGCTTAAAAAAAAAAAAAAGACTGATTATTGCATATAAGTGAGAAATAGTAATATGATTAAAATTGGAGTATGCTTTTCTTTTCTTCTTTTTTCGTCATTTCATAGAAGATATATATTCAATGCCAAGGTCTTTTTGTCAGGACTGATCCTACATGTTATGATGTACTGATATTAAGAGTCCTTTAGCCATTTATCAGCATTAGGAGTATGCTTTTCTTCTTTCTTTCTTCCTTTTTTCTTCTTCTTCTTCTTCTTCTTCTTCTTTTTTTTTTTTTTTGGGGGATCATTTCATAAAAGAAATATATGCAATACTAAGATCTTTTTGTAGTACTGGTCCTCCATATTATGATGTATTGGTATTAGGAGTCCTTTTGCCATTTATTTATTTTAGGCGAAACTACACTATTGGTCCCTGAAGTTTACCCTATGTGCGCAATTGGTCCCTTAAGTTTAAAGCGAGCACAACTAGTCCCTTAACTTTTAAAACTGAGTTGTATTGGTCCTTTTACTAATTTTTGTTAACGGTGTTACTTATGTGGCTAACTTCATAATGATTTGGCATTTTCTTTAATGACGTGGCATATTTTTAATTAAAAAATTACAAAATAAGTGAGGACAAATATTAACCGGTACCAAATTTAAAAAAAGAAAAAGAAAAATTCTGCCCACTGTAAAACCACAGCGAGAGAGAAAGGGAGAGGAAAGAAATCAAACCCAGCCGCCGCCTGAAACTCCATGCCCTAGCCACCGCCGGCAATAGCCCAAGCAGTAGCTGCCGCCGGCGACAGCACAAGCCCAAGCAGCCGCCGACGACAGCCACTGACCCACTGACTCGCCGCTGCTCCTCCTCTTATTGAAACCCCTCTCAGGTATTGCTGATTGTTGTCTTCGCCGGGGTGTTGTCATGTTGGGTGGGTGTTCAATGGATATTTATAAATAATTTTGAATGGATATTTGTTAAAGCCTTTTTTTTTGGGGGGGGGGGGGGTCTAAGTGGTAAAGAGTCGATGAAGTTGGGGAAATCGCACATGGGTACTTTTTAATAATAATAATAATAATTGCGGGAGCAGGTGATTTAAGCACATTTTTGGGCTATGGGCCTTGTCTAAGGCTGATTAAAGATCCATGTGCACATAGGCAGGAAGACCGAGGAGAAAACGGAAAAGTGGCGCATGAACTGAGGATCCCGAGGAGTAGAGGCATCTCAAGAATACTTTAGGTAATCAACCATACTAGAAAGAGGAGCTCCAAGGAAGGTAATAGAGTTGTGTAAGCAATGGAAAAAGAAATATTTGGGAAGGTGATTGCCACCTCCACATTTAATGCATTGTACCAACTGAACTGACCGCATTTATGAGGAAATGACACTTGAATAGTGTCTTCACAGCTCATAGCCTCTCTTACCACCTCTAGAAGGGTCTTGATGAGACAAGCATCCAAAAGGTTCCCTAAGAATTAAATAGATGGAGGGCTGGGATATATTGGAAGGAATTATATAGGGAAATGACCCCCCACAAAAATGGGCATGTGATACTAAAGAGAAGAGAGAGAAAAGAAAATACAAGAACTCATTGTAAAAAGATTATACTTGATCAATATATGAAAAATATGTCCTCGGACTTGCCTGAGGAGGGATTTTATGTTGAATTTATGTCTCTTACTCTTTTAACTTAAGCCTAGTTGTTCTTGAGCCTGAACTTACGCGGCCTTATAGTTTGCTTGTAAAATCCACTATTTAACAAATTTATTGTTTTGGACTTATTGGACTGGTTCACACTGTTCTAAGTGGGTTTAAGCCGTGATTTGAGTCCTTACAACAACAAGAACAACAACAATAATAATAATAAAATAAATAACACGTTTAGTGTTCCTAACAAGAAAAAGAACAAGGAAAAAAAAAAAAAAAGGAAAAGGTTTCTATGCAACTGGGGTTTTAGGGATTTTTATGCAACTTATTACGTGGCAGTTAAAAAAACCATCCACTTATACTTATAGTTACTCGACATTTTAATGAGTCATGTGATTTATTTAAATAATACATATAGATGGTTTTTTTAATCAACACATAGTGGGTTGCATAAAAATTCTTGCAATCCAAGTTGCATAAAAACCTTGCTAAAAGAAAATTCAGAAGCATACTCAATTTAAAAAACTGGTGATGAGTATAAAGAAAAGAAAATTTGAATTTCTCTCTTAAACATTGATCTACATAATTATATTTCCAACTTCAAAACAAAGGCTCATTGTACAACCCATCAAACTAGTAAATTAGTTCATATTTATCTTTCTAGGCAATGGAACATCTTGGCTCTACTATTGATAGACTATCACTCAATACCAATATATATATATATATATATATATTTCCTAAGGACAAAGTTTGGTTACAAACTTAGTTATAGCTTAATTAATTAGATGTGAGTTTTTGACAAATTTACCTTTGGATTATATTTTCTTCTTATACCCTCAATGCTTGCAAAATTTTTAGAAGATTAAAGATCAATAGTTATGTCATCAATTAATTGTTTAAATAACAAATTTTGTAGTCTAAAATTAAGCATAAAAGTAAGTTTATGGATCATATAGTAAATAACATCCAATTGAAACAAAATTTAACATGTGTGCTAAGAGCATAAAAAATATGCTATCCAGTAGTAAAATTTTTAAAATATATAGTCATACTACTTTTTTTTTTAATGAAAGTTGTAGTCTTAGACTATAATCAAATTTGTAGTCAAACTTTATCCTATTTTAAATAAGTGACAATTTATTATAGAATCAAAGGAGATGGCCATTGGTTTAAATTCTCTCTCCATTTACATGTGATATTAAAAGTTAAAGATTTCACATATTAGGTATACTTATGCCAAGTGCCATGTATTGCAGCCCTAAAAAAAAAAAAATCTTGTGGCATATGGATCAGTAACATTCCATTTTCTCTTTCATGACAAGAATTATGGTTTGAATAATTTTTCTCCATTATTGTAACTGTCAAATAATAAAAAAATTGGCACATTTATTAAGGGAACCCAAGGGGTTGGTCTAATAGTTTAAAATTGGCTCTCAAAGTGCTCCGGATAAAGTTTAAAAGTCGTGGCATAAGGCAAACAATTCTCTCGATTTCTCTCCAATCCTCCCTACCTTTTCCTTCTCTACTTTCATTTTCTTCCATTCTCACTCAAATCAAACATAGTGCTGTATGTTTATAACCTTGGACTAAATTTTAGTTTCTACCTCTTAACTAAGGGGGGTAAGTTCATTTTGGCGTAATGACACTTTCAAAGTTCCTCCCTTCTCTCTCCAAATAATTTCGCTGGTCATTTTATGGGAGAATTAGGTAGGTTGAAATGTATAAAAGTATAAATTGCATGATGCAATTGAAAAAAAAATGGTAGTGCCTAAAGTACACAATGTGTTCATCAAGGGCTTCATCTGTGCTTATTTCAAGCTTCTTAAATACAAACTTATTGCTCGTGATTGATCCATGAACTTGCAAGAGTATATTAGCAATAATAATGAAGATTGTAGTAAGGATCAATGAAACCTTTATCAAAGAACCAATGCGGACCAAAGAAGCAAGGATCAAGTGCCTAATGATGGTGCCAAGAGTCTAGTAGCTCTCGTGGTTGGCATTTTTTGGTGTTTCTAATAAAAATATCAAATGTTCAAATTCTCCCTCCTCCTATAATTGAATTATTAAAAAAAAAAAGTATATAACGTTAGAAAAGTATATAATGATGTAATAATGATTATGCAATTTCTAATCAACTATCATGTAAGAAAGATATTAAAAGTTAGATACATTCACACTTAAAAGAGATATATTCACACTTTAGTGTATATTTTCAATTTGAATAATTTTTTTTATTATATAAATAGATATATTGAGCTAGTTATTTAATGCCTTGAAAGCCCATCTAAAAAAAACTTTGTGTTAATTTATTACTTTTTCATTTATAACCTTGGGCTAAATGGCATTTTGTACCTCTTTCCAAAGGGGAGGTTCTTTTGGGCTGAATGACCCATCCTAGGTTCCTTCCTCTAGCTCCCATAGGGTCTTATGTGTAAATTAGGAAGTTATTAGTTCACTGGGTAGGGATATTACATATATATTAATAAATAAAAAAATTGAAGGGGTCCACTCCTAGTGCCAAAAATATTAATATGTTCCGACAGAGAGAAAAAGAAGAAATATATTTCTTATCTATCTCATTCTCATGTGCTATAAGGACGCTATATAAATTGCAGAAAGTGGAGAGAATCTTGTGAAGCTCTCCTGGTTTCTACTTTTCTTACCCTTTTCCTCTTCTCTCTCTTTCTCTCCGATGCTGCTTGGTCTTTTCCCTCTCACTCGCAGACTCCCTTTTACTTTCCTCTGAGGTACTCATTCCTCTCTCCCTCTCATTTTTCCAAATCCAAAAAAAAGGCTGAAAAGAAATAGAAAAAGAAAACAAAAACCTTCAGAAAAGCCCTCAGCTTTTATTTCTTTGTCTGCCATTAAAATACCATAAATATAACCCTTTGCTTCCCTTTCCCATCGCCACTTGCTACCTTCTTTCTCTTTCTCTCTCTCTCTAACCCTCGCCGGAAAATAACCTTCCAGTCATTTTCCGGCGGTTTCCTCTATTTACTACTGTAACTATTTTCCCCCTTATTTTCTTAGCTTTGTTTCTTTGAGTTTATAGAAAAATGGGTTGACTTTATGTGCTTATTTTCTTCTACAAATTTTCCTCAACATCAATATTGGACTCTTTTAACTCCTAAAAGAACTAACTTTCCTAAGCTGGACTGGTTTTCCGAATAGAAAGCACAAGAAAATCTCAGAGAAAATCCTGGAAAGTTAATAGTTTTTCTTCCACTTTTTGCAAAACCCCATCTGGGTTTTCTCTTTGACCCCATTTTCTCATCTTGGTATCATTCAAAACCCTCCCAAAACCCCATCTGACAAAAGAAAAAAAATATGATTACTCTCACAGACCTCTACCATGTCCTCACAGCGGTTGTGCCTCTCTATGTGGCTATGATCTTAGCTTATGGTTCTGTAAAATGGTGGAAAATCTTCAGCCCTGACCAATGCTCAGGCATCAACCGCTTTGTTGCCCTATTTGCAGTCCCTCTGCTTTCCTTTCACTTCATCTCCACCAACAACCCCTATGCCATGAACTTCAAGTTCATAGCAGCTGACACTCTTCAAAAAGTTATAGTCTTGGTGGTCCTAGCCATTTGGTCAAGGGCCAGCTCAAGAGGCTCACTTGAATGGTCCATCACGCTCTTCTCTCTCTCCTCTCTCCCCAACACACTTGTCATGGGCATCCCCTTACTCAAAGGCATGTACGGTGATGCCTCAGGGACTCTCATGGTTCAAATAGTTGTCCTCCAATGTATCATTTGGTACACACTCATGCTTTTCTTGTTTGAGTACAGAGGAGCCAGGCTTTTAATCGTTGAGCAATTTCCAGACACTGCTGGCTCTATCATTTCTTTCAGAGTTGATTCTGATATCATTTCTTTAGATGGGAAAGAACCGCTTGAAACCCAAGCTGAAGTTGGTGAAGATGGTAAACTCCATGTCACTGTTAGAAAATCCGCTTCTTCTCGTTCCGAAATCTTCTCTCGCCGCTCTCATGGTCCAAATTCTGGTCTTTCACTCACTCCTCGACCTTCAAACTTAACAAATGCTGAGATTTACTCTCTCCAATCTTCAAGAAACCCAACTCCTAGAGGTTCTAGTTTCAACCACACTGATTTTTACTCCATGGTGAATGGTAAGAATGCTAGCAATGTGAGCCCAAGGCAATCCAATTTTGGAAACTTGGGTTTTGATGAAGAGAGTGGAGTAAACGTGTTTGGAAACGCAGGGAGAGCTAATGGGGCTTATCCAGCTCCTCCTAGTGCTGGGATTTTCTCACCTGGAACTACAAAGAAGAAGGCTAATGGTGTTGGTGGTGGTGAGGGAGGAAAAGACCTTCACATGTTTGTATGGAGCTCAAGTGCTTCCCCTGTGTCAGAAGGTGGCATCCATGTTTTCAGAGGTGGAGAGTATGGGAGTGAGCTTGGGGCCGGGGTTGGTCACCAAAAAGGTTTGAAATATTAATCTTTGAAACTTTAGTAGTTGTATTTGTTTTTTTAGTGCATGTTGTGCTTGACATTGTGGACTATTAGGCATGATTTGGTTTTGTTTTGAGTTACTCTTGGAATTTTGTTAGTTTGTGTAGTTGAATATGGGATGTGGATGAGTATTAAACGTTGTTTTAACTGTGAAGTGGGGTTTGTTACATTTTGTTTGTTACTCAACGTGTCTTATCGTTTTCCCATTCAATCTAGGATGGGATTTGGCTTGTTTTCCTTGCTTTTTAGGTCAGATTCAAAACAGAATCCCCTTTTTTTGGTGGGTCTTTGAAACAGTTGTCATCACTGGAAACATTTTTCTTCTTGTTTTTGTCATTTCCTCCTGTTTCATATGATGGTAAACTAATTCTTGTGTTTGGTAGATTATGATGAGTTTGGTCGGGATGAGTTCAGCTTTGGGAACAGGCCGGTGACAAATGGTGTTGACAGGGAAGGTCCTGTGCTTTCCAAGCTTGGTTCAAGCTCTACAACTGAGCTTCATCCCAAGACTGGCGCTCATGTTGAATCAAAGCCGGCAAATATGCCGCCTGCTAGCGTCATGACCAGGCTCATTTTGATTATGGTGTGGCGAAAGCTCATTAGGAATCCCAATACTTACTCCAGCTTGATTGGCCTCACTTGGTCTTTGGTCTCATTCAGGTATGTAAAATTAAGTCTGGCACTCGTTTTGAAGCAATTTCGAATTGTTAGCACATGTGTTTTAATCAATTCTGTAATTTTACAGGTGGAAAATTGAAATGCCGGCCATAGTAGCTGGTTCGATAGGCATTCTCTCTAATGCTGGTCTCGGAATGGCCATGTTTAGTCTTGGTATGTTAACCCTTCAGGATTTCTTAGCTTTCTACTTGGATGGCTAATTTAAAGATTGAATAATGTTTATTTAGTGGTATGTTAATTTAGATTATTTTACTTGCGTTTATAAAAACAAAAAGATTATTTTATTTGTACTCCCAAGTAAAATTAGGATTATTTTGTTCGCACCCCAATTAAAATTGGATACAATGAACGTAGACTTGGTCACAGCTTGATTTTTACTGATTTTAATCTTGTTTTTGTTCCCGTGGTGTTGCAGGTCTTTTCATGGCATTGCAGCCAAAAATTATTGCATGTGGGAACTCCATTGCTGCCTTTGCCATGGCTGTTCGATTCATCACTGGTCCTGCGGTCATGGCTGCTGCCTCATATGCTATTGGGCTAAGAGGAGTTCTGTTGCACATTGCTATTGTCCAGGTAAATGAGGTTCTTTTACTAAATCATGTTTGATTATCTACCTTTTCTGTTGTACTCAATTTTAACTGTGATTTTCATGGGATAATCTGTCCTAAATTTTTCAGGCTGCTCTTCCCCAAGGGATTGTCCCCTTCGTTTTTGCAAAGGAATACAATGTTCATCCTGACATTCTCAGCACTGGGTTAGAGCACTGTTCTAATTCTCATATAATTTCTGATGAACTGCATTTATGTGATCTCAAATCTACATGTCACTGCATGAACATTAATACTGATATGTCTGTCCATGTCTCATTTGTGGAGACATGCCAGTATGGACATTGGTGGCCGTGGTCCAAAACTCCAAAATATAGTCACACACAACTATATTGTATGTAATCATAAATAAATTTATTGTGTATGTTAATTCCTTTGAGAGTATCCGTATGTATATATTGACTAGTATATGTACTCTGCAACAATACTAGCGCACACACTCTCTCTCTCTCTCTTGTATTAATGATCAATTTTGGTGTGCATATTGGTGCAGGGTTATATTTGGGATGTTAATAGCTCTTCCTATTACACTAGTTTACTACATCTTGCTGGGACTTTGAAGCTGAGTCACTGAAGCTACTAAGGAAATAGTTATGGTAGAATATGTTGTTGTAACCCTTTTGAAAAGGATGGGGTGTTTTTTGTCATTCTCTAACAGATGAACAACATAGAATTTCATGACTCTAGAGAGGAAGAAAAAGTAGGGGAGCAAGAGGAAAGAAGAATGAGAAAATTGAAGCCATTGGGGAGTGCCCTAATTTTTTGTTGTCATTTTGCCTTTCGTGCTGAACCTAGTGCTTAGTGCCTTACTGCTGCTTTTGTTCTTTTGACGAGGAAAGTGAAGTGTATTGTAGCTGTAGTCTTGTAGATACGTCTACTTTTTACTGCCTTTTTGAGGTCAAAAAAAAGATTTTAACTCAATTGGAATCTCAATTCAAAGAAAAGTCCAGCAAAAAACTAAAAAGTGCTTTTCTTTTTTCTAGAGAGAAACGTGTGAAAGTGAATATCAAATATCAAAGATTGCTTGCTGGTTTTTGTTTCTATAATTTTCAGCCTTTTAGGCTGAAGAGTGGGGTACAAGCTGTCTCTCGTATTCAAATCTTTATTAAAACCAACAAATTTAGGTTTGGTAACTTGAAAAGATTGCAGGACTAGCTCTCTTTAGGGTCATAGGTTTAGGACATGGCTGGCAAATTCCGTTTATCTTCGTGACAGCATTTGATGGGGGCTTGCTTAGTGTAGTCTAAGAGGGTATAGACTTCTGGAAAGGTTAAGACTAGGGTGCTTCTTGGCTCTCTTTTTGGGGTCATGAGGACCTATTGCTGACACTGACTATCTCTCTCCCAAGCGACAAAGCCAGTCATCAATTCTTGTCTTTGGATAGGATCATAGGAATAAGTTGGCCGTTCAAACATTTCGACCCGCTTTGCATATGAATATTGATTATGGATCAAGTCTTTAAGCATTGGTAACCTGATATGTTCACAAAGCCAAGTAACCTGCTAGCAAAAAAATAGAATAGAAAAAATTTCTTCTGAAAACGGTCTTATCAGACATTTTTCTTACCATACGTGGACTATATGCATGTGAGTTTCACTTGTGAGAATGTTTCTTAAATTCGCCTCATGAGATACTTTATATTGCGTCTATGCCGAAAAAATTATTCCCTAGGAAGATGGCAATGTCGTGCATCTAGTAGTACTTATGGTGTTAGGGTCAAGGAAAAAGAAATTTCTTTGAATTTTGGGATTTAAATAAAATATACAATTGGATTCTCAAAAAAGAAAAGAAAAAATTGCATTTGGATAGTTTTCACTTTTTAATCACTCTTTATGATTCCGAATTTATATGCTTTTGATACTTTCTGGGCTTTTTATCTCGTAAAAGCTTTAGTGGATCCATGAGGATTGCATTTTAATGTACAGTGTTACAGTGTGTGCGTGTGAGAGAGAAACAAAGAGAGAGAGTAGTAGCACCTCAATTATCAATGATGCTCCAATGCTCCGCTCGTTAAAATTTCACGACTCCCTAGCTCTGAAATATATTTTCATTTTACTTTTTTTTTTTGAGAAGATATTTTCATTTTACTTTATTGCTTTTTTGTTTCATTTTTTAATGTCTTCAAATATGGCACCTTTTATAAAGTTATTAGAAACAATGATGGTAACTTTCTTCATTTATGTGTAACTTTATTTAAAATATCTATACATTTTCATTCGCTTTTTCTAGTTTGAATTAAAATGAAACTAAAATTTATAGTCACTTTAATTTTTTTAAAAATAAATAAAGGTAATACATTAAATATAAATAAGGTAGCTACTTCTGTTAGATTTTAAGACTTTAGAAACTTATATAGTAGAACTTTAATTTGTATATATTGGCAAACCATAATCAAAACATTTTGTCTAGATTTAGACTTGCTCAAAGTTTGGTTTAAATTAAGTTTGGAATTGAGCAATTGTAGGATATTATTATTCAATTTCTGCAATACTTGATTGATCGAAAATTATTCGATCGATCGAAAGTCGCAAATCAACAAAAATTGGCAAATGTAAAAAGGCCATAACTTATTCGTTTGAACCCCAAATTGCGATCCATTTTTTCCAATATTTAAAGGACATCATTAGCTAACTCTAGGTAGGGTTTTCAAGGCTTTTCAGAGAGATAAGAGTGTGCCTTTGTTGTATCTAGGGTTTTGTACCCAAAAACTCTCTAATGTATTCTACTGGTATTATTCCTTGAAGAATCTCAAGATTCGGTGTTGTAGAAGTTGTTGTCTTCTCTAGTCATCAAAGGTGCTGGTGATCTAAACTTTCAAGGATGGTCTTGGAGTTACAAATAAGAGAGTTTGTATTTCTTTTTATCACAAGTGTGGGTGCTTGTATTGCAAAGGCCAAGGGAAGAAGTAGCCTGTGGACTCAGAGCTATTATGGGGTCGTGGTAGTAAATTTTCTACTCGAGGTAGCAATAGAATGTTAGTGATCTAAGTTCTATTGTACAAACTTCAATTCTTTCATAGTGGATTTGTTTTTTACCATAAGGATAGCTAGGTTAAATCCTCCCCAGGTTTTTTACCAGTTTGGTTTTCTTGGGTTATCATATCGTTTTGTTATTTACTTTTACGTTGCTTTACTTGATATGATTTGTTTTGTTTTAACCTCGATCTGAATAATAAACCTAAGTATTCACTTGGTTAATTAATTAGATTAAACAATCTAGTTTACAGGGATCTAAAAACGTACAGCCTCCACAATAATTAAACAACAAATTCTAGATGACAAATTGTTACTAGTTCTAAATTTTGAACCCACCACTAACATCATTTTTGTATCTATTAATAACATATTGCTACAAAATATTTATTGTGAAAATATTATAAATTAGATAATATTAGTCAATTTTTAAAATAAAGAGAAATAATATAGTATGGTCTATGAAGGGATAAGAGCATCACCATTAGGTGTGCCAAATGCCAAATATTTGGCATTAGGCACACCAAACACCAAAAATCCTCCCTCATGAGGTGTGTCAAATGCCAAAACATTTGACACATATAAACAGTGACGTTTTAAAGATGGCACGGTACGGCCATAAATGGTATATGAAAATATTAATTTTTTAATTATTTTTCTCTCTCCTGTGTCATTTAATCTTTTTTTTTCCTCTCTCCTATATGCCTCACTTTCTCTCAGCCCTTCTCTCTCCCCTCTCTCTCTATCTTAGCCTCTCTCACAATCCACCACAGTGATCTCTCCACGCCGCTCACTAGAAGCTCGCCAGCAGCTCACCTCCTCCTTCGCCAAGCTCACCTCTCCTCCGATGCCAACGCTGCTCGCCTGCGTTGATGGCGCTCGCCAAGCAGCTTGCTTCACCTCTGTCGATGCCGCTCCAAGCAACCTGCCTCCACCGAAATCTGCCTGATCTTACTAAGATTTGATTCCCCTCTTTTTTTTGCCATCCACCAACACAACACATGAACCTGACCCACCACATCCACAGCAACCCATACACCGGTGGGTTTTGCTTTTGGGTTTGTTTGATTTGGGATGTGGGTTTGTTTGACTTGGTTGTGTTTTTTGCCGTGCTGATCTCTCGTCCTTTTTTTTTTTTTTTTTTTTTTTTTTCTTAAGGTGGCATTGGTGTATGTGGGTTTGTGCCGGTGGTGGTTGGTTGGTGTTGTTGCGGCAGTGGTGGATGTGCCATTGTTGTTGTTGATGGTTATGATAGGGACTAGGGAGGAGATAACATATTATTTTAATGTGTAGTAAATAATATTATAATGTATAGAATTGAATGATAAAACATCTGATGAATGAGATATTGTAAAATGATGTAGTAAAACAATAAAGTTGACTTTTGATATGTCAAAATGACATTTTTTATGAAACAGCTGAGGATGATGTTTTAATAAGCAAGAGAAACAAAGCATGTGATTTTGTCCAAGAAAATTAGAGAAAACATTAATTGCAGTCATAATGGATGTCTCCAAAGGGGTGGAATTCCCATATGCGTACTTGTACATTTAAATAACGTTTTAATCAATCATTTTTGTTTCTAATTATACTTTTTATTTTTATTTTTCCCAATGAGATTAACAAATTTTTTTTTTTGGCTCCTAATGATGTGTCTGGATTTCATTGAGAACTTGATTAATCTCCACGCATGTGCTGTCTCTTAGTCTCACGCATACTAGACAATTACCGATGTAAAATCTTATTTGGTGGTCCCAAACCCTAATTTTCGGCTGTAAAAATTAGTAAAATGGTAGAAAATCACGGGTCAATGATGATATTGAAATAGTAAAATTTGTACGAATATGATTTGTACTGGTGGTAGGGTTTGTGTATAAATACCACAACGTAAAATGCATAATTTACAGTTTTACAGAAAATTAATACATCTTTTGGGATTATATTTTCTCACTCTCACATAGGAGTGGGGCCTCTCTAGTTTTACACTGCCTCATTCAAATCTTGGCTCTGTTTGCAACTACTCTCAAGCTTGTTTGAGTTTGATTGAGTCAAATATATCTAAGGGAAAAAAAAAGTGTTTTTAATGTTTGGTAGAGGTGAAAAGGGAGTGAATGGAAAATAAGGGAAGAAAAATGGAGAAGATAGAAAATGGAGGAAAGAAATGAAGAGAAAAAAAAAAAGTAATTTTCCATTAGTTGGGATGGAAAGGGAGAAGAAATAATATTGGGTTGTTGAGTTTTCCACCTGGCTTCGTTGTTTTCTCCAATTGGAAGAAAAAATTGGGAGGGACATGTTATTGAAAAGAAAATTACAAAATCACTTATCTACTTTTCCATCATTTCACATTTAATAATAAGGACATCATATTTCTTAAAAAAAAAAAAGGACATCATAGTAATTTATTATCTATCAATCTACTTTTTCATCCTGTCTACCAAACACATGGTGAAAAAGAAAAAAGAAAAAGTTTATATCCTCTTACTTTTCTATTATTGCAACATTTTCTATCCTTCCAACCATATGCAACCGAGGGAGGGGGGTGGGACTTTTATAAGTCTAATGGGTTCCATCATCTTGTATTCTTGCTTGTTAAAGCCCTTTTTTCTCGTGAATATTGTTTGATGATGAAGGCCTATCGTTGAATCAAAATTTTATCTTAAATAATGGTAAATAAATGATATTTTAATATAATCTCTAAGCCGTTAAACTTGCTTATATCTTGGACTTTTTATATTGATATTGTCTAAAGTTGTAATTGAACTGAGCTGCTTATGAACAATTTGAGTTTGGCTCAAGAAAAATGCTTATTTACCATTATTTAAGTTCTCTATGGTAACTCTTATCTCCCTATGTCAAAAGTTGCTCTGGATTCTCTCTTTTGCTAGAATTTTTCTTTGTTTTTAGGGATGTTAATATCATTTCTCACAACTAATTGACATGATGGGCTACATTTTGTAATTGGGATGGAGTCATTTCCATTTCTTCTCTTTCTCCTTGGGTTTTTACCCTAGAAGATTTGAGATGGGTTGGGCCCATTCCTTGTTCTCTAGATATCTATATAATTATCCTTATTCATAAAAAAGAGGGTTTGTTTATGTTCATTTGTTTAGTAAACAAGCCAAGCTCAAGCCATAATTTAGTCTCAACTATTAAATGAGCCTCAAATTATTTATATATAATATTATATTTTTATATGTATATTTGTCTAAAAATATATTGGTATAGACTTGGGATTGGATTATGTAAATTTGTAAATAAGTTCATATGATATCAAATTATCATTTGTAGTTTATTGACAATAAAACACTCTATTTGCAGAAAAATTCATAGATTTGTGAATGGATAAAAAATCTAGTCATAATTTTGCTATATATATGTTAGTTAATCAAGTAGCTTGTTGTGAACGAGTTAATGCTTGTATGGCAAGGAAATATATAAACCATGCTTGAATATATTATCTTATTTGACGATGAGCTCGTGTTAGTTGGTGCCAGAAATTAAATTAAATGAATAAATATGAACTTTTAATACTCGGTTTAACTTGGCTTGTTTCCATCCCTAATGTTGTATCATTTGTTAATTATCTCTAGCTTAAAAAAAGAAAATTGTTCATATAACTTTTAATACTTGATTTAACTTTTAGGGTTTTTTTTTTTTTTTTTTTTTTTTTGTGTTTGTTGGGGGGGGGGGGGGTGTAAATAAATTTCTTAAAAGGTCTGTAAACGAAAAAGTAAAAACTACTGTATACCTCATTGCACCCATGTTGCATCATTCTTATTTTAGTAGAGCAGATTTTTATTCTTGGGTAAGTATGGTCCATCATTTCAACCCATCAAAAGCCGTATTTTCAGTTAAAGCATGCTAAATTTAAGGGACAGCAATAAAATACCCAAGAGGGAGAGAGAGAGAAAGGGAGAAGCATTTTTAATCCTTTGAGTTCCACTCATGACCTGCAACTGCAAATGCAGTAGTATTATGATAGCGATTACTTAAAAGAGTGCTTTTTATGTGTGAGTGACACCAATCTATATCAAAGCAGACAAGAACTGCTGTTTTCATTATTATATTTAAATGCTCTCTCTTTTATTCCATTTTTGTTTCAGAAAAAAAGTAATGCTAAACCATCAAAAGCAATGAGCTTGAATGATCATAGTGAATTTAATGATGAAACCAGAGCTTATTTCATTATTTGTCACTGTGATCTTTTAATGAATGTGTTGTTAGCACATGTGCCACTTCACCACTCTTTTCCGAGGTTTCGTTTGGTTTTTGCCTTTTTTGAGTTTCAACATTCAATTGTTTAGTTCCTTTAGCAAAGTGAAAGTTGTACTTGGGAGGTGTTAGGAAGAACCAAACCAGTACTCTCTTTTGTCTATATGATTAATTATTAGTTATACAATATGTTATTAGTATAGTTGTAAAGTTTGATGAAAGTACTGGTTCTTCTTTCGTGGAGGCCATGAAGAGAATTTTTGAATGTGAAAAATTGGTTTCAGTGGCAGCAGAAGTATATGTTTTTACTTAAAATAAGAAAAGCTAACTCTAATCAAAAGCTAGCTATTGTGATAATTTTATTAAATACTTCTATAGGCTTATTTCAAGCATGCACCAGCACAACTTAATTATCTTATTCAAGCTTTCCTTTATATGCACTATAAATATTTCTATAAATAAAATTGGAAACTGACATCTGTGGTACAATTTGTCAATTGAGAATTTATTGTACAGGTCGAGAATCAAATGGGTGGATACCATAAATTATAATTGGCATTACTACGAATAACCTTGTTAATTAGCAACCGAATAATAATCAAGTTTTAAAAAGCCTACCATTACTCGAAAGTAGTTGATGTTGAAACACCCATTCATTCACTTCTTTTAATATGTTTGCTTGATGAATTCTTTGTTCTTTCCAACAATTGATGAGCCTGCATCATTCATTCAAGGGGCATGAATCTTTCTATTATAAAAGCACAAATGAGTTTAGAGTATGAACTTAAAAGTCATTCTCAATTCCCCTATAAGCCTAAGTTTGTTCATAAAGAATTTAATCCGATACTCTTTTATTTTACCAATTGAGCCAAGAATTTCTAAGGTGGGACGAACCTGAATTGTTCATTATTCAAGTATCATTTTCTTCTTTGACACAACTAGTAGCTATATAGCTAGCTACCACATGCATGCCCATTGTCCAGATTACCCGAAGTTCCTAGTTGCCAAATCTTAAAGTATACATAGTTTTTATAACATGTTTCCAAAAGGGACCTTTAATGAACTGGATGTGGACTGCAAAGAAATTCCATAATTGGTTAATAATGGCAAACACAATATACGTGCATTCTTAGGGAGAATCAAATATCAAAATGGTGAAGCTGTGCTGAAAGCAACCATAAAGAAAGAGAGGAATGACTTGTAAAGGGTCCCATTTTCTTTAGTTGAGTTGTGCTCCTCAAATGAAGTTCAACGGACGTGACAAGAAAATTTTAATAGGATGATGAGTGAGAAGCGTGATATTTCATGAACATTATTTCAATTAAAATTTATATAATAAAAAAAAAATTGAAGTACATTTTTTTGCTCTTAAAGAATTTAGGGGTGTTTTCATTGTAGTCTTTTTTAAGTTTTAAAGTTTTCATTTTAGACCTTCAATGTTTGATTCTTTTTTTTTTTTATATATTGATCTCACCATCTATTTCTGTTAGTAACTTGACTGTTAGATCACCCTTTATGATTAACTATTTCATAAAATACTAGTTCAAATTATTGTAGAATGCAAAATTTTCATTGTTATAGGCAAAATCTTTTGTCTTGTTAAAATAATGATTTTTCCAAGCTTAAACTATTGGAACATGGCAAATTTAATAATTTAAATAAGAGGTAAAGTGGAGGAGACATGGATTGAATTCAGGATTTCCTATTCTGATACTATATTAAATAATTGATTCTTCCAAAAGTTTAAACTTTTGAGATATGATAAATTTAATCATTTAACTACACAATTCTAATATAACTAAAATAGAGAACTCACTAATATAAGGGTAAATGCTTCCGTTTTGTGTTTGTGGGATGTTTTTTTAAATTTATTTTATTTTAATCTTTTTTTCTTCCTGGTTGGTTGGGATGGCTTCATACTATAAAGATAAGGGGCCGGGCCTGGCCTTCTGAAAAGAGAGCCATATATATAAATAGCAGTCTACACATTCTATAAGTAGGCCAATTTCCAGCCCAGGTTTTTGGCCCTGTAAGCAGGCCTCTCCATGAAATTACGTTTGGAAGTCCACACCCCCCCCCCAAAAAAAAAAAAAAATTTTAAACTAATTTTGGCACATTTCACACTAATTTTTTTCTCCTTCTACGCTTTTTACAATACTTTCAAAAAATAAATAATCAATTAATCCAAATCCACCTTTATTTGTTTTTATGTTGTTTGGCTTGCTTCTCATGAGATGGGGGGGTTCTTATCCTCCACTATATGGTCAAATGTTGGAAAACATGTATCGTGACTTCATCATGATTCTCAAAAAGGTTAAAAAAAATTCACTTGACCGTGTTACACACAATTGCAATAACCATCTGATTGATTATCAAAAAAGGAAAAAAAAGAAAAAGAAAAAGAGATAACCGTATGATATTCTTTCTAACCCTAGACATATTATTTATTTATTTATTTTAAATACTATGTCTACAACATTTTCACGATACTTTCACAACAAATCTTAATTGGTAGATAGATTGTTATTGGTTGTTATGGATGGGTAAAAAAGTAATTTAAGTTATGAATTCAAATTATAACTAATAACAACTTATCACCTATGATTTATTGTGAAAATGATGTGGACGTAAAACTTTTATTTTTCTTTAGAGTTTGTTTGACTGGGGAGATGGGAAAAAAAAATAAGAGAATAGAAAATTAAGAAGGGATAGGAAAGTGAAATAATAGAAGAGATTTTAATTTATCTCATTTGAGTTAGAAGTACCAAGATGTGTTAGTCAAGTTGTAAGACTTTTTGACAAGGAAACTCACACTTTTTTGTTGAATAAGAAACTCATACTTAAGTATGAAAGAAAAGAAACAAGCATAAGTGGAGGTAATTAATTGGTTTTATTTTTCATATAAATGGATGGTGAAGTCAATAACTTATGCATAAGTAGTTAAGCACTATGCATGAGTGTGGTGGGCCTTTTTATGTTTTGGACTAGATTGCTCCTGCCGTACTACGATCCAATGATTCTGGGATTGAAGAGTCGGGACTGGCTTAATTGAAACTCACCTTAGGTCAGCTTGTGCACAAGTTAGAACCCCTGGTAGGAATCTTGGTGTAGTCGCGTGCCCACGGCAGGAAATATTGTCACAAAAAATGTTATAGCAGGAGAAACATAATACAGCAAGATAACTAAAATGTTTTAACTAAAGTACTTGCTACTGACAACAATAACGCTTAAACAATTCCACGAAAGGAAAATATGATAATGTAATTATGACAGGAGTAAGCTGATAACAAGAAAATAGCATTAGTCTTTGATCAATCATAACAAAAGAAGGAAGAGGATTAGTTTGCTAAACTTGGCTCCTTGGTAGATTCAAGTCCAAGAAGGGAATCAATCTCCAATGTGGGTTGTCACACCCAAACTCAAAAGGGTCCAAAGCATGAAAAATTGAGCCTTCAAGAGAGATTGTACGGGATCTTTTTCTTTTCTTTCCATTTTGATGAGAATCAACAAGCATTCAAGGATCCATTGCATGTTCCAGTTGGGCCTGTTATTAAAGCAAGATCCAAGAAGATTAAAGAAGCACTTAATGGGCTTGTTCAAGAGATTTGGGCTGATTCTAACGGAGGACATTCCAAACTTGGCCTAAAGGAAGATGAAGGCGTAATAAATTTAATCCAAGCTATTGAGGGCTAATCTGGCTTAATTGGGCATGATTTATGGTGTGGATTAATGGTTCATTGATTTTTCAGCTCCATATCAGTTAATAAATATTTTTCCTAGTCTGGAGCATCTAGTTTTGGATCAGATCTACCTTAATTTTAGGCTTTTATTATTTAGAACGTTTTTAGCTATTTTTCCTATTTTGGATCTGCTAATTTCAGACCAAATCAACTTTTATTTAGGGTTTTATTATTTAGTACGTTTTTTATATTTTCTATTTCCAGTCATGTCATATAAATAGCATGCACTCATTGTAATAAGGAAATTAGTGAATAAAAATTAGAAAAGGTGAGGCTTTGCTCTTCTTTTGGTTCTTCAGGAACTATGAACTTATCAGGGATTCTTCCTTGTGCGTTCAAACTTTATACCTTTGGTTCGTGATTCATTATAATCATTGGTCAAGGTCATTGCTTAACCTTTGGTTCGCGTTTCGATTATAAACGTTGGGTCAGGTTTCTATCAAAAAAATGAATTTTTAGCTTTCTTGGGCAAGTATCCATTATTTTTGTTGGGTCTCAAAGCTGTCGATTGAGGTTCGCATCACATTAGATAAAGTAAATAAATATATTGATATCTCCAAAATACAAGTCAGAGCTCTATGACATATTTACAAGTAATACAAGCTACAAATCATGTGTCTCCAAACATACTTAACAATCCAACGCTCCAAATAAAATAAACACAAAGTCAAGATCCTTTCTAAGGTATGCAACCTCAACAGAAAATCTAGGTCTACCACACCCAAGGTTAACAAACCTTAAGAGCCTAATCTCTAGTAGTATTAGCTATGGCCTCGATAAATTCAATAAGTTGAGTCACCAACAATTTTAGAACAAATCTCCCGCTTAGCATAGCACTTTAATCACCACCAATAAACTAAGCTCCACACCTGATGTAAAGCTAATTTATCTGTAAAACTGTTGGAAAGTGAAATGAGCTAAAACCCAGTAAGTAGTATAATTAATGGGGGGCGGGGAAATGCAAGTTTCATGATAATGATCATTTTACAAGAATGCTATAATTTGGAAATTTCCATTTAATTTATGTAAAATCAATTTCATTAACAACATGACAAGAATGAAAAGAAATAATATAGCACCAAGCTTCTCAAAATAACAATGAAACTATTTTTTATTCAGTGTGACCATAAAAATATCCAATACCATTTCAAAACCAAAAACCTCACCCAAGGTGCCACAAAGATGGAAATGTCACCAAGATGTCATACTGCCACAAAGAGGTTAGAACCCAAACACACTAGCACGATATGTACCTCTTTTGGTATATGGTCTATTGGCCCTGCCTAGTCTCACCCACACCCTCAAGGATTTACCTATCCCCCCCATGGGTAGCAGGGGATAATGCGTCATGTAGTACCTCTTTTGCATGTGGTCTCTTGGCCCTACTTAGCCTCACCCGCACACTTAAGGATTTACCTCTTTCCTCTATGAGCAGCAGGGAATGACGCGTCACACAGTATCCCTTTTGCATGTGATCTTTTGGCCCTATGGGTAGCAGCCTCACCCACACACTCAAGGATTTACCCGTGTCATGCAAAGTGGGAGCTACCAACTTGGCTTGTCATCACAAAGACAGGTTAATCACATATCACAGAGACGTTGTCACAAGGATGGGGTAATCACACGTCACAAAGATGTTGTCACAAAAACGGGGTAATTACCAACACCATAGCACAAATGCAAAACCACATCAAAGCTCACAAGTTAAATGTATTCAATATATATAGTTTACTTCCAAGTAGTTTCATGAGATATTTCAATAACCAAATATCCACAATTTTCTCAAAGTCCTCAAAACCATTAATTGTCAAAAATGTTTTGCATCAACTTTCTCAATCATCAAAGCATCTTTAAATTTTCCAATATACCATAAAATCCATGAATTCCATTCTCATGAATTTAATCAAAGATGCTAGTCTTTTTCATGCTAACAAATCATGCATTTCCCTATAGGCAATAAGAAATATGATGCACTTCTAATGCCTCATGCTTTTTCCATAAATGATTAATAATAACAGTACAAATAGTAAATTTTAGGAAGACCATGAATAATGTTCCAAAGTTTTAACTATAAAACAATTGAGTGCAATAATGATTCATTTTCAAAAATCCCATTAAAAAGCCACTTACCTCGGAAAGCCAACCGATTTTACCTCAACCCATAAAATCAACCTATCCAGTCACTAGGACCATCACCAAGAATCTCGAAACCTAGAAACATAAGGATCAAGCCTATTAATAACAAGGCCTTTCGCAAAGTTTATCATCACATTTGTCTCCAAAATTGAAAAGGATCCCCTAAATAAAATCAAATGCACTAAAGACTAGTTTGCCTAACCTAAGACAAGTACCCATTCCTAAACAGGAACCAAACAAGCATACAAACTTATAGTGCCACAGCACAAAACCAAACCATTTTAATTATCCGTATCAAGCAATGAGCACATATAAACATAACATAAAACACATCAATTCAAAAAGAGAGGTAGCATATCTCATGAGTTTCCCTTTTGTGCACTAAATGATTAAACCAAACCATTATTAAAATTAACTAAGTAAAGAAAATGTCTAAGAAAGCACATGAATTAGCAAGCCAATCCATTCAACAAAGATTTGAAGTAAATTCCACAAAATCTCAGTGTTTTCATCGCACTTTTAGATTCAATACATAGCAGGCCAGCCATTTTGTAAAAATTGTTTGGTCCATGAAAAGTTATCCGATTAAACTTGAAATTAAATAGGGATAAGCTCTTATATGTATAGTATGTACCATCAAAAATTCAGCCCAAAATAATTTTTCTATGATTTATTAAAATTCACCTACTGCAGCTGACTCAAATCTGTCAGGGACAGATTTAGAGTCCCAAAAGAAAATTACTATAATTTTAATACTATTCCAAAAGTTTTGAGACTTGATTAACTTTAAAGCTACATGTGTTAGCACACATTAACAACTAAAAATGCAACCCATAACATCATATAACAATCATCATAGCGCAAGCAAGAAATCCAATCCCATAACTCATATAGAAAATTTATCAAACACTTAGCATGCAACAAGCATAATGTACATATCAATGAAACAATTTCAAATTCAATACCAACAGATTTCACATATGTCAAAATATTTCCCAAAATGCAAGGAGCTCACTTTCAAAAAATCAATCCAATCATCAACATAAATTAAAGACCCATATGATTTCTCAAGAAACCCAACTCACACGGTTGCCAAACATAACATCCAATTCACCTCATTAAATTAATAGCCTCCAAATAAAGTCTTAAATGTCCCAACACCTCAATAAAACATCCTCAAAACAAAACCCCAACATCAAATAGCAATACAAACAAAATAGGATAAATACCCATGACATTCGAAGAAGGGTCTTAGGAATTTTTACCTTAAATTATTGTTAGGAAATGGCACAAATAAAGGAGTACATGGTGGCTAGAGGGATGATCTAATGGTGGTTGATCACGAGAGATGAAGAGGGAGTGAGATTTGGGTGAGAGGAAGGGAGAGGCTGGCAACACAAGAAAAACGAGAGAGGGGGAGAGAGATCAACGTGAAAATGAGGAGGGCAAGAGGGGAGGTGACTTAAGTTGAAAAGCTTAATTACCCATTTGCCCCAAAAATATCTGGTGAGTAAATCACCAATTTCCCCCCTCAAGCTTCTTCTAAATTACACTTAATAACCAGGGTGTTACATGGGTAACCTCGCAGGAGAATCTTGCCATAGAAATTACTCAATTTGGAAAATGGACCTAAGTGGCTTAATATTAGATTCTTAACTTGTTAGAGAGTGGGCTATTGAGAGGGAGAGAAGTGGGTAGCCTACTGGTGCATGCTTTTTACTTCTATCACTCTTATTTTCTTGCTCACTCTTGGTTATCTTATTTTCTTTGTTTATCCCCTCTGTTTTTCTTTGTTTCCTATATTTCTCTGTTTTTCGTGCTTTCCCCTATTCCCTCCTCTTTGTTGTTTACTGTGCACCACTAAGGCCTTTTTATACTGCCTACTGTGATAAGATTTAACATTTTTACCCCTCAACTATTTTTGGTCTATTGTGGGTGTCTTTCCCAGACTGCCTACTAGTTTGCTGGCTGCTCAACCACCACCACTACCTTGTGTTGGCCGCGCCATGCTTCATTCTCAGGCAAAAGTAGTTTTGTTTTGTTTTCTTGCTTCACTTGGCACTTCCATCCGAATAAGGGCTGGGTTTCTCTCTTATTAACTCTTATAGCATGCACCTAGTGATTCCAACTCATGTTTACTTCTTTTGGGTGGTATGTCATCCTAGCAGGACATTTCCTCCAAAAGAGCTTGAGCCGAAACCCCAGAATAGGCTCCCCCCTTCTTCCCACCGCTAGATTACACATTCTCTTACCTTTGATCCATAACCCACTTCCCCTGTATTGGTTAGATACAAGTAGGTGGTGCCTGAGCCTTGTGTGCGCGCTTCACTCCTATATGAGTCTATTTCTTTTTTGGAACTCATGTGTTTTCCATTGCCTACAGATTTGTCTACTCTGCTGCATGTTCTGGTGTTTGTTTAACTTTTGTGGCGTGGATGAGTTCTTAGGTCTTCACGCTTTGCATCTCGTTTCTTCTTTGGTCTGGGCATTGCTTGGGTGTGGGCTTTCTCTTCTTTAATTTGGCCCCTGTCTCCTTTCACTTATAGTTTGTGGGCTAGCTAGTACTCCTGCTATGCCACTGCATTGTTCTTGCTATGATGTTGTTTACCCTTGTTTACTGTACCATTTCTGGGCTTGCGGGCTGAAGTGCCTGCCGTGTTCATTCCTACATTGCCCAGTATTTCTGTTGGGTCAGTTCTTATAACATTCTTGGGTTTCCCCGGCTCATTTTATTCCTTTGGACGTCCTCGGCCCGTTCCATTCCTTGGGGCATCCTTGGTCCATTCCATCTTTCCTGCTTTTTACATTCCTATGGGCTTTTGCTAAATCTTTTGGGCTTCCCCGGCCCAATTACCATATCCTTTACCTTTGGGCTCATTGGCCTTTTGAACCAATCCCATTTACTAATTCCCTTCTTTGGGCTCCTCCGGCCTATTTTTTTGCTTTCTTTCTATTTCTCATGATTCCCATGGGCTTGCTACTTCATTATTTGGGGTTTTCTTGGCCCATTTGCTTTCTTTGGAGCCACTTTGTTATTTTATGGGCTCGTAGACCATTATTCGTGCCATTCGGGCTTAGTGATTTCTTTACTTTGCTACTTTTCTTTCTTCACCCCTTTTTATATTGTTGGGCTTCTTTTGTCATTGGGCCTTTTTGCCAAAATGGGCATAAACAATGAGTATGCTTCTTTCTTTATCCTTTTTTTTTTTTTTTTGGTTTCATTTCCTTTTTTTTTTTTTTTTTTAATTTCGTTAAACAATTTTATGAAAACTAGGTTTTCACCAATCTTTTATTCGTTATGTTGCGTGGTGTGGGTGTGATCTCTTAATACAAACTCGCTTATAACCCCATGCATATGCATGGATACACTTAAAGATATACAATAAGATGCATAATATAATTTCTATATATAATTGAAATACTATTGATAGTCATTTTTATATTTTGTTAACTCTTTAAAAAATTTTGTAAAGATATTATTAGGTATAAAATGTAAAATTTTTATTTTTTTATTATTATGTGAAGCACTTTTTTTTTTTTTTTTTTTTTTTTTTTTTTTTTTTTTTTTTTTTTTTTTTTTTTTTACGATTAATTTATTTTAGACTCTTTGGTTTTTGTACTTAATAACTCACTTGAATGAATATTTATGATATGGTCCCATATTTGATTCTAAAATTAAGAAATAAAACTCTTTGAGAATAAATAATTTAGGACACATGGCGAAAAATTGGAACTCTAATTTGAAATTCTAATTTGAGTTTCTCTCAGTTTCACACACACACACACATATATATATATATATAGATGAGCCTCACCAACATTTATGTTGTACACATGAACTTGAGAGGATCGAAATCTAAAAAACTATTAGCTTCGTTTTTTAACAAGAATCAAACCCTATCATCAATAATGTTAGTTAAAATAAATAGATAGTAGGAAAGGGAGAGGTGGTTTCGAACCACATATATGAAGCACTACTAAAAATGTCATATATTATTATAATACCACTGATCATTTGAATCATAACCATAGCATCATTGTTTGAATACAATTATGAAAACAAATTCATAATACCAATTATTTATTTCATAACCGATAAAATACTTGATGTGGCTTATGTGAATTAATTTTGCTATTGATAACCTTCCTTTTATTACCCAATCCCCCCTAAAAAAAAAAGAAAAAAAGAAAAAAAAGGGATTAGGATTGCCTCTGTAGCTGATCCAATACAAAGGCTTAAACCCTAGCCCAGAAATCCTATTGCTATAGCCCATAGAAGTATAAAATCGAACATGTCACTTTGTACCTTGAAGAGCTTTGAGGCTTTGACTAATCATATTCCGATTTTAAAGCTGAAAAGTTTAAGGGTCTTGGACTGCTTTTGGCCCAAGAACTCAGATTGTATAACATTTGGGTATACAGAGACAGTACCAGTGTCTCACAGAGACAGAGAGAGAGCAGTGTGACATGTTTTCTTTTTTCTTTTTGCCAGCGCAGTGACATGTTTCAATTCAACCTAACAACTGGCGCAAATTAACCTTTTAAGAAATCTAGTGGTTGAATTACAAAATATTTAAAAAATTTTGTTATAAAAACATTGGGAAAAAAAAAAGAAAAAGAAAAAAAAGAGAACGAACACTCATATGTGCTTTTAATCCATCAAAATCTTATATATGTATCCCTCGTGCTCCCTTGGTGCTTGCTTGTAGACACCGGAGTTTGTTTGCGAAAAAGGATGTATAAAATAATGGATGTAAGAGAATCAAAACGGCAAAACTCTTTGTAAATTGGGTAACTTTGCTTGGAAACCCATGTAGTCCCATTTTGACATTTTTGTGCTTGGGATTTTTTAACTTATAGACAACAATGGTGATTTTTTTTTTCCTACTTTGTTGCTTGCGAGTTAGGTCACATTGAATAGAAATAATGAAAAAGTGAGTAGTTAAAAAATATAATTGAACGGTCCAACCTCATTGATTTAAGCTTTTGGATTAAGTGATGTTCCTATATGTTAAATTTTCCTTCAATTAGAGTTTGTCCAAGGTGGAAAATCACGAACTTCATGCAGTTACAGATTCACCTTAGGCTTCCTTTGAGCATTCTTAGCAAAGGTGTCAAATGCTATAATTTAACATCAAATTTAAAAAAGCGCCCTCCATTAAAGGTGCTAGATGTTATCAATTTTGACATCTAACTACAGTGGGCTGGATGAGAATGCTCTTCCATGCTCTTCGAATATGGCTCTGAAGCGGCTGATGAAGACGTTAGGAATTCGAGCATGTGGACATTGCTACAAACATTAGAAAGCTAGACAGTGATTAATTTGTTGTGTGATTTCAATTTTTTTTAAAGAATTTTTTAATTTTGTTGTGTTTTGATGGATTTTTGTCTGCCTATTGTGATGGGTTGTGGGTTTTTGTTGACCAATTGTGTTGCGGTGGCAAACTTATTTGCCAAAGAGGGAGTGATAAAAAAAAAAGCTGAAAATAAATTATTATGACACATTTATAAAACAATTTTTTTGCTATTTCACATTTCAAAAACTTTTTTTTTTTTTTGAGAAGCTTCAAAACCGTTTTTAATATTTTAAAAGCGAACATTATTTTTATGAGAAAACATTAAAAAAAGTGTTTTGGAAATTCATTTTAAAACTAGTTTTTAACCTTTTCGAAAACATATTTCAAAAGCGCAAACTAAACCTCCTCACATGTTTAGCATTTTATTTTATTTTTTTCAAATAAATTTCACAGTTGTAAAGGTGTCAAATTGTGATTAGTGTAATATTATTTATACATATATGACATCATTACTGGCATCAATTTTACTTACACCAATCTTAATTTACCATCACAGCAATATAATTTTTTTTATGCTCTAGACATATTATTTTGCTTTTTCTTTTAACTATTTTTTAACTCTTAGACCGTCTCTTCTTCTCACTGATGGCCATTAGACAGTGGAAGATATAAAGGAAGAAGTTAGGGATGTCTTCTTTAACAACCATTTTTTGCTTTGAATTATTTTATATATGTTTGTTTGAAAAAAAAAGAAAAAAAAGAAAGAAGATCTTTTGGAATTCCTAGATACTCTACAATGTAGAGTTCCTTAAATTTTAACAATTTTTTTTAATAAAATAATAAATGGTTAAAATAATGCCACATTATCAATCTAGTAATACAATCCTAAGTTGTTGTTGTTGTTTCTTTCTTTTTCTTTTTTCAAAAAACACTCCTTTAAAAAGATTTGTATGCATAACTCCAATGAACATGCGCTGTTAAGCTAAGGAGATTAGAGATCCTAGATTTAATTAAATCAATTGTTCTAAAACGTTAATTAAGCCGATGAGACATTGGAAATTTAGTATTTGTTTGTTGTAAATTAAAATCATACCTTATTTTCAACGCCAATTAATTTATGTACAATTTTTTATATCTTATTTTTCTTAGGTGTAACTATATTTTTTAAACAAAATAATTCAATGGAAAAAAGTTCAACTAAACACACTCTTAATACTTTAATCTATTTCAATTAAAAAAGATATTGTACTCAACAAGAAAATTTTAAAAATAAAAATAAAAGAATCCTTAATTTCATGAAGTGGAGAAATACTATGTTGATGAGTGAAATGTTACTATACAATTTTAACTTCATATTGATGGTGTGAACTCTAAATTAAATCATGCCCAAGTTTTTCTACTGCTATTTTACAACTTATCTTTATATTTTTATTTAAAAAATAGAATTGAAATCCTACAATTATTTAATTAAGTTTGAAAAACTTATAAGGTGAGGTAATTTCATGTTCTAGCTAATTCTCTACAAGAAGAAGGATGCTCTTTATCCCACCTAATCTTATGAGAGTGACAAATAAACAATAGAAAAAGAAAAAGGAAAAGGTAAGGTAGAAAGCAACTCAACTGCTTCTAGTTTATAAGTAAAGTTCTAACATGATACCTTATCTATCGGAAAAGGAGGTGTAATTGGATTTGTGATATAAAGGAAAATGTTAGAGGAATTTTAAGTTATGTTGCAATTTGTTAAAACTAAATTGGCTTTTGAATTATGATCTCATGTACTCCACCAGTACTACTAGACGCTATCTTGATCTGTCCGTGGCATTGTGGCAAGTTGTTTAACAAGTTGCAAACAGATAGAGAATAACAATAATTGCAATCAAATACGATAATAATAATGATAGGGACAGATTTTTAAAATCTTTATTTCATTAATGTTGATGTTATTATTAATTATGATTTGTGTGATATCACTTTCATATAAGTCTATCACTAACATCACTTTTATTCAATAATTAATTATGGAAAAAACTGTAAATTAAATTTATTGTGCCTCTAAACTATTTTTTTGGTGGTGGATTAGTGCTTAAAAAACTATATTTTTTAGATAGATAGTATGAAAGGAGGATTTTGGATTTGAACCACGTATTTGAGACGCTACAAATAATACCATTGCAGCTAAACTATTATTTAAACCCCTATTGTATATTTAGATAGAGCAAATATGCAAAGTCATGAAGATATAATAATTTTTTAGATATACGTACCGTACATTTACATTAATTTTACATCATCATATCACATGAGTTTATAATAGATATATATAAAAAAAAAAAAGGTTTTAAATACACATAACACAAATATATAAAGTATGATAATAATTGGCCCACATTTGACTCAATTTATTGAATGATTTAGACAACTTGTCATATAATATGTGAGTTGTTTATTTGGGTAGAATAATTCAGAGAGCGAGAAAATGAAATGAAAATATCAATACACAACAAACAAACAAATCACAATCATGCATATATATATCGTGAGAAATCTCACCAACTTTATGATAGACAACATTATTAAATCAATGCAAAAAGGGCCCAAACGACCCAAAAATTCTCAGATAAAAACCCTAAAGACAAAACCCCACCGAAAGCTTCCAACACTTTCTCATTTCAAACACACACACACTCTCTCTCAGTCAAAAAGCACCATCATACCCAAAAACTAAACCATGCATCAGCCGGAAAACCATGATCTCTACCGCTTTCTCGCCGGAAACGGTGTCTTCAACGTGGGTCCGTACGGTTTCCCAGAAGTGAACTCATGTGAGCTTGCTGGGATGCCGAGCTTTTGTAGTTCCAGCTCGTACTACCCTTTGGAAGTGTCAGGTTTGGCTGATACACCACCCCAAGATCGAGCACTTATGGCTTTGAAGAATCATAAGGAGGCTGAGAAGAGAAGGAGAGAGAGAATCAACTCTCATCTTGATAAGCTGAGGAGTCTTCTTCCTTGTAATTCTAAGGTAATTTGGCAATTTATGTGAGTCTGTGTTGTGTGTGCGCGTATGTTTTTCATTTTATTTTAGTGTGGGAATGATTTTTTTATTTTTTTATTTTTAAACTTTTCAAATTGAGCAACGAGGTTAAGATTATGTTTCATTAACTTGTATTTTTTTTCAAATTAATTTTGGTGTACAGGTTTTGAAAACCATGAGCTTTTTGAAGGGTCACAATTTGGTGTTGTGCTACATTAGATTCCTGTGTTCTATGTGATTGGCACTTTTTTGACTGTTTGGCTACTAAGAAAAGTTGGAAAAAGAAAAAGAGATTAGGATATAGAATCATAGACTTTTCAGTGCTATTTTTGACCCAATATAGGCATAGTTAAAGAACTAGTTTCCACTCAAAGACTTCTCTAACCTTAGTCTAAGACCACTGTTTGGGTTAGTTGGCACGAGCTTAAATTCCATCTTCAACTACTTTTCTGTTTTTCCATTTTTGTTTGTTGGACTAGGGAAATAAACAGTGTAAAACAAATTAAGGATTCAGAGTTTCAAGTTTGTGTTGTTTTTTTTCCAGGCAATCAAGCGGAGATTTAGGACTATTCTGTAATAGAAACAAGAAAAAAAAAAGTTTATTTAGATTCCGAAATCTTGGATTTATAAAATTCTTTGCAACTTTTGAATGGTCCAATCTGCAAATACAGAATCTGAAAAGAAAAGGGATCGATATTCGAAAACCCTTTTCTAGCTTCTATGGTTGGCCATTGGTGGTTTAATTGGGAAAGTTTCCCAGCTTTTCAAAATTAGGGTTTCTGACCCTTTACTCACTTTTTATTTTTTTTTTTGGGGTTGTTTTTTTCAGACAGACAAAGCTTCACTACTTGCAAAGGTTGTTCAACGTGTGAAAGAGCTTAAAGAACAAACCTCCGAAATCACAGAACTCGAAGCTTTACCTTCTGAAACCGACGAGATCACTGTACTCTCTGGCGACTATACTAGTGATGGAAGGTTAATATTCAAGGCCTCATTATGTTGTGAAGACCGGACTGACCTAATGCCAGACCTAATTGAGATCCTGAAGTCTCTACATTTGAAAACTCTCAAAGCAGAAATGGCTACACTTGGTGGAAGAATCCGCAATGTTCTGATTGTCGCGGCTGATAAAGATCACAGCATTGAATCAGTACATTTCTTGCAAAATGCATTGAAATCTTTACTTGAACGTTCGAGTTCTAGTGATCGGTCCAAAAGAAGACGCATATTAGATCGCAAAATGGTTATGTAAGAGATGTAGTTGCTTGTTTCCATTGTCAAATTTTTGGTCATTTTTTGCATTTCATTATCTTTTTAGCTTTCTTGATCAGCTGGTTTGTATGTGTGATGGGTTTGTTTGCTTTTAGCCAAGAAGAAGAAATTTGAAAATTTATGTGTGTAAGTTTGTTGATTGGTTAGGGTTTAGGTTTAGAATCTAGCTAGTGCATGTGAAATCTTGCATGCAAGCAGGAAAAGTTGAAGAATCTCAGTCTGAAGTGATGAGAATTAATGAAGTATATGTACGTGAAATGTGTGACAATGAGGTCTGTAAAAGCATTTCTTTGTGAGTTTCCAAGCTCAAAATCAGTATATATATTATTTTTCTTCATTTTCTGAGTGGTGGGCGTGTAATGTATGACTGAGTTTTTTTTTTTTAATCCAAGCATACACTGATTCTGAAGAATGAATGACAGTGGTTGGGAATTCTTGTTGGGAGCTTCAGTCTCATATTTGAGTATTTAATGGGTGTCAATTTTTTATTGAGAGAGAGAAAAGGGGAGAGAGAGTGTGCTTCCATTCCAGCATAGGGAAAGCAAAATTCACTGAGAGAGAAGACATTCTCACAGGAATCAAGGAGAGTATCTCTGCATTTCTGAGCTTTTTTAATTCTGGATATTTGAAGTTAAACCAGATGAAATGAAAGTTAGTATTATAAAACCTCATCTCTTTGACTCATTTGAGCATCTCTTTTTTTTTTTGGGGGGTGAAATTTCTTATTGAAATGGTCCTAAAAGATGGCTTTCTGAAGATAAATTTAAATATTGGGGTCTGGCCTTAATTATTTCATTTTGCTCTTGGACAATTGGACCATGCTGTTTAGCCCCTTTTTAGCATTTCTTATACTTGTATGTGGACGCATGATTAGAATAAGAAATTGGATAACGAAACAGATATTGAAAAAAATTGAAAGCATGATTTTGTATTAAGATTCTTTTGGTTCAGCAACTATATATTAGATTCTTCTGAATTACATTTAAATTTCATCCTATATTAAATCTTGTCCAATTTTCTCGAAACTCAAGGTACATCACCAAGAACTTTATTTATTTAAAAAGATAAGAATTTGACAAAATTTGGAAGTTGTGGTTAGCTAGACATGCAATGACAATGGTCACAATCTACATACAGTCAGGAAGTTTTGGTTTACTTCCAAAAGTTCTTTTGAAAATGCAGTCAGACACTAGCTCATGGTACACTAAAGATTAAAGTCAGAACTTAGAACTCATGATAGGAGTGGTTTGGTGCGTGTAGAGCCTTTTCTGATTCGACAAAACTCTGGTCAACATGATGACAAGCAGATCATTAAATCCACCACAATATTAATTAACAAAGAAAATCTGCCTCCAACTTGCCTGCTTATGTCGAAATATTGTGTAGGGAATCTTTTGACCATTTCATTAATTTGGTTCGATCTTTACCCAACCAGAAACTGCACAATGAATCCAACTCAACATAAATCCAACTTATTTATTTGCAGCAAATCTATTACCAATTTAGTACAGCAATAACATTATAGTTAAATAATTTAATTCACAATTTTCTAATTGCTTAAATTTTTAAGATAATTGGTAATTCAATTCATCACGTATATTTTCTGTTTGGGAACCAGCTTTTGCATGAACATGCAAGAAATGAGCATGATATTTGCCAACTGAACCCTATAACGTCGTAATTATTTTCCTTCAAACTCTTTATTTATTTACTATCTTTCCAAAATTTCAACTAATATTAAGTTTATATCTGATATTAACTAGTTGTGTTACAATGGATATAGTAACCGAATGGATATATAAGGAATTTTTATCATTAATTCATTGCCAAGTTGTCCATCATGCATGATGGGTTAATGTCGATAGAGGGGGAAGCAAAAGAAAAGGAGGGATGTACATTTAGATAAGGGACAATGATGGTGATGAGGATCAGTTTCCATGACTGACTGGATAAGTGAACTAAACTTTTGGATTAGACTACAATGTCATTTCCAGTGCCAGTTTCTCCTTCCTAGCCTCCTCTTTCTTTGTTTTTCAAAGTAGTAAAAACAAAATCCAATAGTTTATTTAATTAAAAGGGCATGCATAGACAATTCTTTCAGGCCTCAGTACTGCATAACTTTTCAAAATACTCAAATATATGGCTTAGATATCAGTTCCCTTTACCCTGAATTTGCAGCTTCAAAGGGACATTTGAAACATTTGAGATAGACTTAAATAATGAACAAAAAATAAAAGACAGAAACCTAAGCACTTGAGAAGAGTGCAAGGGTGGATATTTGGTTCAACTCTTGGTTGCTGCTAGCCTGCTATAGAAGTATCACTTTTGTCACCAAGGCATGTGTGTTCTGTACATACCGATCGAATACATTCCTACTACACCTTTTCTTCCCTCTGACAATAGGAAAAAGTAACCTTATCCCGTGCTCCGACCGTATGTATACCATACCTAATAGCTAGGCATCATAGTTTAGGGATTTCATTCCAGCAAAAGATCTGTGTCCTGTGGTTACCATTTGTTTATGATACACGCATGACACGCGGTAAAATATGTATGAAATTTGTGTTAGGTAGCAGATGTCTTTAGAATATTTGTTAATTGACAATTTTAAGAAAGTTTTGATATAACTTTTTATGAGAAATAAAAAAAAAATTGTAAAAAATTAATTATATTTTTATTTTTTCATAAAAAGTTTTTAAAAATATTTTCTAATTAAATCAATACTTTTAAGATATTCATTAACCATTCTCAATTAAGTATAGAAAACCACCGCAGGGTGTGGGGGAGAGGAAATTTTACACAAATATACAAAAGTTGCACTATATATATTTATATATATATATATATATAAAAAGAGTATAGAAAACCTTTTTATTTTTTTTACAATTTTGTCACAACTACTAAGATAAGTTGTTGTGCCTGTTTGGTGCATAATAAAATAGGTAAAAATAATATTACTTCAATTAGAACAAATCATTTTAGCATTTGTGTAAGAGATTGTGAAAATTTTTGTATATATCAATAGCATTGCTCTTAGTTAAATAAAATAAAATAAAATTTAGTTATAAAATTGGTTGTAACCTTAAACTACAATCTTACTTAATATCTTTTTATAGGAGGTGAATTTTGACAAAATTCACCATTAGATTACTTATTCTTCTTATATCTTCAATGTTTACAAAATTTTAAGAAAATTAAAAATCAATAGCTATTTTATTAATAAAATTTCTAAATTACAAGTTTTTGTAATTTAAAATTATGCATAAAATATAAGTTTATAGATTATATCGTAAATAATATTTGATTGACACAAAATTTGACATGTGTATTAAGAGCTTAAAGAATATGCAATTCAACGGTTAAATTGTCAAAATATGTAGTAATATTTATTTTATTGAGTGACTTTATAGTCTTAAGTTACAACCAATTTTGTAGCTAAAATTTGTCCAATAAAATATATATATATATATATATATATATATTGTTTTGAGAATCAAAAATATATATCTATATAATATATAAAAATGGAATCATAGTAATTAATTCGGCTACTTTCTCATTATGTCACATCACTTTCTTTCTCCTTTTTTACTATTTTTCTTCCTATTAATTTCTCATCTTACAATTACAGTTTCTCCAACATTTCTTTCTTACTTTTACATTTTTGTTTTCCCACAACCTTATACCTTAACGTTATAATTCTTCAATCCTTTCATTTTTCTTTTATTTTGACTCTTCTTCTATCCATTTTATTTGCTATGAAAATTTTCTATTATTTCTTCCATTTGATCCATATTTTGTCCATACAAAAAAGCAAATTCTCTCTCTCTCTCTCTCTCTCTCTCTCTCTCTCTCTCTCTCTCTCTCTCTCTCTCTCTCTCTCTCTCTCTCTCTCTCTCTCTCTCTCTCTCTCTCAGTTAGTTATTCTTTCTTGCAACTCTACTTTAGAATATTAATGAGATCTCTACTTCATATTGATACATTTTGGTGATGTGTTTTTGAGTTCTCTCTCTCTCTCTCTCTCTCAGTTTTGATTTAATTTTATTCTTTAATATTTTAGAAGTGAGAATTTGAATTTATATCAAAAGACAATCTACATGACTATATATTTGAATGTGCCTATCATTTGTAAATTTGTGATGAAATTTGATAATCATGATAATCTGCTTAAGAGAATGAAAATTTTGAATAATAATTTGAAATTTAAAAAAGTTTAACTGTACCAAAGAAACAAGGAAAACATAATGGACTATAACAAAATTTTGAAGAACATAGATCACTTTAAAAAATAATAATATCAATCAAATACACCCATAAAATGATATATTTGTAAAGATAGAGAAATGAAAATCACTTTTAAAGATAGCTCAATTTTTAAAGAGAAAAAATAATTTTCAATAAAGTTTAGAAAATAAACTATACATTATACTACATCACCAAATAATTATATATTTTCACATGTCACGTGGATCTATGACAAAAAAAATATTGACACTGGTGTGACATTGATCCCTTAGAAACTTAAAAGTTAAAAGATGGAATTTGGAAATGTTTAATAGCTAAGTTGAAATTTGTAAACGTTTTAAGAAAATCATGTTGAACTTTGGAGTGAGCTCCTTTCTTCTCTTTCAAGAAAGAACTTTGATAAACTTTAAGTACAAAGGAAGAAGAAGCATGTGGTCTTAGAGGACATGCATTTCCATAAGTCAATGAGTGGCCTCACATTTACGGAAAAATTTAAAAAACGAACCTCTATAGCAAATTCCTTATTTCATTTCAAATTTCACGCTCATTGTTTTTTGTCACGCTGAATGTTTACTGGCATAATCATTTGGCTGAAAATCTTCAAGAATGGTTAGCAAACTAGCAAGCAACCTCCACTGATTAAATTTCATAAAATCCACACGAAGGTAAACCAATTTCACTTCCCCATGAAACACACAACTCAAAATTGCCAAAATTCAAAAGATCCATTAGTTAACTTAAGAGCAACCCCTGGGGATCTTACACACCCTTAGAATCCTCTACAAAAGGCAAGTATATGGGAACATGAAGGAGGGAAAGAACTTACAAAGAATTTTTATAACTTCAATTTTTTTTTTCTTCTTGATTTAGAGAACAATTTGTTTATAAGTAGCAAGATAAGAGACTATATACATATAATTTACACGAACACGTATAAATTTTTTTATATTATAAATTTCATATATGCTAAAATGGTCAACTATAAGTAATGGAGCCAGAGGTAACTAACCCTCATACACACTACTCACAATTGACCATTTCTATAATTATGAAATTTGGTGTGAAAAAAAAATGTTCATGGCATTAATTTTTAAATTATAATGTTATTGATAAACTCATTTCATCTCTATGTGTTTTTATTTCTCAAAAATAAAAAAGAGTGTCTTTCATCAATGATGATAAATTGAGAGAGAGAGAGAGAGAGAGCCAGAGAGGAAGCGTGCGTAAAGGAAGCTGACAAAAGGTTGTAATCATGGGCAAGGACAAGAAGACAAAGAAAATAGAACGAAGAGAGAGAGGTGTAGATAGTTGGGTTGGTGTAGTGTGTCTGTGTGTGTGGTGTGTGGCTATGGCGTGGAGGGTTTCTCTTTTTTTCTTTTGTTTTGTATAGGAGAGAGAGAGAAAGAGAGGAGACAAGTGCTTTGCGAATTGGGTGCTTGTGTCGGGGACGTGCTCTCAGTCTCTGTAACCTTTGCCCCCACTTTGCCTTCTAGGCGTGTTGCTTTTTATACTAATTCTCAAGCATTTGTTAATACTTATGCTAGCTAAGTCCTAACCCTATATATGCTGTCTCTCTCTCTCTCTCTCTCTCTCTCTCTTTGACCAATCATTACTTCCACTCTCCATTCTTTCTGCGGATTTTGCAGCCAGCACACAAAATAGCATCATCTTTTCATCTAGTGCATCGTACATTCACACACATTCCTTTCAAATTTGTCTGTAGGTGTAAGTGTAAACACTCTTCCATAGACCACTATATAATTAAGAGTATCTGTTTTTATAGGTTTTGTATATTCTTTGAAAAAGCGGGAACTTTATGTTCATATTGTTAGGATTTGAGCAAATTAAACACGTAAATTAAGAATATCACACCTACCGACATACTATTTTTTACACTTAAATTCACACTTTACTTATGGGTCAATTTGTAATTATATTTCATTATTTTTTCATGAGTCCGATATGGGTACATGAGCATTTTATGCGAGCTTATGCATTAATAACAAGTTGACATTTATAGATTTGGATGTGAAAAACGATGTGTTCCTAACGATATTCTTTCCACCCGTGCAAGTAACAGTCACATTCCTTTAAAATTTGTTGGTAGGATTGTAGTCGCAAGTGTAACACTCTTCTGTAAACCACTGTGTATCCAATTAGGAGTAACTTCTTTTATAGGTTTTGCATTTTCTTTGAAAAAATGGTAGTTTGATGGTCATATTGTTATTATTTGAGCAAATTTAAAATTAAATATGTAAAGACTCTCACAGGCTTCGGCCATTAGAGTTTCAATTCTGGGAAATAGAACATTGACGGGAATAGGCTCTCTTACTTAAATTCTGGCATGTTTTTAATATCCGACAAGTATGCAAGTGACCAAGTGTTTGGTAAAATTTGACTTTGAATTGATGCTTAAAGATGAAACAAAATGAAGACAAATTCAGCACATGAAATTAATTGAATAAAGTTTTTCTATACCAAGTGTAAATCTCTGACTTCCAAACAAGATTTTATATGTGGAAGAAAGGTAGATAGGGGTAGAGCAACACGCATTTGGCATGTTTTTGTAAATACAAGTGTAGGTGCAGACCAATCAAGCAAGCGAAAAAGGATGAGCTTTTTGAATAACCTACAACAAAAACAAGTCTATACGTCTTTGCTTTTCTCAGACTTTTAAGCAAAGGTCTTTGAATCCAATTCAAGCTTTAGCAGCCCAATTCGGTTCGACTAGTCTTATGTGATTAAACATAAAATCAAATATGAACTGGTATATCAGATTACGAATATAGTTAAGAATCCATAACCCATGTTAAAATCAAGGAGAAATAGAAAACATAGAAAACAAAGTAGAGAAGTGAAAGCATAACAGAGAAAGAGATAAAGAGAAAAGATAAGGGTTACATTGTTCGGCTTGACAATTTATGTCAACGCGGTGTAAAGTCCTAATGACTATATTTTTGATATATAAGTAATGTACATTATATAGAGAACCCTAAACAATATATGTAGGAGATAGAAGATCTAAAGTTCGAGTTAACAAGTTTTACAATAAAAGAGAATTTGTTAGAGTCAACACCTAAGGTTGGTTGGTTGGAATCAAAATCCAATGATTGGAAAAAAAAACAGTAATTTTATGTGGATTTAATCAATAAGGAGGTTGTACACATTTCTTCATATGGGTTTAACTATTACTTACCCTTAACCACATAAGAGTTGTGATAATGTAAATCTAATTAAGGGACCGACCTGAAGAGGGGGGGGGGGGGGGGGGCAAGGGGGCCCGGGCCCCCCTGGCCCAAAGGAAAAAAGGCAAAAAAAAAAAAAAAAAATTGGGCCCCCTAACCCAAAAAAAAAAAAAAATCTTTTTAATAGTTATATATTTATTTATTTCTAGAGTTGTGCCCCACTCTTCCAAAAACTTAGACTCTCTTCCTTTTAATTAGTCTTGCCCAATTAGCAACCACCCAACTAAAAAACTTAACAAAAACAAAATTTTAAAATAAAAAATCTCAGCCAGCCCAATATTAGAGTACTAACATTAGGTATTCTAAATGGTAAACATTTAGTATTTAGAACACCTAATACCAAAACATTATTGTATAAGACATTTCAAATGCTATGTAGCAAAAGTAAGTTTTGGTTTGTGAACATAATTTTTTTTTTTGGCAACAATTGATGCTCTTAAGACACAATATTATTTTGTATTTTTTGTCTTTGTTAGTAAATGATTGCATCTAATGTATTAAGAAACAATAATTTTGTGTATTGATCTTGGTTGATATATAGTTTGTTAGTACTATATGGATATCTATTTGGATTTTTTTTTCTTGTACTTCGGTCCCCCTAACTTGAAATCCTAGGTCCACCTCTGGTCTAATATATATATATATATATATATGGGTATATTGAATGAACCAATATGGCACTTCTGAAAGTTTAAACGCATTAACGTTCATTTAGGCACTAATTAAGTTGTGTATTGTATTTCCACCACAAAGATACAACTTTGATCTCGAAACAATAATAATAGGTTATAAAATCAATCACATTGGTTCCAAATCCAAAAGCCATTAAAAGTTAGTGTTTGTTTGGTAATATTATTTTAGTAACATTGTTTGTATTTTTAAAAAATACGTATTATAAAAAAGTGTATACAAATACGTGTAATATTGTTTAAATATTAAAAATCGTTGTCTAAACAACATCAACAAACATTGGTCTGAGCCTACCCAGCCAAATATTTAATTCCTTATTGATCATAGAGGCCCAATCTAAGACAAGCAGGCGGGCCTCAGCACAGCCCATTTTGTTTTAAATTCTTCTAGAAGTATAGATATTTGATGGCCACATAATAGTGCAATAATATTTTTCAAATGACCTCAAAGTTTCTAGATATAAAGAATGAGATAAAGTGGTATTTGGCTTGTAACTCAATAGTATTACTTGATCTTCTTTATAAGGAAAATTAGGGTTTAAATCTCTCTTTCCATAATAGCAGTTGCATGGAATTCAAGAAAAATTTGGTTGACATACCTAAAAAACTAATATATAAAAAATATTAGTCAAAACTAGCCTAACTTGTTGAGTGAAGAAAGATAAATTATTCATTGTATTTCCCAATTTTTTTTTATACATCTCTGTTGTAATATATTTATTTACTGAGTGATGTTAGAGTCTTAGAGATACTATAATTTTACCATATCACTATATTAGTTTTACAAATAAGCAATATACACACACAAAAATTGACAACATTTTTTTACAACAGTGGTTGAGTTGCAAGCTTGTACTAATTCTCATATAGTCATATGATATGGGTCCACCATTGACATTATGTTATAAAGCCAAGATTTCAATTCATAGTTCCAAAGGGTTAACATAATGGGTTCATGCTCACATCTCATGAAGCAAATGTTACTAGTTCGAATTTTCTTTTCCCTCTTTGATATGAGAACTTATTTTGTTTTTTGTTTTTTTAAAATATATTTTATATAAAAAAAATTAAAAAAATCAATTCTGAAAATGTTAACTAATATAAGTAACAAAATATATGTAATTGTCATATGAAACATAATCTACATATAAACTATAATTGTGATTGAAGTTTTTTTTTTTTTTTTTAAGCAAGGATTCCGATGTGATTCAAAAAAGATCATGAATTTGAAAAAGAAAAAGAAAACATTTGGATTCAATTATACTTTTAAATAATTTGAACAAAATATGAAAGTAAAAATTCTTTCTAATAGTACAATTCTTGGATAGATTTAAATTCTATTTAATATGTGAGCTTGAAATTATTTGTTGTAAGACATTACTTTCAATTCATAACACAAGTGCATTTGTTGGAGCAAAATCTTTAAAGGATGAATCCTTCATTTGTTGTTTAATTTCGCTTCAAGGAATTGAACCTATTGTTAGTCAAATCCATTAATGAAATATTTATATGTCAATGATGTACTATATAATAAAAGTTGGGTTATAGAAATCGTGGTCATACCAAGTTGTCATTTTCTCTATGTAACAAGTGATTATAATCTCTTTGCTCTGAATGAATATCCTTTGTTAAAGGGTTGAGTAAATTAGATAATTCCTCTATAAATATGTGATTTTAAATTAAACCCTTAAAATTTAGAGAGTTTAACTTAAAATCATAAACTTTTTAAAGTCATTGTAAATAAAAACAATCCACATAAGTTGTGAGCTGTAACTAAAATCTTATAACGCAAAACAATAATAAAGCCAATGAAATTGGACCCGGTTATATTTTTTATTTTATTTTAATTATTCACTCTTTTTTGAGTATCTCATATGAAACTTTAACACTTAACTAACCACATACACCAGTCACATATGGATATTACAAATATTGCCAAATTTTATAAATGTTTCTCTAGCTTTTTCTAGCCTTTCCAAACTTTAAGATCAATTAACATTTTATAAATGCCAACTTTTGGTAGAAATGGTGAGAAGTTAAGAAGCCTATCTAGATTCACAACTCATATAAGCTAAAATAGGTAAAGCAAAGAAGGGGATTGGCGAGGAAGAGAAATTCAGGTAAGTTAGGATAAGAAAAGCGAAAGAATATTTTGAAAGAGGTCCAATCTTTGGGCCACCCCAAATCATGTGGATGTTTGGAGTTTTGAGCAACATAGTTTTGCAGGAGGAGGACCATTTTAAAAGTCATTCATACGCTGCTTTAAGGCCCAAACCAAATTCCCAAGAATTTGGATTGGGTTTGATTTTGTATTGGCTTGGGCTTTAGGTTAAATCTGTAATCAGCTAGTTTTTCACTCGTGAAATTATCTAGGATTTACAATTGCACCACTGAATTTTGAACCAAGTATTGATTTGGTTTTCATACTTTTGTTAGGTTTTAATGAAAAATACTAATAAAATATTTAATTTTTCACAAGCAAAATATTAAGGGGATTCAATTCATGGTGTTCAAATTGACACAAATGGCAAAGTTTAAGGTAAAATTTGTGGTAAACGTCAAGTTATTTCAAGTCCTGTAGGCTCAGTATCCCCAAACCAAAGTGCAATGAGAGGCAATAGCAGGTAGAATACTACAAGAAAGCATTATGTTTGCACATGAGACACTACCACTTTTTATATATTTATTTATTGGTAAATCCGGATAGCATTAATGAATAGAATTAACAACGAGAAATTTCAGAGGACTACACCACTTACAATAAAAACCCACATTTTATTATTGTTGAGAATACTAAGTATTTTTAACACACACACATAGAAAGAGGGAGAATGTTTTTTTTTTTTTTTTTTTTTTTAAGAAACTTACAATGGTGTATATCCAAATACATAATATCCTAATCTAAAGTTTTATTTTTTCTTTTGGCTAATGCATTAGCACACTCTTTTGTTTTATGGAAGCAGTGACTCATTTTCATTTAAGGAATTTGGCTGATAAGTGTCTTGCAATCCAAGATAAGAAAAATATGATGTAAACTACTACCATACTCCTCATATATCCAACCAAACATAGGTTTAGCATCTATTTCAATTTCCACTGCCCTGAGATTTAAATTCCCACATATTATCAACCCTTTCCTTAAAGCCTACAGCTCTACATCAACACTGGTCGAGACCCCAATAGAATGAGTGAAGCCTTTTATCCAAGCCCCATTATGGTCTCGAATAAGGCTTCTCCACTATCCAAACTCGGATTGCCCAAGGAGCACCCAACCATACTCAACTTAACCAAGCCAGTTTTAGGTTTATTTCACCTGACCTTTATGACCTGCTTCCTTTTAACGAGTCTAGTTGGAGAGGCTCAGTGCATAAACTCACTGGCCACAGCCCAAACTTCCCCGTTTAGCTCTCGATTTAGAGGAGAGTTCCTAAACACCTCTTTATTTCAATGAAGCCAAAGACTCCAAATAGCAAAAGAAAAGTACATATTCCAAGGCATGGACAAATCAATCCAGCTAGAGATATTGGCACCTTTTTTTTTTTCTTTTTTTTTTCTTTTTTTTTTTCAGCCACACACAAAGGTCCAGTGAATAAAAGTCATGCAAAAAGGAACAAGCTTGATCAGGGGTGGAGCTAGGAATTTTTGTTTGGAGGGGCCAAGTTGCGGCACTAATATATTTATCAAGACAACCTCCACATACATACATACATATATATATATACACACACATATGTATACACACTTTTTTATTCGATAAGTTATATATATACACACACCCAGCAAAAAAAAATAGAGCTTAATATTTTCAATCAAAATTATGTTTGAAGGTGATCTTTCATAAAATAAAATTAATTTTTTAATGAGTCAATGACTTGTTAATCGCCACATAACGGGTTAAAAAAGATAGATTTAAACATGTTTAATACAAAACTTTATCAAATATTTAACAGATATAAGAGTACATTTTACAATAAAAAATAAAATTGTAAAAAATGAAGTTAACTATTAGACCAATTATTTTTTTTTTTAAAGAGCATTATTGGACTAATTCAAATATTGGAAGGGGGGGGCCAACTCTTATTTTAATAGACTAAAATTTGAAAACATTAAAATAATTATATATATTTAAAAAAAAGATTCAAAAATTGGGGGTGGGTGGCGCCATGGCCCCCCACCCTTCAACACAGCTCCGTAGGGAGGGGGTGATAGATGTTAAACATGTGCTTTTGATTTTTGGGCCTTTATTTTTACCGCTAGGGAGGGAAATAGGTTTGCCCACAAACTTACTAGTTGGGGCGCTTAATGGGTTTTTAATTTTCTGAGGATGAGGAGATAGTGAGGTCCCCTGTGGCCCATTTTTTGTGTAAATTTTTGTCCCTTTTGCTGCAATCATATACGACTTCCCTTCGCTAAAAGAAAAAGGACATTTCATTTCAAACTAGACATGAGATTTTAAGATTGTTTTATAAACAGTGAATCAGTCAAATGAATAATGCATATGTGCAATCCCGTGCAGAACTAAGATCAATGATGAGCCAAAAAGAAATTAAAAAAAAAAAAAATTGTATCCATTGAGGGGCCTTAAGCAAGGATGCGAAAAGCCAACTAGGATCATTAATACAAGTACTGAGAAACAAAGTTCTTGCCACCAAACTAAAAACAACTTCAATGTTTCTTCGTATTCTATTTGCAAATAGAGACTTCTTTGTGAAAGCTACCTAGCTAAAATGCCATGCCCATCTCCATATAATTATGAATAAATCATCAAGAGTCTTGTTACTCAACTAACACCTTTTGGTGTTTTCAATGAAGAGATTTTTCTTCCATTGAAACTATCAAGTTTATCCAACAAATACAAAGAAGCATAGGTCATGTAAGTTGGGTTTCATTAATAAGGATGTGTTTAAGCCAAAGGTAGGAGTGTGAATAGGTCAAGTGGAGTTGAATTGGATGATTTTTTCAAATTTTTTCGGGTTGAGAAATTCTCAATCCGATTCAACTCATCATATGTGTAGAAACCAATCTAACTCAATACATATAAGTTGGGTTGAATAAAGAAATTGTGCATACTTATTTTATTCCTTGTAACAAAAAAAAAAAAAAAAAAGGTTTTCATAAATCATATAAGTACTTTTTTTTTCAAGAAATTATTACAATTTATTTAATATACATCAGTTACATTTCAAAATTTCAAATTCATTGTAACTAATTCATAAAATACCAAAATTAATCAAACTAAAATTAAAATAAGGGTAATTTGGTAGAAGCTGCAATATGAAATGACCAATTACAACTTTTTTGTTTATCGTCAAATAATCATCTAAGCCGATGAAGCACGTGTTAGAGTTCAATTTTATATATATATATATATATATATATTTTTTTTTTTTTTTGAGAAAGTTTTGTCCATATATTATGGATTGTGTCAATTTAGTAATTTTAATTCATGAAGTTTGAAAACGGTTGAATAATACCCTTGTCCTCGTTTACAATGAAAGTTGACGGTCAACATTTTAATGTACTTTCTTTTGAACTCTTTGGTCTATGACTCTATATTCAGCAACATTTAAATCAAAAAGAAAAAATAAATTTTATTTCATGATCACAACTAATTTCACACTTATTACAACTATTTTATGTAGTAGGTTGTGATTAGTTGTCTATTATTTTTATATAAACTTACTATTTTTTTACTACTCACAATTAGTCACATCAGATAATTGTAAAAATTGATATGAAATTGGTTGTAGTTGTATAATTTTTCAATTAAAAAAATGTTAACTTTATTTTATTATTTTGGGTAAATTGCAAAATACACCCTTGAAGTTTGGGGTTGCTTAAATTTTACACCATGAAATTTGATTTTACATCTTTTTTTTTAGAGAGTTTCAACCTATGGCGTTTGCTCCTAATTATAGTTCTTTATCATCAAACCAAAACACCAATCAGTTTTTGGTGTAGGCAGGGATTAAAACTCAGATCTCTTATATAACCATCAGAGACTTTATCAGTTGAGCTAACTGAAACCCACAAAATTTGATTTTACATCTTGATGTTTGGTTTTGTTAGCAAAAACATACTCTCAATTAATTTTAATTGTGACACGTCATTATGCTGACATATTTTTATTTTCTAACAAATTATCCCTTAAACATCGTTGTTTTGCCCAAAAATCAAAACACAAAACTTAGCTATTTACACGACATTGTTTCACCCAAATAAAAACTATTCCCAAATCCCTACCCCATGAATCCATCCAAGCAGATATGGTGCTTGACAGCTCTTTGAAGTTTCAAAGGAAGACCAGGGATTAGGTTCTCTACATAAACGTCTTCATCTTCGTCAAATCTCAAATACATGAACTCAATTATAAGACTTCTCATTGCTCTAGGGGCCTGCTTCTTGGAAAAACACGATTTTTTGTTTTCTTTTTTGTCTTTTTCCTTCTTTTACTTGATTTCACAACTGTCTAGTACAATTTATTTTTCAAAATTTTGAAAATAGAGTGAGAATTTTAAAAGTTGGTTAGACTTTTAAAAAATCCAATTTCAAACCCCTAAAACAAATAGACCTTTCATCTCCTTGAGTCCTTCTTCTCTTCTTCATATTTTTCAATTAATGTTGAAGCTACCTCTCTATTGCATGTACATCTGTCCCACTTCTATAAATAGTAAGTTCAATTCACGATATTTTACAATATATATTTAGGTAGTAAAAAAAAATATATTCATAAGTAGACTGGGATGAGCTTGTTTGTGGGGTCTGTTATCAGAAGTTGGGGTTCGTGAGTTAGGAATTTGGGAATAGTTTTTATTTGGGTGAAACAGTATGGTGTAAATAGTTGAGTTTTGTGTTTTGATTTTTAGGCAAAACTGCATCGTTTAATGATTTGGCAAAAGATAAAAACCTGTCAGCATGATGATGGGTCACTTAACAGCCAAAACTAACTAAGTGTGTGTTTTTGCTAATGGAACCTGTAGAGTCATGATTTGTAGCTCAAGCCCAAAAGATATGGGATGTGAGCTCAATACAATGAATTTGTAAAAAGTGGATGAAAGAGCTGGGCTATTTGTGAATTGAACAACTACTAGTAAGGATTTAAAAGATAAACAAGCATAAAAACACACTTAAAACCCGATGAAATTGGTGTCCGAGGAGATGAACTATGAACTGAACCACTGTTCCTGAAAGCTAATACAGTCCTTAGTGCTACAGTAATTCTTTTTCTCTCTTGTTTCACTATCTTTTCTCATCCGATTCTTATGGAAGGTCTTTTACATTATATAGTTTCCTTTCAGACCATCTTGATCGTACATTTGTTAATCATCCAAGCCTTCACTTGAGTATATGTCCCATCAAACATCTTTTTTGGCTCTCTGTGAATGGTAATAGTTGAGACTGCACTGTTCAAGATTCTTTTCCACATAAATGCGGTCAGAAAAATTGCTGCAGTGCATTTAATGCAGCGGTAGCAGCTTTTCTTTTAGATATTTCTGTATTCTTACCACTTTTGTACGTGTCTGAAGTTCATCCTTATCGTTGGAACTTCTTAGAAGGTCACCTAAACCGCCCAAGTACCTGCTTGACTAATATTCATTGTATCCGAGAAGGATATACTTCTCGGACTATATTCTTCCATCCTTTCCTTACGTGATTCTCAACTTTAGACTTCTCTAATCATTTACTCCTCCTCGAACATATTCATGTCCTCGGATAAGGCCCAAGTCCCAATATACAAATTTGGACTCTTATCCTCACAATAGTTCCTTTTATTGTGGGCTACTTTTTTGCTCCAGGCCTAGGGTGTCCTTGTAGCCTTTGGCTTTTTTGCAATCCCACATTGAAAGTCACTCCCCCCCACTTTCTGCCTTATAAGCGTGAGCCGAAGGAGTAGTGTATCATCAGTTATTAATAACTGTCCAATACCACTTTCTTTTTCCTTCATTTACTTAATTTCACAACTGTCCAGTACAATTTATTTTTCAAAATTTTGAAAATAGAGTGAGAATTTTAAAAGCTGGTTAGACTTTTAAAAAATCCAATTTCAAACTCCTAAAACAAACAAGCCTTTCATCTCCTTGAGTGCCTTCTTCTCTTCTTCATATTTTTCAATTGATTTTGTAGCTCTCTATTGCATGTACATATGTCCCCCTTCTATAAATAGTAAGTTCAATTCACGATATCTTACAATATATATTTAGGTAGTAAAAAAAAGTATATTCATAAGTATACAAACTAGGATGAGCTTGAATGAGTTTGTGGGGTCTGCTATCAGAAGTTGGGGTTCGTGAGTTAGGAATTTGGGAATAGTTTTTAGGGATAATTACAGTAAACCCACCTGTGGTTAGGCCAAACTAGGATAAGCTTGAATGAGTTTGTGGGGTCTACTATCAGAAGTTGGGGTTCGTGAGTTAGGAATTTAGGAATAGTTTTTAGGGATAATTATAGTAAACTCATCTGTGGTTAGGCCCGTTTTCACTACTTTGCCCACCTAAAGTACCTTCCATTGGGGATCTGTTACCCACCTCTCCCTTTGCCATTTGAAAAACATATTTTTAGGAAAAAAAAATAAACATAACAAAGATAAAAAACTTGGGGTTTTTGATTGCTTAAGAACTTCTATGGTGGCAACGAACCCAACTCGTAGATACTCTTCTTTCTCTGCACTTCCATCAAGTTCTCAATTCTCTTCCTGTAGTTCCCTTCTCTCCACTTCACCAAATCCATGACCATAACCCCAGTGTTGAAGTAGCATGGGTTTCAGGTCGAAAATATGTGGGAAAGAATCGGTCGGACCAGAATAGGTCTGTGAAGTACTTGGTGAAATTCGTGTGGCAGTATTCGAGGGCTCTAATGACACGCGTCAAAGTCAGGTTGGTCTCCCAAAGCTTGATTATGTCGTCGACCATGACCACATCGAAGTTGAGGTAAATCACGCGGTCAATGCAAGAATTAAGAATGTCTCTGAGGTAGTTCTGAGTGTAGTTCAACAGGTTCTCGAGAGCTTGTTGAATCGAGGAGGAGATTAGGTTTATCACCGTGTCTTCGTGGAAGATGTAGACCTTGAAGTTGAGGGAAGGGAACGTGGATCAGATGAGGACATGTAGGACTCCTTGTTCTTCATTAGTGGGCACTCTTTCCTATTACAGTAGTCCAATGCTTCAGCAAACCGCTACAACCCATCAAGCCCAAGCCTAAGCCCATCTCCGTCGTCGTTCGGTCTCGTTTGAAACGACCATATATTGAGACAAAACGGCGGCAAAAGAAGCGACACGAGAAGAAACAAAACGATGATGCTTAATCTGAAAGGAAGCATTACTAGGTTTTTTTCTTTGTGGGTTCTTGAAGAAGAAGAAGAAAGAGATGGGTTTTAGAGATTGGGTATAATGAAGTCTAAGACTATAATAAATTTCTTTCTTCTTCTTCTTCTTTTTGAGAACTTAGATGAGAACTTTTATGAGAAGTTCTTAAGCAATCAAAAGCCCCAACTTTTTTTATCCTTTTTTTTTTCTCCTAAAAATATGTTTTTCAAAGGGCGAAGGGAGAGGTGGGTAACAAATCCCTAATGGAAGGTACCTCAAGTGGGCAAAGTGTAAATGATTGAACCATGGGTAGGCAAAGTGAAAACGGGCCTAATCACATGTGGGTTTACCGTAATTATCCCTAGTTTTTATTTGGGTGAAATAGTATGGTGTAAATAGCTAAGTTTTGTGTTTTGATTTTTGGGAAAAACTGCATCGTTTAATGATTTGGCAAAAGCTAAAAATATGTCAGCATGATTACGTGTCACTTAACAACCAAAACTAACCGAGGGTTTGTTTTTGCTAACAAAACCAAATTTCAGGATGTAAAATCAAATTTCTCAAATTTCAGGGTGTAAAATCTAAACAACCTAAAACTTCAGAGGTGTACTTTGAAATTTACCCTATTTTTTCTTAGAAGAAAACTTGTGAACTCTTTGGTTTCATATTAATGAGAGTTCAAGCTAATTACGGACTATATCATTCAATTTGTAAAGGAAGTTGACAAAAATATCTGTGTAGTAAAGTGAGATCATATATATGGTTGTTATTGTTATTGTATCGTGCATATTTTATATGGTACATATTGATATTTTTTATTTTAACATTAATTATTCTTGATTTTATATATTTACTCTACTTAGGATTGACTATAATTTTTAATACAATAATTCTAATTAAATACTAAAAATGTAGAAGTTAAGGTCTTTCGAATAAGGATATAGGCCGTTAGGTTGACTTCGTAATTGTCCTAACTTTTTCTCTTTCTTAATTTGTAATCAGGGTCACATGTCCTTCTGTTTTTCTCCCTTTTATTTTAACCATTACGTATATGTTGGTGTACAAAAATATATGCAAATATTCTCTATAGGCAACCTTGTTAAGAAAAAAGAATTTTTTTTTTATCGATAATTTGGAACATTATGTCATTAAAAATATTTTATGGATTGCAATTAGGGATGGTAAAAATGTTTTGCCTTGCTTGATTCATCCTACGCGAATTTTCCCTACCCCAGAGAGGTGATAAGATGAAGACGGGCTTTGCTTCTCCGGCCTTGCGCCTGAATGTATATACACACATTTTATTTATTATATAATTAAATTATTTATACATATAATTTAATCTTTTAAACAAATATCCTAGTTATAGTTTTTTTTTTAATACATATTCTATTACTATCTTCAAAACACTTGTTTCTCCTTTTCTCTTATTTCTTTCATGGTCACCCTTTCTCTTTTTGTTTTATCTTTATCTCATCAATGGCGAAACCATCTTAATAGAATTGGTAAAATACCTTAAACCTTGAGCCTCACCAGCCCACTCTTGCTCTGTGTGGGTTTTTCAAGGGGACATAGTTGGGACAAGGGCATCCATGATCCAACCCCACCTTGCTTTGTTGTTATCCCAAAGGTTCTAATTGGTTGAGAGGATGGTAAATGTTTGTGTTTTTCACCTTGTGTATTTTTGTAAAGAGGATGAAAAAGTAGAATGATTGAAAATAAATATAAATTTCTTTTATTTGGTTGGCAAAAAATAAATCTAAGGATTAAAAAAATTAATTTTTCTGAATTTACTACTATGCCCTTATTAACAAAAAAGTCACATATGTTTAGTAGAAAAAAAAAAAAAAAAAACACAATCACATATATAAAGTATTTTTTTTTTTTTTAAAAAAAAAAAAAAAAAAAAAAAAAACCCACCAAATCGCCCCTCTCCTCCAAGCAAAAAATAAGCTTATGGGGAAAAAAAAATCTAGTAGAATCAATTGAGTTCACTAATAAAATCTGCATACCACCATCAACTGGAGGTCTATCAAGCAAGTGAGAAAGGCGTTAATTTGCGAGGGGGTTTTGCCTTGCTTTGTAGAGAATTTCTATTCATTTGGGCCAATGAGAAGGGCGTCGATAGCTTTGATAGGCCCTTCCATGGCCAACATGGTCCCATCACTGACAAATCTGGTCATCTCCACCGTTAAGGCCAAGTGACTCAAGGAAACCCCAATCTCTCTCCATAAGTAATTTTTTTCCCTCATGAAAAATAGAAGTTTTGTGTGTAAATTGTGTTTAGCTATGAAGAAATAGTGAAAAAAGAAGAGAAGGTAAGTTAATTCAAAGGACAATGTAGTAATTGTTTTTTCTTTCTATATTATCTTTTCTCTTTAATTAAGAGGGATTAGATTCTAAAAAAAAAAAAAATTAGAGGAATTAAAATTTATGGGTCCTATCGAGAATCACCACCTTATTTTCTTTCTTTCCATTTTTCATCCTCCCGTTTAAATATTGGTAAAAAAATATCTCAATTGTAATCCCAATGCTATCAATCACCTTTGATTTTTTTAAAAAAAAAAAAGACTTTTTTTTTATTTTTATACTATATAGTTATATACCTAATAAAGTTTTCTAGAATTGAATACATTGGAGGGCACAGTTTTTATACAATCCACTAGTTTACTCGTGTAATTCTATAACGATTATAAAACGTAGCTATTCTCAGTTTTTGTCTGTTACTAATTGTTGTTTGGGAAATGAAAGCAATGGCCAAGAATTGATTGTAGCTAAACGAAACCTCATGTCTAATAGTGTCCAGTGAACCTTGGGTTAGCATTACAAAGTCGGTGGCCTTGGCCTGCACGTCTCACCTCATTGGCTCTAGACTCCACAATAGGACGGGTTCCGATGATGTCGCTTGTCTTATTTGTGTTGGAACTTTCTGCTTCTTAATTTGTTATGGTTCTCTTTGTTTTCTTTTGCCTGTTATAATCTTCAGAGTTCAGACCCCAAAAACAAAAAAGTACTAGAAAAATAATACAGTTTATTTTTCTATTATAGAAAAGAAATATGTGTGTGGGGAATAAAAATTAAACAAGTGAACCACAAAGTTGCATTTTGGGGAGGACTGCTTGAGAATCTCAAATCCCTGTGAAAGCCCAACAAAGCATAATCTTTTGAACAAGGAATTGTCAGAGAATCAACCATACCGATGTTTGACATGTGTCATTGATGATTGCTCTCACACACAAAAAAGAGAAAAAAAAAAAAAAAGAAAAAAAAAAGAAAGAAGAATAAACTGCCATAGTTTTCTCAAGTGGTACAAGGGACCCTATTGTGACAAATCCAATGATCAAATAACCCCAAATGGCTGTCCCTTTCTCTCCTTCCTCTGGTCAGAGCAATTTTTAACGAAATGGAAACTGCGTTTTGGTGGGTCACCTAACAAAATCATAATGAAGATAAAGTGGGGGCTACCGAATTATGATTATGCACATAATAATAATGACATTTCTCACGGCATAAACATAAAATTGTTCCTAAAAATAATGACATTTCTCAAGGCATTACAGTCCCCCCCACTCCCCAAAAAAAAAAAAAAATCACATTTTTACATCCATCTTATTTAGACTTTGTGGTTGCCAATATATATATATATATATGGGCTACTCATCGTGATTACCGCTTGAATTGCCATTGGATTCTTCCTAATAATCAGATGGGTTTTAACCAACATTTGACCAAGTTGGATAATAGCGTATTCTTTTAGTCAAGAAATTCTTTGCAGTGGCTTGGAAAACATCTGTACCCCATGTTCTTCCATGTTCACATGCAATTTTTAATTGCACCATCTCTCTCCCATTCTAAAACTCAAAAAAAAAAAAAAAAAACTCTCTCTCTCTCTCTCTCTCTCTCTCTCTCTCCCAATGTGTGTGTAGTGGAAGAACACATATACAAACACTTTTATTAACTACTATTTCTATACCAGCTTTATTCTGTAGAAAAGAAGGGGTGGCAAGGAGGGTATCAAGGAATAAGAATTTTTTTTTTTTTATCTTGCACAAAGCTCCACTCTGCAATAAAGTAGCATCATTGGAGTCCTTGTTTACCTTTCCCTAAATTGAGGGTATCATATATATCTAGTGGCCCAAAAAAGAGCTTACCAAATCTAATTCATATTCTTGTGTATAAGAAACTTTCTTTGTTTCAAGAACTTTATCATTGCATAGTGATGGTGTCACAAAGGTTCACATTTTTTTTATAAAAAAAAAAAAAAAATCTTATTTTAGTGTATTTATCTCTAGGTGACGACCTTGTTTCCTCTTAGGTGCTTTAAAAGAAGGATTAGACACCATTAAATAACAACCATTTGCTTTTCCACTTCTTGGCTTGCTTAATAATGCACCGAAGGATTGGATGCACTTATTTGTGATGCTTCAATGACACACTACAATATAATATTGAATTCATTTATATATAAAAACTCCAAAGTAATTGGTGCATGACACGCGTTAAGTGCATATATTTGTTTAAGTCCTGGTTTTCGGGTAAGAAGCATACAAAGTCAACCTGCTTAAAAAAACCTAGCTGCTTGCATCATTAATTTAAGTATTTAGGATAACAAATTTTATAGCTGTACACAAACAATAAAGAGAGAAAATGAAAAGAAAAGAAAAGAAAAGGCAAAAACAAAAGAGGAGGGGTTCAATTGGTCGGATTTGGACCAAATATTTTCTTCTTCTACTTCTTCTTTTTGGTCTTTATACATAGTCAAACCAATAAATGGCAAAGCCCATAGACCATAGTGACGGTGGTCCCTAATTTGCGAGAACACACAAGGCCATTCATAGGATAAGAGACTAAAACCCAGCTAGAAGTTGTTGGTAAATCAGTGAAATTTCAACATAATCAATAAATGATACACTGTTAGTACTAAATATTTCTTTCTACTTTCCCATCCTACATTATTTGGATGCTCTCTGATTATTTGGTGAAGATCTGTAAAGTCAACTTCAATTTAATTAAGACAGAGACTGAATTGAGATAGAGTTAATGAGTTAGATATGGGAATTGGGATGTAATTGTAAATCTTTAAATTACTTTTTTGTCATCCAAAATAAATTGAGTACTGTGAGCTCAGACTACAACATGCCAAGTCTGGATTACATGTCCTTTCCTAATCATACCAAAACTCTTTAAGCATGTATCTACAACCACATTAGATTAATTAGAGGGAACCTTATTCACTCAATTTATTTGAAATTTGGTAGTGAACTATTCATCCTCCTCACCAGACACTTATTAGCAAGAGAGAGAGAGAGAGAGAGAGAGAGAAGGTCACTACATTGTAGGTTGTATTAGCTTTAGATCTAAGGTAAGATGCTAAAGAATAAAAGGGTGCACCTTTTACTTTCCTTTAATTCAAAATAAGATGGAGCACCTCACATTTATAGTACTCTCTATCTTACTTTCATGCATCTAAGTGCTCTCAAACATACATGTATTTGAGCTCCTAAAACTTAAAAAACAAAATTTCCACCAAGCAAGAAAATTTAAATGAAAAGGTAAATACAATAGTTGTTGTGATTGGTAACTGATATGATGTTCAAACCAGAGCTACTATTTGCTTTTGAATAAGTTTATGTACACAACTTCCTTTTTTCTTTTTCTTTTTATAACTCTCCAACAGGGTAAGTGTGTGAGTGATGAGATGTTTCATGCAAAATTATTGTCTATCACTCATAACTTGTCACGTTAAAAAGTTGTGAACAAAGTTACGAAGAAATGTGTATTAGGAATAACTAGTGTGTAGCCCCGCGCATATGCACGAAAACAATTAAAAACATTTACAATTATATGGTTCAAATTATACATTTTTTTAGAAGATATTTAAATTATACATAATATTAGCTTACACTTTTTACAAAACCATACATTTCTAAAATATGAAATGGTTTTTAGATTTTTTAGTTTTTATACCCAATAATTTACTTGCTATAAAAATTATAAACTTAGATAGATTCGTGGCAGAAAATTGAACTCCAATTGAAATCTAATTTAGAATTTAATTGGATTTGGACTTTTTGATTTTTACACTCAATAATTTATTTGGCACAAAATTAAAAATTAAATGGGACATATAGTGCAAAATTAAGAATTCAATTAAAATCTAATTGAATTTTTTCTAAGTTTTGTCTATATATATATATATATATATAAACGAAATTGTTTGCCTTTTTTTTTTTCCTCACATAATGGGAATTCTGCCCTGGTGATTTTTAAATTCAATGAGGTCGACGTGCTATTTGACAAAAATTGTTAGAAAGCAAAACTATTTGTTGAATTATATATGTTTACGTAAAAAAATGAGTGCCATGTGTATAATACATGAATGCATAAAATAAAAACCGACAAAAGAATGAGACATGTGGCTTGATATTATAAGTTAAAAAAATAATAAGGAAGTTTTTAAGGAATTTGTGCAGATGACAAAGAAGATAAGTTCAAACAGTTGGAATGAATTCAAAAACCCAGAGATAACAGGAGAAGCTTCACAACTTTGAGAGTAAATTAGAAGAAAGTAAACTGATCCAAAATTTCTGGACAGGACCTTCGAAATAATCAAGAAAACACAATTGGAAAGGATCCCAATCTCTCAATTATAAATCTACATCAATTATTTTATTTTTTTGGACAGAATTATTTCCAAGATTTAAGATTAGGCATTTCGTACTACTAAATAGTGTCATTTAGTAGTCGTCCATTGTTATCCTTTTGAAGTCTGATTAATTAAGGGCACTCACGGATCCCCATTCTACCATTAAATTCATTTTATTATTATTATTATTTTTTAAAGATATGTTAGAATTTCAATCTATGAGATTTATTTTATGATGAATGTTCTTATTATAAAGTTAAGATTTCAGTCAATTTTTGGTGTATGTAGGAACCCAGATCTCTTATTAGACAACATAAGATTCTACTAATTAAGCTAATTAGAACTCGATTGTTTAAGATAATTTTAATTTTGCCCTATCATGTGAATGCAGGTGTATCAATGACTTTAACAATGTTCTGATTTGGTTGGTTATGAACTAGGTTTGACTATTTGATTTCGTTTCTAAAAGGAATATGGATCAGTAATATATCAATTGAGATGACTTTTTTTAAGATCGATGAAGATGATGCTAGTAATAATAAGTAAGGATGAAGCCATGGGGTTGAGGTGCCCTTTTCCAATTAGCTTAACTGGTAAAAATTTTTATGATTGAATAAGAGATTTGGAGCTCAATTCCTGTTTACACCAAAAAAACTGATTGATATCTTGGTCTAATGATAGCTCTTTATCATCAGGAGCGGATGCTATAGGTTGAAACTCTCTTTAAAAAAAAAAAAGGTTTCATTTAAAAGAAATATTTCCTATTATAACAGTTTTATAAAGGTTCAAAAGTTATAAAAGAAAAATAAGAATAGAAAAATAAATGAAAAGTATATTTTTGACAATGAGAAAATTACAATATAGCTTAACATAGAAAATAAATACACTATTATGGATATGCTATCTTTAATTTTTTTTTTTTTTTTTTTTTTTTTTTTTTTTTTTAATCAATATGATATCTTTTATGGGTTCTCTAATATTAAAATAACATTTCATATTCACACAAGTGACATTTTATTGTATAGATTGATCTTAAGTATCATATATATATATATATATATATCATGTGTGTGCATTATGTTTGTCCATAATGTGTATAAATCTACATATGCCCGTGTGTGTGTAAAGACTAAAGTTAAATCTTGGCCCTGTCATTGATAGTAAGCTATGGAAAGCAAATGACTAAGTAATGACTTAGGTTCTAAGTTATCAAATATCAAGACTAAAATTCTAATTAAGATTAGGTGCCATCAAATATATAAAAAATAAGTAATTTATGTCAAGTCTCAATGTAAACAGAACATATTGATGCCTAAGTAAACAGTAGATATCAAATGAGTCGATGAAGGGAAACTAAAGACCTAAGAAGACTAACTACTTATGGGCATGAATACTTTACAAAGCCTTACGAACTAAAAGAAACCACTATGGGAATACAATAGAAGGGTAATCTTATGGTCCGTTTGGATTGAATGGGAGAAAGAGGGAGTAGAGTAGAGTAGAGTAGATTTAGCCCAAAATTAATATATTTTCAGCTAATTCTACTCTATTTACCTCCACCCCCCTCCTTCCCCCTCCATCCAAACGGCCCTTAGTTTCAGCAAATTTTCCAGTGAAAAATTGTGCCCTTTCTTGAGAATGAGTTCTATTTTATACTTGAGGCTTTTGGATGATTATTGACAATTATTCCATTCATGTGTCTGCCTTTTTTTTATTTATGACACTTATCGTGCTTCCAAGCATTGCTTGTAACTTCCATAACTACCCTGATGCCACTTGAATCTATTCTAGGCACTGTTACAAAAAATTGATTACGATTACAAAAACCGCCATGTTTCTTTCTCACATTTTCTTCGTACCTATTGTTTTCCCAAATGTTGTGTCCCTATTTTGCCACTTGTTGCACTGGTGGCAAGGCTCAATTATTTTTTTTATCCAACATCTATTATTTGATATTTGTGTGTATTTGTTTATCACGTATTATTTGATAAATGTCCTTTTGATTAAGGCATGATTGAATCCAATCAAAATAAAATCTATAAACAGTATACAAGATGTAACTCGTATTTATGTGATAATTGTATGATTGTGGACCTAACAAAAGTGAATGTAGAAAATAACATAGTAGAGAACTTGATTAAATGATTAATGCCAAGAGTTAATAGTTCGGGTGTTAAAAACAAAATTGCCTGGAAACATGTTTGAAAATGATATGTGGGTTTCAATTAAATGAATTGATAAAGGTTTTTAATGTCAAATAAAATATTTGAGGTTTAAATCTTGCGTATACCAAAATTTTATTAGTGTTTTGATATAATAATAAAAAGTAATTATAATGGACCCGACTGTTATATATTAAAATTTTATCTTATCAATAAAAAATAAAAGTTCGAAAATGATATTGTTGGCTTTTCTGCAAGCATAAGTAGACATTAGAATAATGTTTAACTTAATTAATGGTATAAATGATTTGTTCCGTAGAAAAGGAAGAAGATAACAGCACAATTGACATATAACAATTAACAAACTTGGTTTTGGCAAAAAAATAAATAAAAAATAGTTGAAATGTTCTGGCGGTATCTGTACAATAATCATATCACAGTGATGACAAATTTAAGATGAATCCAATGATCACTTAGTATTTTAAGCAGAAAGGAAAGAGGCTAACCAACTTTTACCCCGAGTCCCTGATGGATTATTGGCGCGTACGGTTTCGATTTGGTAATAAAGAAGCTTCTACTCTGAAAACTGCTCAATTAATGGTTGCCTTATGAGCTAAGAGGATGGTACATTATAATTACTGGCATGGATGCCAACCTGACCCAGACTCTTTGATTATTTAAATATTGCACACCTAATATCATACGGGTAGAGATTGAAAGCATTGGACCCGTCAAAATTATGTGTCCAATTTCAATCTTGTGTCATGATTTTGACGAGTCTAATGCACAAGAATATTATATTCAAGCCAAGTGGGTAGAGTTTGAAAGCACTAAACCTGTCAAAATTATGTGTCCAATTTCAACCTTGTGTCATGATTTTGACGGGTCCAATACACGAGTATTATACACAAGCCAAGTCTATATCATATTTATACCAGCTAATAAGTCCAACCTCTTAGAACTACCAAATCTTAAATATTACCCATATGTGTAAATGATCTATAATTTTGGATAACTACTACCTAATCTTAAATATTACACGTGTGAATGATCTATAATTTTGGGTAACTACTACACTTTCAAAACCATCCCATCTTCCACTCTCTAACTTGAAGCAAATGCTGTGTGCATGACACATATCATGCACTAGTCTTTACCTTTTCTCTTTTCTGATTTTTTGGCTAACACTAGATTCTAGAGTGAAGTAAAGCTGCCACATGCTGCCATGCATAGGTCACCTACCACAAAATGTTTGCCCATTTGTAAGTGATTTTTTGATGAACACCCATTTGTGAGTGATGCTCATGCGTTTTGTGTAGAGCATTGTGTGCTTACTGTATTTTTGGATAAACTCATTTTTATCAATGTGTTTTATACTTTTATTTATTGTGCAAAAATATCATTGTACATAAAAATAATCATACTTTTAAATAGGAAATTTTGTTTTAAGATGAAAAAAGTTCATCAATGGAATTCTTTATACTTAACCTCCTATTTATTAACCAATGTGTCCAAAACTGTAGTAATCAATCAAGGCTACTATTCAAGTAGCAATGATGAACATATAAATCCAATTGGTGAGAATGTGTTACCCCCTTGATTAAGAATAAAGGTATTCTTAATGCTTGTAAATGATACCCGACTCTTTATTTTGGAACATAAAGTAGCTGCACCTACTTTTGAGCATAAGCCCACAAAAATCAATTGCATTATACCCTACAAATTAAGGCTATACATAGTACCTCTCCTTGTAGGTTTCCACAAATTATGCAGTTTTTGATTTCTGAAAAAAAAAAAAAAAAAAAAAAAAGCCCTCCAAAATGAGTTTAAAAGCTCTAGTTAAAAGAAGGAAAAACTGCAATTATATACTCTACTTGTCTCTGTTCAATTATTATTGGAGTAAAAGTGCATCAGATATACTATTTAACGTGTTTATATTCTAAGAAAAAGACATTTGATCTAAAACCCAAAAAGAAAAAAAAATTCAAAAAAAAAAAAAAAACAGCCTTTCAAAGCCTACAAAAGCAGGTCAAAGCTCAAATACACACCCAGAGACAATGTTAGCTCAATTTCTTAACTTGTTACAATGTTCACAAAATAATAGAAGTGAATGCAAGCAAATGCATCTATCTTTTCTTGGTTTTATAAGATCAATAAGGACAGGCTGGAAGGATCCAAACCCAACCCCACTTCCATAGTAGTTCCATTATTATTAGTGAAGAAGAAAAGAACACACTCTAACCTCTAATTAAAAAGTTGATATTTTTGCACACAAACAAAAAACCAGCAGCAAGAAAAAAAATTAATAAAGCTTACATAAAGCAGAAAAAGGGAGACTTGGGTTTCCTTCCTTTTCTTGCTGCCTCTGCTAAGCATCTTTTCCTTACTTTTTCCCCTACTCTCTCTTTCTCTCTCATATTCTTTCCCTCCTCTTGTAGTGTATATTTTTTACTGGGTTTTCTTTTCTTTGCTTTGCTTGTTTCTACCTTCATTTCCTTGCCTTTGCCTCTGCTTCAAGCAGAATTTGCTTCTTGTTTTGGTGAGTCTTCTTTGTGAGTTTTCCTCTCTGGCATTGTTTGTTTAATCACAAAAGTTAGTTTGCTTTCCTTGTTATTAGTTTTCCTTACCTGGGATTCTCTTTTTTCATCTTGAATTTCCTTGGAGTTTGATCTCCTGGGAAAATTCAGGTGCTGAAATCCTTTCTGGGTTTTTGTTGATCATACTCTTTAGCCTGCATAGAAAACTTCTCTTATCAATTTCCACTTGTTAACTGTTACAAAGTTTTGTTTTTTAACTTCACTGTTCATATATTGTTCACAAAAGTTCGAACCTTTAGTTAATTTCTTGGCAATTCTGCTTCTATATTATACTGGGTTTCTGATTCCATGGGACTCTGTCATGGAAAACCCATTGCAAATCCACAAAACAAATCCGAAAACTCGTCACTTCCGGGCGAGAACGATCTTGTCCCAAATTCCCAGACCCCAAAATCTTCCAACTTTCCCTTCTACAGCCCAAGTCCTCTGCCTAGTCTCTTCAAGAACTCACCTGCAGTCAATTCTAGTGTGAGTTCAACTCCTCTGCGCATTTTTAAGCGCCCATTCCCGCCTCCTTCGCCGGCTAAGCACATCCGGGCATTGCTGGCACGGCGGCATGGCTCTGTTAAGCCTAATGAGGCCTCAATTCCTGAAGGAGATGAGTGTGAGATTGCCTTGGATAAGAATTTTGGTTACTCCAAGCAGTTTGTAGCCCATTATGAGCTTGGAGAAGAGGTGGGGCGTGGACATTTCGGGTTTACTTGCTCTGCTAAGGCCAAGAAAGGGAGCTTGAAAGGTCAGGATGTGGCTGTCAAGGTTATACCAAAATCGAAGGTCTGGCTTTTTCTTTTTCTTTTTGGTTACTTTGATCTTCTATATTTGTCTATGTCTGTTACATGTGTTCATTGTTTGAGCAGTTATGTTCAATGCAGTGTCATTATTGAATTCGTCTAGTTCTTGGATTGCTTATGTTCTTACATGTATTTATAAGACAGACTTATCTATGGAAGAATTAATTGAGGCCCATGTGAAATTTGTATCCTATTGGGGCTGTTCTTAGTTCTTACTTGATAGAATAAATTCGATGGGTTCTTTTTGTTCTTCTGATAAAACTAAAGTGGAAGCATGTTGCTGATTGTAAAACATATCCTGAGACTGAATGCATTTTGATAGCGGTTTGATTTTGATGTGGCTTGTTATCTGTTGGGATTGTTGAGACTTGAAAGGGGATAGGGTGTGATATGAAGGGTTATTGGATATATCATTTACTCCACTCAGTTGTGTGTTGCAGGTATTCTACTTTGCGTACGGCTGTGTGCTGTCATGTTAGGCAGGTCTCAAAAGCAGTGTCAAAATTTATACTATTCTTATGTTTATAATAGATTTTTCTCTTCTTCATAGTGATGAGATTGTTTATGTGTGTATGAATATGCTTAAAGTGAAAATATCCAGTATCGTGACAAATATGATGGGGGCTCAGTTCTCTCTGTTAGACATTTGAAGATCCTTAAATATATGGTTTGTTTTGGCTAAGGTTAAGGAAAACTTGTCTTTTATCATAATAAAGTTATGATTGTGATATTTCAACTTATTCTTATAAAGTACTAGGTAATTTCTCTATGATTGTAATTTCACTTTTATAGTAGAAAAGTACATTTAAAGAACCCATATTCCTTCCAAATCATTGGGCATAAATACATGTATGAAAATTGTTAATAATTATCCTTGTCCTCTTGGCAATGGATTGTTGTAACAATAGAATGACTGTTGCTTTCTTATTGAAAGGGGGGTTTGTTTGTGCAGATGACCACAGCAATTGCTATAGAGGATGTACGAAGAGAAGTGAAGATATTAAGGGCACTATCAGGACATAAGAACCTAGTGCAATTCTATGATGCCTATGAAGATGACGACAATGTTTATATAGTCATGGAGTAAGTGTAGAATGCTTTAATTTTTCTCAGGATATATCTTATTGTATTACAATACCTTTCTTGGTCTTTTGGCTAAGATAAAATAAAAAGATATAAACAGAACTTGAATGAGTTTTATTTGGTAATGAAAATTAGATTGCAAATTGTACATATGGCAATCATACATAGATGTCATTTCTATGTATATAATTCACACTTCTCAACGTGCTTCTTGTTGCCATATAAATTATTGGGATATGGAAGCCAGTTTTACCATGTTGTTTGTAATATTAAATGGATTTGACATGGCTCAGTCATCCATATAATCAGCTTACAGATGCTTCATATGAGAATAATGGACCAGTTGAATATTCTGATACTTGGAAAAAGGTTTGGCCCTTGTGTTGTATGATATCCATCTGATATACTAGGATTTCTAGGGATGCATGCTTATCAATGTGTTGTCCTCTTGCCTTTCATGTTATACATTTTCTCTGTTATTATTTATTCCCAAAACAGTGATAGGAGTTCAATATTTGTTTTTAAGTTTCTAAATTGTCTTGATGAAAGCTACATCCTTTAAAATTTTGAGCTCACCCTCTTTATATATGTTGCATTCTTCAGGTTATGCAATGGAGGTGAACTGTTAGATAGGATACTTTCAAGGTGCTCTTATTCTTACTAAATATTTTCTTGCATACCATAAAGTGGGAAAAAGATACGCCATATCTGCCTGTTATATAGCATTTTGACTGGCTGAGTTTCCATTTTTGTTTTCTAGGGGTGGAAAATACTCAGAAGAAGATGCCAGAGTGGTTATGGTTCAGATTTTAAGTGTAGTTGCCTACTGTCACCTTCAAGGTGTTGTTCACCGTGATCTGAAGCCGGAGGTAATTGACTCAAAAAGATTGTAAGTTATTTAAACCGTTACATTAGGGAAAAAAGAAAACAAAAGATGTCCTCTTTTTTGGAGTTTTCTCAGCTACGGATGCTTTGAATTCCTTGTTTCGCGCTTACCAAAAAAGGAAAATGTGTCANGTTTTTTTTTTTTTTTTTTTTTTTTTTTTTTTTTTTTTTTTTTTTTTTTTTTTTTTTTTTTTTTTTTTTTTTTTTTTTCTTTTTTTGCCTTTTGGCATTACCTATTTGTATCCAAGGTTTTGACAGTAGGTCTGATTGTGCCCTGGTTCCAAAACTACCCAGTCAGAAGCTTTCAAATCAGGTCTAGTAACCTTGGCTGTAGTGCTGGTATATCAAGGCTGACCTAGATTGAGCTTACCAGCCTGCTTATCTTATAGGCTTGAAGCTTCCAAGATTATTTAAAATAGATAGTGTTGTAAAATACACGCAAAATAATAAAATAGCAAGCACCACAACACACAAAAATTAATGTGGTTTAGCTAAATCCAAGCCTCATCTACAGGCATTACAACCACACCTAAACTTTCACAAAAGCTCTCAAACATAGACTAACCCAAAACCCTAATGGACTCAAGGTGCTCTCAAACGAACACACTAGATGAAGCTTAGTTTCTAACTCTCTCTCTCTAGACAAAGCTTGTCTTTTAACTCTCTCACACTCAACAAACTTAACTAGCAAACCTTCTTACTTCTTTTCTTTTCAATGTGGGAACTACTAGTTTTTAATGGAATTAGTGCACTTCATTATTTTTTAGTTGATGTGGGATTCCAAGAACAATAAGGAATTCTCTATACTTCTATCATTGGCTGGACTTAACAGATAGTCATTATAATTTGATTGGTTGACCAAACCAATTTATTGTAACTTGTAAGGTTGGGCAGGATGAGCCTAAAATATACAACTGTTGTTCCAACCAATTAAATTAATGAGCAACATGCGCCCCTTCATCTGGAATTTGTGATTAAATTATATATTCATCCATGGAGCCATGAATGGAGTTAATACCGTTTACATAATTTACTTGATATGAACATTGGATACGTTGGGAGTAGTAAATATGTGAAGTTTTGCCATTGTGACAGGCTCTTGCAAAGACATTAACTGTAGCTCAGCTTGCTTATCTGCGGGAACAATTCATATTATTAGGTCCTAACAAAAATGGATTCATCTCCATGCAGAACTTTAAGATGGTCAGCTCTTTTCCTAATCTTATCTTTTCTTATTTTAATACTCTATGGAGCCATTATAAATATTGGTGGATTTAGCAGGGTATGGTAAAGAACTCCACTGATGCAATGAAGGATTCACGGGCCCTAGATTATGCCAACATGGTAATGCTGTAAAAAAATCATTAGTTTGTTACTACTGATTTCCTTAATTTAATTAATGTATTTCCTAAAAAAATATGTAATGATAAGAGTGGTGGCTGATTGTCTACTAGTTTATGTTACAGATTAGTTCTATTCAGTACAGAAAAATGGATTTTGAAGAATTTTGTTCGGCTGCCATAAGTGTGCATCAGCTGGAAGGAATGGAGAGCTGGGAACAACATGCAAGGCGTGCATATGAGCTGTTTGAGAAGGATGGGAACAGACCAATTATGATAGAGGAACTTGCTTCTGTATGCTCTTTTTCTCTCTCCTACATGTATTTCTAGTATATATAGAACAATGTGTGTAGAGTTGCCATCTGGTCCCCGCCACCAATCCCGACTTTCCCTTTTTATTTAGCCCAAATAGTTTTTTGGGGCTGGGATTTTTATTTTATTTTATTTTAATTATGACTGTTTCAAAGAGCATGAAAACAATTTTATTTTAGTTTAGTTTCATATAGAAATCACTTGCATTTACTGTTGGTCAATTGTATTTTGTTCTAGATCCTATTACCTAATTAGGTTAATAGTATTTTACCATTTTTGTAATTCAATATATTGGGCTTGGCCCAAGTCAATTAGAGTTAGGGTTTATCCCTAGTAGTTTATATAAGCTTGCTATTTTACTCCAATGGGGACAAACTGACTTGATTAATGAAATTTCTGTTGGAATTTTCCGATAGCTTGGTGATTCCAAGCAAACCTAGCTGGGGAAGCCTATAATTTAGGTAGCTCTAGGTGGTGAAGTCTAGGGTTTGTCTTGTTATTTTTCTTGAACCCCTACACATATATGTTTTGCAAACCTTGTGTTGCTTCAATGACTTGACTATATAACTACTTCAGTTTCTCATTCAAACGTTGTTCCACTCCTCACCAACTGATCCAAACTTAGTAAAACTAAGAAACATTTTTTCCTTCCAAAATCATCACTCTAATAATTTTCTTCAATTATTTTTTCCAGGAACTTGGACTTAGCCCATCAGTACCTGTTCATGTGGTTCTCCAGGACTGGATAAGACACTCAGATGGCAAGCTTAGTTTCTTGGGGTTTGTCAGACTTCTCCACGGGGTCTCTTCCCGCTCATTTCAGAGGGCTTGAAATTGAACTGTGCTACACGTAATTTTTCCCATACTCACTTTTCTTGACCTGAAGTGTCTCAAGGTGACAAACTGCAAGCTTGAATTCTGAGAACTGCCCTAAATGAGCCAGTGATTTGAATTAGTCAAGTGGTGGGATGCTGCAAGCCATAAAACTGTAGCTGCTGTTGCATTTGATGCTGGTGAAACCATGTGCAACATGTTTCTCATATAATTTTTTTCTTCCCACTTATATAAGGCCCCTTTTTTTTTCTTTTTCTTTTTTTAAATGATTGGTGCTGTTGAAATTTAGAGAAATGTACAGATGAGGATAGATTTAAGAATGTATGTAGAATTAGCAGACTGCTTAATAACTGATGTGAGTTTTGTTGTCTTCAGGGTTTATCCCTCGAGTACCCAATGCACTTGATTTCCTAATAAATTCTTCCTGTGATTTACTTGCAACTTTTAGTTTAACCGTCATGTCCTTCTTCGTGGTGACAGCAGGGTGACCAGTTAGTTGATATCAATTATGTACTAATAATAAAGAAAATATTGCTTATTTTCCTTGGGTCTTTTAACTATAAAACTGATGAAAAACAAAAGGAATTATTGTGGCATTAAAGTGTAGCTCGAATTGTTATATTTAAAGGAACTTGTCATTTGAAATCCCCCAATAGTTTGTGTTCACATTCTCTTGTTCAGTTCCTTATATTAGGGACAACTTTGGGAGGTAGTTTAGTAGTTAGAAGCCCTTACAACTCATCACACCTACGAATATGGGAGATCTGGGAGTTATGGTTCATGTAGTAGCATGCACCATTAGTGCCTAGGTGGCCTCATGCCGGGTTACAATGTCATGAAAATAAGCAAGCCTAAGTTCATTTATCGCTTAAAAAGTGAAGATTTGGTTTCATTTATTGGTGTGTCAAATTTCGTGGGGGAGCTTTGTATCATTGCCTTAAAAGACTTTCACCTAGCTTAAATATAATAATTACAAAACTCTTTTTTTATAGATAAAATAGGAGATGATATATTATGGAAACAAAAAACAGATCAAGTTTAATTACATCATGAGAGGTGTATTGCCCTCAGGATTATCTACAAAAAAAGGAGGACAGACATTACAGCATGTTGAACAAAAGTAACGCTTTGAGTGTATTCTCTTATTCTTTCTACTTGATTTGTTCCACTCTTAGCCAAAAGATCTGCAACCCCATTAGCTTCAAGGTAGATATGTTGCAGCTTAACGTCCCACTGTCTCCCTAGCGGGTCCCTGCTGCAATAAAAAACAACCATGGACATTCCAACAGAGGGTTTGGATTGAGATTTGAGAAGTTAGAAGCTGAATAACAAGGGTAGAATCAGTTTCCAAGTAAATAAATCTAAAACCCAATTCCCAAGCCATGAGAAGACCATATCTAACCACCCAAAGTTGTGCAATGTTGTTGGATGTAATGCCCAAATTAATAGAAAAACCTTTTAACCACTTACCATTATGATCTCGAATGACACCACCTGCTCGTGCTTTACCTGGGTTAGTCGTAGCACTATCATCCGTATTTAAAGTGACATAAAGAAGATGCGGAGGATTCCATTGAATTGTTTCCTTAAACCCGCAAAGACGCCTTAAATTCATGGAGAACAAGTACATATGAAAAATCCATAATTCATTAAAATAAAATCAAGCTTACAACAATCTTTAATTACATAAAAGAAGGCTATAACAAAACATTTAAGTTCACAAAGAATAGAAAATATCTCAAAGAACATCAATACATCACAAAGCTCTCTTAAGTTCACAAAGAACAAACAAGCACCTCCTAAAAATACGATTCTCCTTTTATTTATTTATTTTTGATAATCAAATACGACTCTCCTTAAAGGTTAAAAACAATGCCTACTTCCATCACATCAGAGAAGCTATTCAATTAATTGGAAACAGGTGACGAATTTGCAGACACATTCAACACGTCAAGCATAGGGGAAATTTTGCAACTTCCAAGCATTTTCTACCAAATTATATGCAACCATTTTCGTTGTAACAATTATAGGAATTGGGTTAATAATGACAGTAATGCTAGGACCACAACATTTTTTTTTTTTTGAGGAACCAACCCGTAAAGTTTTTGATTATGAAATACCGGTTAAATCAGCCTGAAATACAAAAACAGCAGGTAGGGGAATAGACTCCATCCACACAACATGGTCTAAAACTTGAATAGCACATCTAGCTAAACTATAAGCAACTTTATTACGTATGAGATTAAAGTAATTTATTACAGCCGGTAAAAGACTTAACATCCTCAATCAGTAAACCAATGGGAGACAAGGACTGAACTTCAGCGGATAAGGCTTGAAAGATCAACCATGAATCCCCTTCCAACACTACATTAGCAATCCCAATTTCTGCTGCAAATTCCAGCGCCCTGGTTGCTGCAAAAGCTTCAATTTCTGCTGCTTGATACACCCGTGGCACCTGCTGAGAAAGAGATGCAATAGCCAAGTCACGTGAGTCCCAAATAACAAATCCAATCCCGGACTTATTCTCCGAATCAAATGTGGCACCATCGTAGTTGATTTTAAACAAATCAGTAGAGGGAGGCTGCCAGGATACATGAGAACGAGGTTGTGGTGGAATTGCAGCGGGCTGGACTGCACTAAGTTCGTTGTATCTGTACTTTGTCATTGGTGCAATTTGTGATACGTCACAGTGGGGTTGATTGAGTCGAACTTATGGCCTGTTTGGAAGTTTAGAGAGGGAGGAGAGTAGAGAAGAGGAGAGTAGTGGGGAGAAGAGTAGAGGGGAATAGTTCCCCTCCACCTTGTTTAGATGTTTTTAAAATTAGTAAGAGGGAAATGAGTAATTAGTCATTCCCCTTGTTTGGATGTTTTAAAAATTAGGATAGAGAGAAGAGGAAATGATTAAAATAGATAAATTTACTCATATTTGAAAATAGACTTGCAACATTGGTCTATGATTAATTTAGAAAGGATAAATTAGGGAATTTAATTGGACAATAATTTACCTACTCTACTCTCCCTCCAAATTTCTCCAATTTGGGGGAATTAAAAAATGAGGGGTTAGAGGGAGTTGAAACTCCTCCAAACTCTCACAAACCCCTCCCCATCATTCCTTAAAAAACTTCCAAACAATATAATTGAATTACTCTCCCTCCCTTTACTCTACTCTCCCTCATTTTTTAAACATCCAAACAAGCCATTAGTTTCGCTGTGTCCAGATCGACCAAGCCACCATGGGGAAGAGTTCTGGATTTTGGTGATGTTGAAGTATCCAGGACAGCAGCTCTTTGAAGTCTAAAAAGCTATGATTTCGATGGAAGCCCCATAACTCCGATTCTAGACTTTATCCAGCTTGGAGCACGACCACATTGCATGTAAGGGAGACTTGGCATGTTCTTAACAACGATCACAGGTGGAGCTTGTGATAATAGTTCGCCGCAACAGATTTTCTTTACTAGGCAGAGAGTTGCGGCATGCTCTCCATATGTGGTTCTTTACCTTGTTAGGAGTATGTAAGGACCACAATCCCTTACACAGTTGAGTTTCTTGGGATGATGGTGTTCTCTGTGGTACAAGCTCAGCTTCTACCTTTAAAAAGCGATATCTTGACATGTATACTGTCCATCTTGAGTTAGAGGCCAATAGAGTTTGTCTTCTGCTTCAACACGAGATATGGGGATGCTCTTGATGATATCGGCCTCTTGGGGAACAAAGAGTCCATCCAGCAAGTCATTGTTCTATTGTCTTGTCTCAGTATCCAACAGAACATCAACAACCAGTGAGGAGATCATGGGTGGATGTTTAACAAGCAGCCATCTGTGACTTCATATTTGAATGGATTTTCCATTACCAACACGCCACCTTGCTCCCCTTAAAATAACATCATGACCATGTAGGATGCTTTTCCATGCGTAAGAGCCCGACCTTGAATCTGCTGCTTCCATAATGGTGCATTGAGGGAAAAATAGGGCTTTGAAAATTCTGTAGAATAAAGAATTTTTATCATTTAGGAGCCGCCATGCCTGTTTTGCCAAGAGTGAGTCATTGAACATTGCCAAATCTCTAAAACCCATTCCTCCAACCATTTTTTTATTTCGTCATCTCATCCCACTCGAGCTAATGGATTTTACGCCTATTGCCTTGTTCTCACCACCAAAATTTTTCTAATCAAAACTTCAATATCATTACACAAACCCAATGAGATTTTGAAACAACCCATAGTAAAAGAAGGGATAGCTTGAATGACAGATTTAATCAAAACCTCACTTCCCGCTTGAGATAAAAGCCTTCCTTCCCACTCTTGCAATTTCTTCCACACCATTTTCCTTATATAATTGAAACTCACCTTTTTTTCCTTTCTCTACCAAAGAGGGAAGACCCAAATACTTCTCATAATGTTGGATCTCTTGTACCCTAAGTAAATATTTAATGAGTTCTTTTATATCATCCAGAGTGGATTTGCTGAAAAACAGTACAGTTTTGCTTCTGTTTACTTGCTGGCCCAATGCACTCTCATAGGAAGACAAGATGCTCAATATTTTATTGCATTTATCCGGATAGGCTCTATAAAAAAGGAGGCTGTCATCTGCAAAAAAATAAATGTGTTAGTTTTGGCCCTTTTCAGCACAAGGAGAAACCCTTAATTTCCCCCTCTATAGCTGCATTCTTGAAAAGCCCATGTAGTCCTTTCGTGCATATAAGGAAAAGGAATGGAGATAAGGGATTTCCTTGTCTGATGCCTCTGCTAGGATGAATTAACCCCTTTAGTTCACCATTAACTATAATTGAATAGGTAAAAGTTTTAACACAAATCATGATAAGGTCAATCCACCTCTCGTCAAACCCCATTTTTTGCATCAAAACTTCAAGAAAGGACCACTCCAACTTGTCATATGTCTTGCTCATATCCAATTTGAGTGCCATAAATCCTAAATTCCCTGATTTGTGATTTTTCATGCAATGTAAGTTTTTGAAAGTGACTAAAGTATTATTTGAAATCAGACGATCCTTGACAAAAGCTGACTGATGTTCAGTAATAATATCTAGAAGCACTTTTTTCAATCTGTTTGCAAGTACTTTAGAAAAAATTTTATACAATACATTGCATAAACTAATTGGTTGATACTCATCAGCATGTCCAGGATTTGGTGTTTTGGGAATGAGAGTGAGAAAGGTATGGTTAACCGGTTTAGGGTTGTGGACATAACGGAATGGAGTTGCCACCTAGTTATATAGTCTAGGAGCCATGAATATAGTGTCCTTTTGAGAAAGGACTTTTGATCTTACTACCAGAGTTTGGGTTTGGAGTTTAGGTATGCTTTTGGGAAGGTGTTAGGCACATAAGATCGCCCAAACTTAAAGTTGGCCTTCCATCATTGTGTCTTATATCTTAACCTCATTAAAAACATATTCAACACTTATATCTATACTCACACACACACTAGCATACATCTAAACATACAATCATGGCATCATTCATCCCAAAACACATACTTATCTATCTATCCAAACAAAAGGGAGCCAAACATATTGAAGAAACCCTAACATCCATCTAACATATGAAAACCCTATCATACATCTAAAACAAGGTAGCAACTTGCACATGGCAGCAAAGCATATCATCATAACAAGGAAAACATATTTCAAAACCCTAATCATACATCTAAGCATGTTCCATCATAAGGTAAAAATACAAATGCATGAACATTGCTAATGCATGACTTACCATTTACTTACCTCTCAACAGCTCAGAACCTATGACATCAATGCATGAACATGTGAATGGATGGCATTAAAACTAAGAAACCTTAATCTAAACCCTAATTTAGACATGTGATAACAAACAAACATGTTAAAAGGTGAGCAAGCAATCATGGGGCTTAAAAACATGTGAAAAAGAAGCTACATAGATCAAACATGTGAATGAAGAAACAAAACAAACAAAAATTAGGATTTCTGAGTAACGGCATCACGCACGCTAGAATAGGCCTTCGTGTGCAAGCTAGATCATGCATATGCAGATCCTTACCCAGAAAACCTAATTAATACAGAAATAGAGTAGAAGCAAAACAAGACAGAAAACATAAAATCTAGTAACCTAACATGCTTAAAAACATAAAGAAAGCCTAAAACTAGCCTAAACAAACATATATAAACATAAACTAAACAAAGAAACGGATTAAGGAAAGACTAAAGGCAGAAAAGGAAAAAGAAAACTTTAAAAGAATACCTTAAAGCAAAAGCTCCTAGGCTTGATTTTTTACCGTTCCTTTTAGTCAAATTTATCACAATTCAATAAAATAGTGATTAGTAATCTTAAACTTAAAGGATTGGGGCTAGAAAAGGTCCCAATCAAATAAAAATGACTTGAGGGTGTTTTGTGAATAACTCCCTTTTGATTCACTATTTTCTAGTGAATATTAGGTTTTTGTCGTGGGATTTTTATGTGTTTTGAAAATATACCATGTAACGCTTTTTATAGTTGAAAAAATGGGGTTTGAAACGACTCCTAAACGATGTGAGATTCGTTCCAAACCTTAGCCATTATTGCAAAAACTTGCATTTCTTATGTTTCTGAAACCTTAGCTACTTACACAGGAATGTGCCTACGTACGCATGCTTTGGCTCGCATACGCAGGTTGCGACGTATGTAAGCTGAGGGCTATTTTGATCATTTTATTTCCAAAAATAGATTTTTTTACTCATTTAAAAGGTTATATTTTCCATTTTAACACTCTTTAAGTCAATTTAATATCTAATTGGGCTCTTAACTGGTCTTAGGCCTTAGAGTTCGAGCATCATTGGGGAAGGGGGCCCGAGTTTTAAGGAGTACAAAATGCGGTCTCTACAAGGGTGAATACCTGTATTTAACCACAAGAGGACAACCTGAGTAACATCAAAATCAACAATATTCTAGAAGTGCTGGTAGAATAGCGATGGCATCCTATTTGGTCCAGGGACTTTAAGGGGGGCCATGTCCTTAAGCACTGCTACAACTTCCTACTCATGAAATTCAGTACATAAGACCTGATTCATCTCAATTGTAATACACAGTGAGACTTGGGAAAGGACCCCAATAGCAGGGTTCAGATTTGAGGTGTAAAACAAACCTTAATAGTAGCTAGTTAGAACCAAAGCAATATCAATTGGATTAACTCGCCACTGGTTTGTCTCATTTAGGATTCCCTGAAATGTATTTTCCCAGTGTCATTTGGTGGCTCGGCTGTGAAATTTTTTTGTATTGTTGTCTCCTTTGCTAGCCCATAAAACCCATGATCTTTGGCTCCACATTCGTGCCTCCCTCTCCAAAAGAATACTAATTTCAGCTTTCAACTCTCGAACATGATGATTACACTCCTTTGTGCCTGTTATCTCGGCTTGAGAAATGAGGATTTTTTTTTCTTTTCTAGTTCTCTTCATACATTCCCAAAGCATTTACGATTCCACCAATCCAAATCTTTTCCACATTGTTCAATTTTTGTAAGGACTGTGTTACCCAAAATTCCACCTTTACTAGACTTCCAAGATGCCTCCACCGTTTCCCCACATCTCAAATCAGACAGCCATATATCCACAAAGCGGAAATTTTTTTTCTTTGTAGAAGGAACCAAATCGGAGAGATTAATTAGAAGGGAAAGTGATTTGAAGTATCACAGCGGAGATGATGAGCATGAGTACTAGGGAATTTTAGGAAAAAAGAATTTGTTGCCAAACCCCTGTCCAATCTCTCCCAAATAGACCGTCCATCCTGAAAGTGTTTGCTCCAAGTGAAGCGCTGTCCAATGAACCCCAAATCCATAAATCCACACTTGTCAATTACTTCCCTAAAATGTTTTATTTGATTATGACTTCACAGAGCTCCGCCCAACTTTTCACCTTGCAAAGTACTTTCAGTAAAATCCCCCGCACAAATCCATGGGGTATCTGAATGATGGATGAGACCCCAAAGATCATTCCAAGCTTCATAATGCTTTGCAGTTTCTGGTTCACCATAAAACCCCGTAAAACGCCAAGCAGTCTCAAATTTTTTATTGATGTAGGAATCAATGTCATACTTCAAAAAGCCCTCCACAAAAAGATTAATTGATGATTTCCAGAAAAGTACCAGGCCACCTCCTCTTCCGTTACTCAGAACCACCCATCTATTCTTAAAATCTATGTCTCGTTGAATGCAATCAAGCCTTGCTTCATTTGTCCATATTTCGGCTATAAACACAATAAAGGTATCTTTTGCCTATATGATTTCTACAAGCTCCTTCCCTTTACATAGGTTCCCAAGCCTACGACAGTTCCAAACTAAACATCAGCCTCCACCAAATCCAAAGGTATAACTTCTCCATTCTTCAAAACCTGTTGACATTTGCAGGGTAAATTAGAATGAGTTTCAATCTGTCCCAGGCATCTCTTTCCATTGCAGCGAATAAAGTTTGTTTCTTGGGTGGCTTCTTTGCCTGCCAGTTTTGTTAGCCGAGTCTACTTTGGTAAAATACGTAGCTGAGGTGCATGTGGAGAAACACTAGCTTCCTTCGAATATTTTGATTTCTCAATATGTTTGGTAATAGTTGGCTTGGGATAATTATTTTGCACCATTGATGGGATATTAAATGTTTGAGGGCGACAAGGGTTATCAAAGGTAGTTAATTCCTTTTCAATCTCCCTTAATTGATCTTCAAAACAACCTAGAGGGAAGTGTGTACATTATCATTTGGATGGTTATTGTAAGCCGAAAAAGGAGGAACCATTCCACAGTCTTGAATATCATCCCGAATATTGTGTGCTTCTTTATTAGCCCCCCATAAAAGTAACGTCTTTCCTTATCTAGGAAGGAGGTTGCGATGTTTGTTGTTCTGTAACTGTCACCGGTGGGTGGTGAGTCGGTTCATGCTCCATCGGAAATTGCTGCTTGACATTCCAAGACGTTATGGATCTTGGAATTTGACTGCTTTTGGCTCTGTAAAAACTTGGAACGACGACCACATTTTTTCTGGTTGGCATAAAAGTTGGGGCATGCAAGTGAGAGCTGAATTGTTGCTACTCTACCGAAAAGGAGCCCTTACTCTCAATCGACGTCACGGTCTTTGTCATCTTGATCAAAGCATCCACATCAGTAGCAAATATTAGGTAGTCGTTCATATTTGAAATTAACCCATGCTTGCCGTTTTCAGGAGAAATTAAAACAACCTCGAGAGAGAGGAGCAGAGATATCAATCATTACCCTGACCCGAATAAAATTTCTGCCCTCATTGACTGTAGTTTCTGAACTTCGTAAAACATCACTGAGTATAGCACAAATCTTTTCTGATGCTGCAACATTTATATAGCATATTGGGATATTGTGGACCTGAACCCAGAAAGTAGTTTTCTTGAAATTTAAATCTGTGAGAGGGGAGTTCTTCTCGTATCGTTGCATAACAGTAAGATGTTTGTCAAAACTCCATGGCTCACTCATAAGTACTCGTTCCATATTTGCACTGTCTTCAAAGATGAAGAGGACCTTGTGTTCCCCTTGATTTTGTACCTTGAAGCCGTTCCTCATCCTCCACAAAGGGTTGAAAGTTTTGGTGATAGCATCAATATTCAAGGCTCGTTTTGTTGAAAATTTCGCTGCAATGATGTAGTCTTGAGACTGGAGAACATCAGTGAGACAACATCCTAGGGCTTCTCTATTAGACAGAGTGAGGTGGTCCCAGTTCTTTGTTAGGTCGTCCATGAACAGAAAAAAGAGAATCAAGAAAGAAGAAAGAGCGAAGAAGAGCACACTACTATTTCTCACTAACCCTTAAAAAAAAAAAAAAAAAAAAACCCACAACCCAAGGAATAAACTTGTTAGTCCAAGGAAGACAAAACACACCTTGGCAATGAAGGGACCCCAATTTTACTGCATAAGAGAAGACACAACTTTCTTTGTTAGTGGCAAAAGTTGTGGTTCTAACATTTTCCTAATAGTGACCGTGATCAACAATGTTGCGCAAATAAGTATGTCTGTTTCATTTAGGCCTTAAACTGTAAAGATTTTGTGTTCATTTATTTGCATATCAAGTTATACTGGGAGGGTTTTATGTAGGGTTTTTTTTTTTTTACCTTAAAATACTAAGAAATTCATGATAAAAGTAAGATTTTTATTGTCAGGTTGAAAATTTAGAAGAGTCTGGTATTAATGACAAGAGATAGAATAGGAAAAACTCCTATTGAGCCACACATGTGAGCGCAAGTTTCATATGGGGAAAAAAGTTAGGAAGTTGATGAGTTAATGTAACATAGTAAGTCCCAAATTTCCAGACTTAATTTTTTGGATTAGGTGTTTTGATACCGTATTTTGTCTGGCCCCGTTTCACGCGTCAAACAATGATAAAAATCCAAAAAAAATTCAAAAAGGTGAAAATCATGATTTTTAAAGCCATAAAGGAGCAATAAATAAATACAACATGATCAGATGGTGAATCAAAACATTGCAACAATTAATCCTTTATGATAAGAATTAAGACCAAAAACTTAAATTGGAGATGGTCAAAAAGTTGACTTTTTTTTATCCAATTGATCGATCAGGCTGAATTTTGGACCATCTCGAGGTCATTCCCTTTGAAATGAAAGTTCACAGCCCAAAATCGAAGGTAAAATGGATGAGATATCAATAAAACTCTGAAACCCTAATAAAATATTTTACCTTTTTTCAGGTAAAAATGACTGTTTTTAGACTGATTTTGTGCTAAAAACTGTACAAAATGAGTAACAATTGGAGAGAACCATCCAAACTAGATTGAATTATGATTTCTCAAATACCTCTCATAAAAAGGGCTCGACGATATCTACCATAGGTTGGAAGAAATGAATTTTTCAAGAAAAAGTGTCGCAAAATTTCCTACATTGCATCACCTCTCCTCTAGAAGAGATATCTTGGCGACCGTAGCTCCAAATCAATCAAGACCAAAGTTTATGGAAACTATACATCCATATCTTTCCAGGGATATCAAGTTTGAAGAAATCAAATCTTGGAAAGGCCTCCAAACAGCAGCACGAAAATCAGACTAGAAAGAAGAAAAAAGACAAAATAGCCAAAACTGGGAGAAAAAAATGGGAGCTATGTGATGGTATTCCAAAACACCATCACATAGTTGCCTATAGACATGGCAAACGGTTGGGTCAGGTTTATGTCAAATTAATCAGGTTGCGGGCTAAACGAGCCAGGTTAAAATACGAGCCATTTTAAACAAGTTGAAAATTTTTTTTTTTTTTTTTTTGTGTGTGTGTGTAAAGTGGGCACCTACTATTTTTAGACTATTTGTTTTATTAGTATACATGTAAAGGGAAAAAAAAAACAAATAAACTAAAAAACATAAACCTTTCCACATCTTTCCAATTCTGATAGTTTTGTGCATAACTAAAATTCTTTACACTCATAATAACAAAATCTTCCATGTTAATAACTCATAGGCATAATGCTTATAATTATAAATTTATAACTTGAGAGAAAGATAGATTTTAAGGAGCACAAAAAGTATATATTAAGTTTACACACTTCTGATTCAAAGTTCACTAATGATATGGACTTTTGGACTTTTTCTTTTACTTTTGTTTTGTATTGTGCTAGTTAGACTTAGTCTTAATAACTTAGTCTTAGTATTTAACTCTGCTACTTAGTATTTAACTTAGTTTTAGACATTTAGTGAACTCTGTTTTGTAAATGCTTTTTCCTTTTGTGTTTTTTCCTCAACTACTTAGTATTTAATTTTGTGTTAGACGTTTAGTAGTGTAGATGTGTAACTGTAGATGCTTTTGCCTTTGTATTTATTTCCTTTTAATTAATTAATTTTTAAGAAAAGGGGGCATGGCCACTGCCACTGATGGCTACTAAATGGCTAAATAGTGTCTATGTAGTGCTTTATGCATTTATGTTTATACACTTAGCATAGTGGTATGTAGTCTAAATATTTTTTAGAAAAAAAAAAAAAGTTTAAAAATGGGTCGGCGGGTGGATCTGGTCAGGTCGGAGTTGCCTGCAAAAAAAATGCGGGCCGCGGGTAGGCTTGTTTTTAATTTAGGATAAAACAGACAGGTTTGGACCAAGTCAAAACAGGTGGGTTCGGGTTGAGTTAGCAAATTTTGTCCCGTTTTACCATGTCTAGTCGCCTACTACCAAGCTGCTATGTGATGGTGTCCTGGAACACCACCACATAGCCTCCTACTTTCCACTATAAATAACTCCTCCCATTTTGTAAAACAAATATAAGAAAAATAGCCTAGAAACACTAGAAAAAGATTGGAAATAGACTAGAAACCTTAGAAAAATTCTAAAAAATTCTCTCTCTTTTCTTTAGAAAAATCCTCCCAATATATTCAGCCCCTTTTTTCCTTTGAAAAACAAAATCTTTTTGGGTAGGTGGGTAAGTTGTAAGGGAATCAGTTAGCTTCCATTTAGTTATACCCATTCCCCATTTTTCTTTTCTTTGTAACATCATATATACGAAAATGCTATTTTTGTACATTGTCTCTTTATATTCTTGCTTTTAAATTCATAGTTCTATATTTATGTTGTTGTTTATATTTATCTCTATATTCCTTGTTCATGTTTACTTATTTGTGTATATATTGTTATATTACTGTTGTGGGTTTCCTAGATGGGTAATATACCTTTACCTAGACATTATATGAGAAGTATCCTTAGGGGAAATAAATCTCACCACTTCTAGACATCTAGGAACAATGTTTATTTTTCCATTTATTTACCTTGTTCATATATACTTGTTTATTTATTCCTTGTTCTTATATTTTGTTCTTCCTCATCCCCATTATTTATTGCACTCTTTATTATTTTCTTTATTGTTCTATATATATATATATATATATATACATATATTGTGATATATTGTTCTCTTGTCTCTCATCATCCAAAAAATATTTTCTACCCATTTTTCCTAAATGGGTTCTAAACCTTGTTTCAAGCACAATATGGGTATGTTGCCTTAGAGAATGGTGATGGCTTGTACTCCCATTTCTTCTTTTGGTAAAGGACCCATAAGACTTGGGCAAAATTAGAACTTATTTAGGAGAAATCCCAAAAAATATATATATATATAATTTTTCCAATGAACCTTTAAATTCCAAGTTTTTTACTTTTCCTGTCATTTAATTCCAAGTTGTTTACTTTCCTTGTCATTTAAATTCCAAGTCATTTATTTTTCTTGTCCTTTAAATTACAAGCAATTTATTTTTATGTCTTGTATTTACATTCCTTTACTTTTATGCACTTTACTTTTTTTCCCTTTTAATTTCTAGCAATTACTTATACTTGTTGCTCTTTATTCTTTCTCATATACATTGTTGCCATAAAATAATAGCTTGGGTAAACAAATCTCTAAAGGTACTTTTTAAAAGAAAATAGTTTTCAAAAACACTCTTCTTTTCAAAAACTTTCTTTTCTTCTTTTTCTTCTAAAACCCAGGAAAAAAATTATTTTTAAAAATTTCTTCTTATTTTTTAAAAAATGATTTCCTTTTTTTTTTTTTCGTTAAAAATCCCTTTTAAAAAAAAAGAAAAAGAAAGAAGAAGTCTTTTAAATGAGCAAAGTTTCTAAAGGGAATAATCTTTTCTATAAAAACCATCTGATTTTTGGGATCCAAACCTTTTTTTTTTTTAAAGTAAAACCCATAGATACTCCTTTTTTTTTTGGTTAAAAAAAAACTTCCTTCTTTAAAGCTCTTTTTGTTCAAATTCGTATTCCTTACAAAAAATATTTTCAATACAAGTTCTCTTTTTTACTACAAAAATCATGGGAAAAAAAAAAACTTTTCTTTTAACACATTTTTCTGAATTAACAAAACCCATTTCTTAAAACTTTATCAAAATCATGGATTTCTAAATTAAACCCTCTTTCCTTAAAAATAAAAACTTATGAATCTTTTTTTCCAAAATCCCCTTTTCCTTTGTTTTCTCAAAATTGGTATTCTTGCTTCAAAAAAAAAAAAAAAAAGAAAAAAAAAAGAGAGAAAGTTTTTCAAAACAAATTAAAAAAAAAAAAAAAAACACTATTGCTGCTACTTTTCTCTAAATGAACTCTTCTCAAAAAACCTTTTAAGAAAAAAATTTGAAAACTTGTTTTCATAAAGAAACTTCCCATCTCAAATTTTGCTTATTTAAAAGAAATCTTTTTCTCTAAAAGAAAATTGAAAAAAGTTTCTTAAAACTTCTTCCTTTTTATAATAATAATAATAATAATAATAATAATTGTTGGGACTGAGTTAGAGCACTTCTACTGTTGAGTGAGTGGACTCAAGCCCAGGTAGCCCAATACAATGAATTTGTAGAGAGCGGATTCAAGAACTAGGCCCTAGTAAGCGGACAGTGCCCAGTGTAACGTTCGCCATTGTTCGCCACCGTCGGACGAAGGCGGATCTAGATTATCCTCCAAAGTCTGTCCTCGACACCGGTCCGAGGAGCTTGATAGCGATCTCTCCCATGGGAATCGTCCCCCCTTCTCCCCTGTTTCTCCCCCTTATCCCCTGTTTCTCCCCCTTATATAGTCCTTTTCCATAACCCTTTTCTTTCACTTATTGATCATCCATGCCCCCTTCTTCTAACTGCCCATCTCCTCAGCCACTTTACCAACACACCTATGAGTTGCAGCAACCAAGGCAGCCCTGTTCAGAGGGCACATCTCCATTAATGCGGCCAGGGGGTTAGGTGAGCGCACTTAATGTGGAGGTGACAGTTCATCCTGAACTTGTTTTTCCACCGAGCTGCTATGGATGACGTGTTGGGCTCGGTTGGCTGAGGACAGGGTCTTCCTCAGCAGGGTTCCTGGCAATTTAGGCTTTCACACTTCATCCTTGGGCATTTCTTTCTCCTCGGCATGGGCCTTGGGCCCAATATGGAATGGACCGGGGTTGCTAAATTCTCAGGCCCCACAATAGCCCCTCAAAATCCTACTATCTGTATCCTCGGACGGGGAGGAGGATTTTGATATCCTCAGGCCTTCGTCATGGCTTGCCCAATTTTGGCCTACGTTAGTGTTGGAGTCTTTTCACCTGCCCAATGCATGTTTCTGGCGCCTCGATATACGGTGCACACTCACATTAAATTCTGGCGGATCCATACTCCCCACGTTCAACGGTGTGATGGTAATCAGTCGATAGGGATTTTCTGCTTTTATGGATGGGAAACTCCACCCGGTTGTCTTTAATTGAGGATATAAATACTCATTTGAACCGATTTGCCTCCTTACTTTTGCATCCAAGAACTTTGGCGCACATACTTTGAATCCGGTCAAACCTCCAACCCAACCAGTGTCCCATCTCCAGCATAAAAAACCTGTCCAAAGAGCTCATTTCTGTAAGTCTTCTTCTCCCTTTCTAGCTCGATTTTTCTCTCTGAGTTCTTTCTTTACTTCACCCTTTCTTGAGTCTCTTAGCCGTTGTAGGGGATGGGTAGATTCAAGAAGCTAGTTAAGTCTAAAGAGGCGATGGAGAAATTCATTGCCGATTATAAAATACCTAGTAACGTGGGCCTGAGGTATTATGAGGAAGGGGATTGGTATATTTGGAGGGAGAAGGGTGAGGTGGTGATTCCAATGATCGCCTTCTTAGAGGGGGGATGAGAATCCCTATGGGGCTGGTGACGTGCGACTACCTCAGGCATTTTCAGTTAACTCCCACCTAGTGCGTCGTCAATGTATTTAGGATACTAGGGTGCGTAGATGCCTTGAATGAGAAGATGGGGTTGAGGTTACCCACCATGATGTAAACTAGTGCTATAACCTCCAACACCTGAAGGGTAAGTCTTACTACATGAAGACGAGGGACGATAGGGTTCGGCTCATCCAGTGCCTCCCCGAGTCCAGTAAGGGGTTAAATTTGGACTTTCTTATTGTGTCTAGGGAGTGGCATGACTGCCTCCATTGCCCGACAGTAGAGGGATAGCCAGGTAGGGTACTCGGAGTAGAGGAGGGTTGATAAGCTATGTCTTCATAGTTTGCATCGTTTGGTTGCTGATCAGCACATACTTTTTCTTTTGTAGATCCTCACGCCTTTGAACGGCATTTCCACTTGGTCAACAAGGAAGATTTACAATCCGTTCTTAGGGTGAAGATCTTCGTGAACGAGACCGACAATCAAGTTAAGGCTGCTCACAAGATCCTCGGGTACAATCAGACCCAGAAGTCCTTCCCAGCCCCAAAGCACGTGATCAGGGCTCGTGATTCTCAGGTTCGCCAAATTATAGTGGTGGAGCACGGGTTTTCGTTCTCTGAAGGATCTTCCATCCCGAAGGGTGTTCTGTTGGCAGGTTCTTCCTCGTCCCATTAGGCTGCGGACGTCGTGGGAGAAAGTTTGGAAAAGGAGGGAGAAGTAGTTAATCTTGGCTCGTCTGAGGACGAATTTGGTGTATTTGATCAAGCCTATTTGTTGGAGGATCCCTTCGGTGACTTGGGCGATCCCCACTTATCTGAAGCAGATTTTCTGTCTCCAAGGGTTGGTACTCAGGCCGAGATGGGTTTCAAGAGACAACCCCAAACTAGCCTGTTTGATTTGCTTGAGGGTCAGCCGGGGAAGGACACGCCAGGGAGATCACAGTCCAAACCTCATTCTCTTTCACCCAAGGTTCCTCCTCCCTCGCCTAAGTCTTTGCCTGCATAGATTAGGCCGTCCCCCACTCTGCCAATCTCGGACCCTCGGCCTAAGCCCACCTATCTGAAGAGGAAGAGGCCCTCCAAGGGCAAAGACCTAGTGGATGGGGGGAGATCTCGTTCTTCCCAAGAGGTAAATAAAGTCCGTCGACCTTCCAAGCAGTTGAGGATTGGTGGTCAGGATAAAGGGATAGAGTTCATTCAGCAGTCCGAGCTCTAGGCCTGTTTCCTACTGCCATACTTCATGGGAAGCCTTTGATGGACAACGCCACCCTCAGGGACTTCCGAGGGGGCGAGCATAGCCAATGATCTGGAGTGGTCCCTGCTTCTTCCCATTGACATGGCCGAGCTAGGGGGTATGAGGAGGCAAGAAGTTACCCGTAACCTCAAGAGGTACCTGGGCATGGTAAGACTTCCGATACTTGTTCCTTCGTTTGAATTTTATTCCTCGATGTCTAACTCACAGTGTACTTGTTTTGGTCAATAAGCTATCCAGGCCACCTTTAGGCTGGAAGAGGAGGCCGATAACCAGGATAAAGCTTTAGGCCAAGAGCGCGACAAATGCTTGGATGCCGTGAATACCTTCAGGAAGTCTGAGGCAGATTTCAAGAAGGCAATGAAGAATTTGGAGGAGATAACGAGGGCTAGAGACAGCGCGGCATCTGACCTAGCCGGCGCTATGAAACAGGCCGAGGACTAGAAAGGGCGCTTACGGGATGTTGAGGGTCAGCTGTAAGTTGCCTAGGAGCATATCGCCGACCTAAAGCAGAAGTTGGTCGAGGCAGTGGGGGCCAAAGGCGTTGTCGAGTTCGCCAGGGATGAGGCCTTGAGGGCTAAAGAAGAAGCCGTGTTTGAGAGAACAGATGCTGAGCGCTCTGTAGAGTAAGCAGAGGAAGATGCCTTTGCTAAGGGGGTGGCTAAGACCGAGGCTGCCCTTAAGGCTCAAATCCCTGAAGTATGCAGGCGCTACTGTTCCCAGACTTGGAGTGAGGCCCTCAATTAAGCGGGGTTCGAGGCCTCGTCCGAACTCAGGAGGGCTGAGAGAGTGTACTACCCCCCGCAATTCGCGAGGCTGCCTTCGTCGCCTTCGAAGTGGGCTCGGCCTTACGAGTGACAGATGAAAGCCAGGCCAGTGCTGCCAAGGACCTAACTTCATCTGATAAGCCTGTTGAGGAGACTATGCATCAAGGAGCATTGGAGGGGGCAAGAACCGATAACCCAAAGGCACCCTAAGATGTGGTGAGGCCTCCTGTTGACTCCCAAGCCACACTTGTTATCCCTCAGGTCCCTCCTACTGAGGAAGGGTCCTCCGAAGTAGCCCTTCCGAGCCAGGGTCCCGAGGCACCAGTTGAAACCCCTCAGTAGACCCCTCAGGATAAGCTGTCCACCGAGTTGGGGAAGTAGGCCATCTCGACAAGCTATTCCATCTTGACGGCTTGGGCCACTCTGCTTTTGCTTTCTTTTTCATTTTACTATACTTTTTGTCTTGATTTATCACTGTATATTTCGTTTTGGTTTTAAACACTGTAATGTTATTTTTTAAGCTGAATGCGTGGATCTCCTTTTCTTTTTACTTGGCGTCTATTGTCATTGCGATGAGTTTGGCTACTTACATAACCTAAGCTTCACGATCTTTAAAGCTCAGCACGTTTTTCATTCTAAACTTGCAACGAAAAACGTAAAGCCCCTAGCAGTAGTTCCTACTTGGATTTTGATCGATAATTGAACCACTTTAACACCACAACCCATTTTTGCCAGATTGAATGCTGAGGGAATGACTCCACAATATTGGCTCCACAAGACATGAATGAGATACTGTAAATAGTAAAAAATGCTTAGGAAAGCCATTAGTTGCTGACTATGCTAAAGGGTCAGGTTCAATGTGCCTCAGAATGCTATAAGTGATGCTCATGGGCTTGTGTTTGTTTACTCCTTTGCTGAATGTAGCCAGTCTCTCTAGGGACCTGAGTCCAAGGACCAACAAAATCTTGGCTCAGTTTAGCACTCAGATATTTCTTGAAGTGGTCAGTTTCCCTATAGGCTTAAGTCCGAGGACCATGCAAGACCTTAGGTTAATCTAACACTTTTGTTCTTCTGTAAAGAGCTAGTTTCCCCATAGGTTTGAGTTTAAGGATCATGCAATACCTTGGTTCAGTCTAGTAGCCAGGTTCTCCTTGAGGTTAGTTTCCCCATAGGTTTGAGTCCGAGGACCATGCAAGACCTTGGGTCAGTCTAACACTTTTGTTCTTCTGTAAGTAGCTAGTTTCCCCATAGGTTTGAGTCTGAAGACCATGCAATACCTTGGTTCAGTCTAGTACCCAGGTTCGCCTTGAGGTTAGTTTCCCTATAAGTTTGAGTCCAAGGACCATGCAAGACCTTGGATCAGTCTAACACTTTTGTTCTTCTGTAAGTAGCTAGTTTTCCTATAGGTTTGAGTCCGAGGACCATGCAATACCTTGGTTCAGTCTAGTACCCAGGTTCTCCTTGAGGTTAGTTTCCCCATAGGTTTGAGTCCGAGGACCATGTAAGACCTTGGGTCAGTCTAACACTTTTGTTCTTTTGTAAGTAGCTAGTTTCCCCATAGGTTTAAGTCCGAGAACCATGCAATACCTTGGTCCAGTCTAGTACCCAGGTTCTCATTGAGGTTAGTTTCCACATAGGTTTGAGTCCGAGAACCATGCAAGACCTTGGGTCAGTCTAGCACTTTTGTTTTTCTGTAAGTAGCTAGTTTCCCTATAGGTTTGAGTCCGAGGACCAAACAATACCTTGGTTCAGTCTAGTACCCAAGTATTTCTTGAAGTGGTCAGTTTCCCCATAAGCTTAAGTCTGAGGACCATGCAAGACCTTGGGTCAGTCTAGTACCTAAGTTCTCCTTGAAGTTAGTTTCCCCATAGGTTTGAGTCCGAGGACCATGTAAGACCTTGTGTCAGTCTAACACTTTTGTTCTTCTGTACGGGGTGAAGGACCTCGTCCTCACCTCTGGCATGTTTACTTCTAGAGTGATAACGGTCTCGGCCTTGCCTCGCTGGAAATGGGTTATTCCATGGACTGGGCCCTTGGCCCAGCATTGACCCTGACAGGGGAGTTTCAGGTTTCTATCCTCATGTGTGATAGTAGCCCCTTCGCTCCAGTTTCTTGTCATTTCCAATTACGAGGCATCTTTTGGCTGTTCGAGTTATGCGCCTGAAGCTTTGGTGTGCGAGGCGCGCCCTCATTGATATTCTCGTGGATTAATACAGATCTAGCAAATGGTGGCTTCTTTGGAATTTGGTCGAGATTAATGTCGCTGATAATTCTCCCTTCGAATTCTGTGGGGACCAATTCCCACCGACCTTCGCCCTCTATATAAGGTTTCTTGGGGGAACTTATCCTTTCACATTTCACGACTCCTTTAGTTAAACAGGAACTTTGAGCCCCACAACCCTCTAAGCACCTTCGGTAACCTTGCCAGGACTGTGATCAAGGCTTGAGGGAATGGGGCGGCCCTAGATGAGGGCGAGGGCAAGGAAGCCAAATGTGTTCCTACTTTTCGACCGAGCAAAAAGGGTGGTCCTCCTTCCTCGACCGAGAGCCGTAGCGGCTGTAGTTCGTGTCAGACTTTCAGTGTGGTAAGGCTCGGGCGTCATCCTGGTTATAGTACGCTTGACAGTTAGGAGGAAGGTTCATGAGGGACATAATGCTTTTCTCCGGTATGCGCTCGTACCTGCCCTTCAAGCTAGTAGTGATTCGCGCCTTGCTTACCCACCGATGGAGGTTCGCCAGATTACGTTACGACCAGTGCCCGGGTGTTGCCGCCTCCAATGCTTAATTATCATGAGGCTGGGGGAGAATTAAGGGAACATCATGGGGTTGGGCCATCAGGCACTTTTGCATCTTCTCCTTTCTTCTCGTCGGCACCACCCACACCGACTGGGGGGTTGTTGGTAGCCTTAAAACAAGCCTGCCTCAACCTCCCTTTCTAGGGTTAGCTTTCGAACAGGCCCGTCTGAGTCTCTGTTTGTAGAGTTAGCTTTAAAACAAGCCTGTCTGAGCCTTTGTTTGTATATTGTATACATATATTTCTTTTATTTAATAAAAATGCTGCAATGTTTATTCACTTTTCCTTTTCTTTGAATCTTTTATTTTTCTGCAATAATCGTTTCTTGAACAAATGTGTCGTCGTTTGTTGTGTTTTTTTTGTTGATGGGATCCGAAATTGGTGCTGTTGGCAACGACGAAAAACTGCCTAACTTTGCGTAAGTTAGCATCGTAGGAACGATTGCCCTCTGCGCTTGCTAGCGCACAAGTTCTTCCCATAGAAGGCGCTAATTGTAGGGACTGGATTTGAGCACTTCTATTGTTGAGTAAGTAGACTCCAGCCCAGCTAGCCTAATACAATAAATTTGTAGAGAGCGGGTTCAAGAATTAGGCCCTAGCAAGCAGACAGTGCCCAGTGTAACGTTCACCACTGTTTGCCACTGTCGGACAGAAGCGGATCGAGATTATCCTCCAAAGTCTATCCTTGACACCAGTCCGAGGAGCTTGATAGTGATCTCTCCCATGGGAATCGTCCCCCATTCTCCCCTGTTTCTCCCCTTTATATAGTCCTTTTTCATAACCCCTTTCTTCCACTTATTGATCATCCATACCCCCTCCTTTTGACTGCCCGTCCTTTCAGCCACTTTACCAGCACACCTGTGAGTTGCAGCAACCAAGGCAGCCCTGTTCAGAGGTCACATCTCCATTAATGCAGCCAGGGGGTTAGGTGAGCGCACTTAATGTGGAGGTGACAGTTCATCCTGAACTTGCTCTTCCCCCGAGCTGCCATGGCTGACGTGTTGGGCTCAGTTGGCCGAGGACAAGGTCGTCCTCGGCAGGGTTCTTGGCAATTTAGGCTTTCACACTTCATTCTCGGGCATTTCTTCCTCCTCGGCATGGGCCTTGGGCCCGATATGGAATGGATCGGGGTTGCTAAATTCTCAGGCCCCACAATAATAATAATAAAATCTTTCCCTCATCAAAAAAATGTTTTTTCAAAGCTTTCTTTTCTCAAAAAAATTATTGCATTCGAAAGCAAAGAAAAGGGGCGTAATTCATAAGGGGTACAAATAAGGTGTCTATAGCCATATTAAGGCCTCAATCAGTGTGTCTCTTCAATTGGTGTACCATCAAGGTATTATCTTCCTAACAAGTAATGTTAGAACCTAGGATAATATACAACAAGATGGAAAGATTATAAAGGTTATTTTCGCATTTAAAATAGGGGTATGTGCATGTACCTAGAGCCCAGACAAATGAGCATTGAACTCGACAAGTCCACATAACCCATAAAAATGATCTTGAAAAACTTCCCAATAAAGTAGTGTGAGGTTTACATGGCCATGGGATGTGCAAGGTTCCCATGGTTTAGCATGTGGGGTTGACATGTGATTCCCTTGGATGGTGTAAGAGAGCCTATGGATTACATGCGGTGAAGTAAAAAACCTATAAGTAAGGATAGTTAGTAGTACTTGTTCGTGGCCCATAAATAGAATGGTCACAAAGTGCACAAAAAGGTAATCACTCACACAAAGGGGGTAGATTGTTAGGTATACATAAGTGACAGTGGAATTCCTATATATAGAAAAGGTAAAAGAGTTGAGAATTTCATATAACATTATTGGAACCAAACTCATAAGGTAAGCTTTTGGGTTAAGTGTGTCCCCTGTATGTTAATTTAAGGCCTCATTTAGAGTCTCCCAAATTGTTATATACCTAACAATTCCCTCCACTCCTAGCATTTAACATTCGATTTGAGGAATCTAAAATAATTTCAATTAAAATTTTATGAACACTAAAGGAATTTTTCATTTTCATTTTTAACTAAAATCAAAACACTTTTAAAGAGAGGAAATAACTTTTAAGAGAGAAAAGAAAATTTTTGAGAAAGAGAATAAAATAAATTCACATGAACTTAACATAATATTTAAGAAATCTAATCTGTCACCTTTAGAGCAAATCCTTCTCTACCAGGGATGGACCCAGGTGGGGGCTTGGGCCCCCCTGGGTCTAATTTTTTTTTTTAATAGTGATTATATACTTTACTTTTGTGCTTGAGCCCCCTTTCAAAACCTTAGGTTCCTTTCTCCTCAATAAACTTAGCTAGCCTTACCTAAATAGCAATTATCTAACCCAAAATCTTAACAAAAATAATAAAAACAATCACAATGGTGACAGATTTTAGCCAAAAAAAAAAAAAAACTTTTTTACCACCAAAGAACCAAAAAATTATGTGTTATTGGAGAAGCTAAAGAATTTTTTTTTTTTTTTTGCAATTAAAGTAAACTAGTATGAATACCAGTTGATTGTAGCTAGTTGTTAAAAATAAAATACAATATTTTATTAAGATTATATCTCTTCCTTCAATTAAAAAACTCAAATTCTCTCTCTTCCTTTATTATTTTAATGAGTTGTTTATATTATTTTAAGTACAGTGATATAAAAAAACTATAACACTTGATATTGGGTGTATTGTAAATTGAGGTAATAAAATAGGTAAAGTACCTTTTGAGATGCTAAAAACTTAAATTTTTAACACCACCACTATGAAAGTTCTAACTTCAACAAAAAGAAAAAAAAAAAAAAATCCTAGGCATCCTAGTATTAAAAAAAACATTATATTGTTTTTGTCTTTGTTGGTAAATGATTGCATCTTAATGTATTTGGAAACAACAATTTTGAGTATATATATATATATATATTGAGAAAAGAGTATTTGGAAATAACGATTTTGAGTGTTTATATATATATATATATATATTTGAGAAAAGAGTATTTATATTTTTTTAATACTATATGGATGTTTATTTGGAATTTTCTTTTTTTTATACTCCGGCCTTTGCTAGCTTAAAATCCTAGGTCTGTCCCTGTTCTCTACTAGGAGTCGAACTAAAAGCATGCCTTCTACTTTGACATGGATGAAATCTACTTTAACTTCATAGAATTTTCAAATTTTAATTTGCTTAGAATTTATCATGTGGTTAGGTTTATTATTTATTTTCAAAATATAAATATTTTGTTCTATTTTGAATATATTCTATAAATTTCTTCTTATTTTCAAAAACAATTTTTTAATTTATGCATTGCAGCAGGCGTAGTGCGAATATAGATAATAAACATAAACAACATAACAATAAACATAACCAATATAATAATAAACATCAACATAATATGAACACTAATAATGATGAAGTAAAGGCACATCTTAATTGTAGACTTCTGATTTTATGATGAAGTTTGGTTTCACCTCACTGGATGATACATCAATTGACTGATAGTTTCAGAATTCTTATTAGCCAGGTAGACAAGTCTTAATGCCTCCATTGCCATTGTTGCTCTTTCTACATTTTTTATTATAATAGACAAAACTAATGGAATTGTTTTAAGATTGGAAGTTTGAAAGTAAAAGTAGTCATTATGAAGATTACTTCAAAAGAAATTTTTTATTCAATGACAGATTTAATATAAAATATTTTGGGAAATATTTTGTATTTTTTGGAACAAAAAAATTAAAACGAGATTTTGGTTGGTTAAATGATGGCAAGCTTTAGAGAGTTTTTGTATTAATTTGATTAGTTGTTCATATGTGGATTGGATTATTTTATTGCTCTAATTGTAAATTTTACCTTCCTTACTTTGTCCATCGTTATAATGTCTTTGTTTGCCGGTGTCTTTCTTCTAATTAAAAACAATTGCTATAAACCTTATGTACAAATATGAAAGCCTGTTTTATTTAAATTTTAAACAGTTAATTTTTTTTTTAGACTAAAATATTTAAAATTTAATTTTACGTATTAGCTTATTTAATTATAGTTTAGGTTTTGTATGAATTTTTTTTTACAGATTTCCTTTTAAACTATAAAAAAATTTCTCTAATTTTTGTTGCTAGTCTTTCGCATTTCATCCCTAACCAAACTATCGAATACCCCACCACCGAAGAATTATCTTATTTACTAAAAGTCAAAGTAAAAACAAGTTTTTTTATTTCCATAAGGAGGAAGTATTTAAAAAAAAAAAAAAAATGTACAGAGGTGAAATTTACCCAATCTTTAGAGAATTTTAAACTTTGTTGCGAATTTTTTAGGCAGTTAGCTCTATTTTTCATTCTTATGATCTTTTAATTGCTCAATTTCAATAAATTCTTGAAATTTTTTCTCTTCATTTAAATTTTTTTGTAGCCCATGCATTTGAATGGGGGCATAATACCTTTTTTTTTTGGGATAAACGAATGGGGCATAATAGCTAGTATTGATAATAAGCATAAATACTATAGCAATAAACATAAACATTATAACAATAACAATTAACATTATAGTAACAATAATAATGTTAAAGTGAAGGCATAACTTGATTAAAGGCTTCCAATTGTACAATAACGTTCTACCAAACCTCACCAAATATACTCAAATACAATAATTGATTGAAATACCTTATCTTAGCCATTTTTCCAAAATATGTTTGTGAATTATTGCAACTTTACTCTTCCACAAAAGTAGAATCATCCTAATAGTCTAAGTTTGCTTAGAACATGAGTTCATAATAAACATTGGATGTTTTGGTTGCTTCCTTCTTAAATGCTTGTCTTGAAATAAATAGTAGATTTCTCTTTGGTTGTCTCTAAAGAAACTAGTATCCTCCCATGTGGGTGAAATAAGGTAGATATTAGCCATTCCTCAAGCAAAGAAACATCATTTGATGCAACAAACAACACCATAAAAGAATTGTCAAATTTAATATCTTCATTGTCAACCATTTTTTGAATGACATAGAAATATATCATTCTCTTTATCCCATTTTCTTTTTACAACTACTTGAAAATTTCCTTCACTTCATTGTCAAAGGAAGGAGAAATGTGCCTTATACCTTATTTTTCTTTTCTTGTGCAATGCGTCTAACAGTTGCCTTTATATATGTACGTACATACATCTTTCCCTTTACTATTTTTCCTCTCAATATTAATAAAGGCAACTGTTGCTTTTCCTTTCATTTGTGATTTTTCCCTTCCATATTCATTCCTTTAGAATTACACACCTTTTGCATTTTAGCCTTTTTTTTTTTTTTTTGAGCAATTTATGCCTCTCAACATTACTTGCCTTCGATAATAGTGTCAAAATTTTGATATTCTACGAGTCTCATTAAAGTTGCGATCTTTGGCAAGAGATTAATTGAGCACATTTGTACAACAAATTGTTCAGTTAACTTGTTTAAACATTAAACATTAGGTTTCCTCCATCTTGTAATGACATCGCTACACTTTCTTTTATTTTTTAGCTGGGAATTGTCTAAATCAATTATTAAGATCTTTTTCATTGAACTTATAAATTGAGCAAGAGAAGCCCATTGTTAATTATCCAAGTATGAAGTGAACCATGCTACAACTAAGTATACTAGGTAAATGTTGAGCCCTTAAGGGATTGGACAAGTTTTCTTATCTATAAGGCCCAAATATTTAGGCGCATCTACGGTTTGATGGAATCTGTTTACCTTGTTAGACACAAAAATATTGAGTCTCATAAATTTGTTGTTAAACTCTAAATTTGACCAAGCTTTAACAAGATGGCTGAGTTTGATTAATAAGATTTTACTAAACATTTGGCCGCTTGATCACTATAAATATGATCTTATGGTAAAGTGCATGATACTACCTTCGATTTGACTATCAGTGGGCAAAGATCAGTCTTGAATTGAATGACAAATCACCAAAATACAAATCACCCAATACCTAGGTGGTGTCTGCAGGATGTGACTCCGAATTATGCCTCATGCATGGTGCCAATCTGAATGTTTAATTAGTGTGTAAAACACCTATAAATGTTTAGACTCCCAATTTACAAATTACTAATATAAGCTTATAATCAAACAATGTATGTGTGGAAAATGAAAATAAGTTAAAACAGAATTGGTAAAACAATCTAAACCAAAATTAATCACAACCATAGCAATAATTAAAAGGCAAAGATTAAGGGAAGAGAGATACAAACATAAAGACAACACAACGGTGTGTTATCGAAGAGGAAACCAAAGTCCTCGATGAAAAACCTTTCTGCTGCCCTGCAAGCGGTCAATAATCCACTAGAGAATAAAGTTGGGATATATGAATAGCAGAAATCCCTCCAAGCCTAATCTATCCAGTGCACCTAAGCCTTCCAAGCTTCTTGCTCCAACAGGGTTACGCCGAACCTTGTCTTTTCTAGTTTACCGGATCCCACAATTGCCCATTGCATCACCAAAATGAATTGGTCCCTTTTGAACTGTTTTCCAAGCACCAAAAAGCCTTCTCACAGCATAAAAGATGAACTCTCTCTCTCTAAATAGAAACTGTGCTTTATTGATAATGAATGAATGAAAATACAATTTTCTTCTAATTGTAGCTTATATACAAGTTAAAGCTAAAAAACAGAAAAATAACTATTTCCGTATCATCAGGTAAAGTTGTTACAATCTACTTCCCACTTATTCTTACACGTGTACATGGATCAAACCATAGAACTAATAATCTGATCATAGTGTGGAATTGATTCTATCACATCCTCTATAATCTCACGTGTCAATCCTGTTGTAACCACCCTTTTAGTCTCTTCCTGATGATGCAATATAGGTTGTGTTGCACTGGATTGCATCTGTCCTTGTGTTGTACATGATAGCACACTGCCCTGATGATGTAGTGTACTCTGTGCTGCACTTGATTGCTGCTTGTCCTGATGACTGGTGCAGGCCACGCGCCCTGTACTCTGTTGCTGTGTTGGACTTGCAGCTTTAACACTCCCCCTCAAGAGCAAAGCTCTTGGTTGATTTTCTTTACTTTCATCAGCTTCCTTTGCAGTATTAGGAAACTGAATATGATGACTAAAAATGCTAATAACTCCCAACTTGTTAACCAGCCTTAGAAAATTCTCAACACCTAGTGCTTTAGTAAAAATGTCTGCCAATTGTGATCTTGATGAAACATAGAAAGTTTTAATTGTTCCATCCAAGATTTTATTCCTTACTATGTGACAATCAGCTTCAATGTGCTTTGATCGCTCATGAAACACTGGATTGGCTGATATATGTAGTGCTACCTGGTTATCACAGTAAAGTAGCACTGGTTTGTGATGTGGAACACATAAATCTCTTAACAAATACAATATCCAAGTCAGCTCACATGTAGTTGTAGCCATGGATCTGTACTCTGCCTCTGCAAAAGATCTAGATACTATATCTTGTTTCTTTGATCTCCAAGAGATCAAAGCATCACCAAGGAACACACAATAACTTGTCAAAGATTTTCTAGTATCAGGGCAGCCTACCCAATCTGCATCACAGAATGCTTTAAGTTGCAAGTCTAAGTCTATGGGAAAGAACACTCCTTGACCAGGTGTGCCTTTGATGTATTGGAGAATCCTGATTGCAGCTTTCATGTGTGGTACTCTAGGTTGAGCTAAGAACTGACTAAGCCTATGCACAACATAGGTTATGTCTGGTCTGCTCAAGGTTAAGTACATTAGTTCCCCAATTAATCTCTTATATTGTCCTGCATCTTTAAGCACCTCTCCATCAGACTTAGACAACTTTAGTTGCTACTCCATTGGTGTTTTGGTTGGTTTACATCCAAGCACACCTGCTTCCTTGAGCACATCAAGTGCATATTTTCTTTGGTTTATACTAATTCCTTTAGCACCTCTAGCAATCTCAAGTCCTAGAAAATACTTGAGTGAACCAAGATCCTTGATACCAAATTTTTGATCCAATACTTGTTTTAGATTAACCACACAAGTTGCATCATTGCCTGTGATTATCATGTCATCAACATATATCAGCAAGGCAGTAAAATTAGAACCACTAGAATGCACAAAGAGTGAGTGGTCTGCCTGTGATTGCTTGAAACCAAGTGCTGAAATAGTAGCAGAGAGTTTAGCATTCCACTGCCTTGATGCTTGCTTCAAACCATAAAGTGATTTTACCAATTTGCAAACCATAGGAATTGATGAAGTGCACTCCCCCTTACTGTGATAACTAGGAGGTAGATCCATGTAGACCTCCTCCTCAAGATCTCCATGAAGGAATGCATTATTGATATCAAGCTGATGTAAAGGCCATTTCTGAGCTGAGGCAAGAGTAATGAGAACCCTGACAGATACTGTTTTGGCCACAGGAGAGAATGTTTCCAAAAAATCAAGTCCCTCCCTTTGAGTGTAGCCCTTAGCCACTAGCCTAGCCTTATATCTTTCCACACTGCCATTAGGATTAAGCTTCACCCTATAGACCCATTTACAACCAATGGATCTCTTGCCAGGAGGTAAAGGTGTAAGAACCCAAGTCTGAGTTGCTTCCAAGGCCTGAATCTCTTTATTCATTGCTGCCTTCCACAAGGGATCTTGGACAGCTTGAGAAAAATACTGAGGAGTAGAATGACCTTGGCTAACAGTTATGAGATAGGATTTGTATTGAGGATCCAAATGGCAATATGTGAGGTAAGCTGATAGATCATAAGGAGACCCTGGAGGGTGAGTAGCTGCAGAAGCAAGTGATGAACCAGAGGCTGCATTGCAAGCATAATCTTGCAAGTAGGTTGGTGGTCTATGAACTCTAGTGGATTTTCTGAGTGGTTGATCTTCAGCTGTAAGGTTAGGACTAACAAAAGGTATAGAATCCAGCAAAACAGAAGTAGAATCAGATGGCAAAGAATCAGGTAAAGGAACATGATGTGTAGATATAGGAATAGATGAAGGAGAAGGAGTAATGTCAGAACAAGAGGCAGATTGGTCATTGTGCATATCAGGAACACTATAAGGAGTGACAAAAGGTCCTAAACACCCTTCAGAAGTACTATCAACCTCAGAAATAAAAGGATCTGCAGCAGGAGGTTTAGCAATATCAAAAGGAAAAATAGTTTCATGAAAAATAACATCTCTAGATATGAAAATAGTCCTAGTACCTAAATCCAACAGTTTGTACCCCTTAACACCAAAAGGATATCCTAAGAAAACACATTTTCTTGCCCTTGGGGAAAATTTGGATCTATTATGTGAAAGAGTGGATGCATAACAAAGACATCCAAAAACCTTTAAGTGACCATAATTTGGAGCATGACCAAAAAGAACCTCAAAAGGAGTTTTATGATCTAAGCATGATGAAGGTGTTCTATTTATCAAATAAACTGATGTAAGAATGCAGTGTCCCCAAAAATACAAAGGCATGTTGGATTGGAACATAAGAGCCCTTGCCACATTTAAGATGTGTTGTGAAAATTTGGATCTATTATGTGAAAGAGTGGATGCATAACAAAGACATCCAAAAACCTTTAAGTGACCATAATTTGGAGCATGACCAAAAAGAACCTCAAAAGGAGTTTTATGATCTAAGCATGATGAAGGTGTTCTATTTATCAAATAAACTGATGTAAGAATGCAGTGTCCCCAAAAATACAAAGGCATGTTGGATTGGAACATAAGAGCCCTTGCCACATTTAAGATGTGTTGATGCTTTCTTTCCACAATGGCATTTTGTTGTGGAGTTTCAACACAACTTAGTTGATGCAAGATACCCCTTTTAACAAAGAAATCAACCATGATAAACTCAGTACCATTATCTGTCCTGATGGTTTTGACCTTTTTTAAAAATTGTGTTTCAATCATAGTGCAAAATTGTTCCAAAATAGATTGTGTTTGAGATTTATGCTTGAGTAGGTAAACCCAAGTACATCTTGAGCAGTCATCTACAATTGTTAAAAAATATCTATAACAATCAATAGTAGGAGTAGAAAAAGGACCCCACAAATCACAATGGATCAAATCAAAACATTCAAGTGAAATATGAGTACTAGATGGAAAACGAAGCCTTTTCTGCTTAGCCAAAGGACAAATTTCACAATGAACATCTTTATTAATGGTTGAAAGAGGTACATTATTATTTCTTATCAAAGCCAATTTGGCATTTGACAGATGCCCCAACTTGAGATGCCAAATATTTGGCTGAACAACAAGATTATTTACAAACATAGTACTAGGCTGATCAGCAAAGTTATGTACAGAACCAGCTGCAGAAAAACAAGTTCTTGAGGTTGATAAACTCTCTTCCAGCAAGTATAGGCCTTTGAACTCTCTACCCAGACCAATTGTGCTCCAATGAGCAAGGTCTTGGATGAAACACGTAGTCCCAAAGAAAATGAGACAACAAAGTGTGGTCTTAGCAAGTTGACTAACTGAAAGAAGATTAAAACTAAAAGAGGGAACACACAGGACATTGGTAAGTATAAGAGTTTTGGACACTTTAACAGTTCCTACATGTGTTACCAATGCTGTTTCACCATTTGGAAGATTAACAAAGGTATTAAGAATGGCAGTAATAGAAGAAAAATAGGATATAGAATGGACCATATGGTCAGTGGCCCCTGTGTCTATAATCCAATTTGTTTCCCTAAAGTTTTGCCTATCAACAGTTTTAGCAGAAAAAATAGAATACTCTAAAGTGGGAACAAAAGGCACAATAGAATTGATACCTGACATTAGAGCTGAATTAAAGTTGAGATTGTTTTGTGTAGAAGTTCCAACCATCTCAGAAGCTGCACTAGAAATTCCTTCACCACCAGTGACTAAACAAGAAGTGCTCACACTTGCAGCATGATGTCTATCACCACCACCAGCACCTGATTTGAGAAAAGTCAGCAACTGCTCACATTGTGCCTTAGAGATAGGGCACTGATTGGATGGCACTAAGGCATGCTCTGCACCATTGACAGAATTGCAAGAAGCTTGATTGACATTGGCCTTCCCTCTCGATTTATAACCTGGAGGATATCCATGCAACTTGTAGCACTTATCAATTGTGTGCCCTTGCATGTTGCAATAAGTGCAATAAGGCTTGTCTTTCTTAGCATTTCCTTTATTCCAATTGGAATTTCCTTTTGAATTGGTAAACATAGCCATTGAATCGGATTGTGAGGCAGTTAAGTTTCCATGTCCAATGTTCTTGTGTGATTCTTCTTGAAGTACCAAAGAATAAACCTTGTTCATTGGGGGAAAAGGATCATACATGAGAATCTGACTTCGTAAAGTCTCAAAATTCTCATTCAAACCCATTAGAAACTTCATCACATAGGCCTTCTCATGTGAAGCCCTTAAGATCCTCATCGCACCACAAGAGCACTTTGGCAATGGCTCAAAATTCAGCAATTGATCCCACAATCGCTTGAATTTGGTGTAGTATTCACTAACTGTCATCTGATTCTGTGAAATGTGAGATTTCCCTCTGCAAATTGTAAACTTTAGGTCCATTTCCTTGTAAGTACAGGCGCTTCAATTCCAGCCACATCTCCCTTGCTGTCTCGCAGTACATGATGTTACTAGAGACATCAACATGCATAGAATTAATCAACCATGAAAGTACCATGGTGTTGCAACTCTCCCAATCCTCATATAAAGGTGAATCATCCTCTGGTTTTGAGATCTTGCCATTCACAAAGCTAATTTTCTTCTTGGCAGTGAGAGCAAGCACCATTACTTGTGACCAAGAGTGATAATTTCGCATACCAAGCAAAGGTTGAGTGACTAGAATATTACTTGGATTCTCATTGGAATTGAAGAAATATGGATTAGGACCATTGGATTCACTGGCAGAATGTGTATTTGTGTGTGTGGATTGGATGTTGTGAGTTGTAGTAGAAGCATCAGTTTCTGAGGAAACCATTGAAGGACCTCGAAGATGAGAGAAAGAACAGAGTAGAGAATTCTAGAAGATGAAATGCTCTGATACCATATAAAAGATGAACTCTCTCTCTCTCTAAATAGAAATTGTGCTTTATTGATAATGGATGAATGAAAATACAATTTTCTTCTAATCGTAGCTTATATACAAGTTAAAGCTAAAAAACAGAAAAATAACTATTTCCGTATCATCAGGTAAAGTTGTTACAATCTACTTCCCACTTATTCTTACACGTGAACATGGATCAAACCATAGAACTAATAATCTGATCATAGTGTGGAATTGATTCTATCACATCCTCTATAATCCCACGTGTCAATCCTATTGTAACCACCCTTTTAGTCTCTTCCTGATGATGCAATTTAGGTTATGCTGCACTGGATTGCATCTATCCTTGTGTTGTATATGACAGCACACTACCCTGATGATGTAGTGCACTTTGTGCTGCACTTGATTGCTGCTTGTCTGATGACTGGTGCATGCCACGCGCCCTGTACTCTGTTGCTGTGTTGGACTTGCAGCTTTAACACGCAGATATGGGTATGGTGAGATAAGGATTTGACTAATATACCTCTCAAGGACATATCAATGGAGAGGGTGATAATAGAGGAATTTGGAGAATCAAATGATGAAGATTGTGGATGAGTCAATCTTGCTTTTCTCTAGGGTTTCTCTCTCAAAATTCTCTCTAGAATCTCTCAACATTTCGTGGGTATAAGGGTATTTATAGTATGGTATATAAGGAATGCGAAAAGTCAGTTATAATCAAACAGGCATTTTGGTGACTTGAACTCGTGACTGGAACGAGTCACGAGTTTGAGTCATGAGCTATCTGCCTGGCTAAATTGGAGGTTTTGTCCTATAGTGCAACAGTTGGCATGACCCTTTAGCTCCCCCTACATGCTTCACACGTGTGCCACTTTGGCCACTCGCCAATCACGAGACTCTTTTTGAATGCACACTCTTGAGCTTTTCTTCACACTCTCTCACACACTACCCTTACATGATTCCCACCTAAATACAGGGTTTCTAAATGCTGAATTACAAGTGAATTTGGCACGGAATAAAGCAAACAAAATGATTGAATAAATTCAACCTTACACAATCTTTACTGACAAAGGATTGATCAAAGAATATAGCTCTCAACACTCCTTAGGTGAGCATGTGGTCAATAATGGCTTAAAAAGACCTTTGGCAACATTAAATAGACATCTCGAGCTCCTTAAAACCTCTAACTCATGTGGTAAGGTGTAGGAAAACTCTAGAACACAGTCATGGACCTTCTTAATCGTTAACATTGCATCCTGGGTGAAGAAGCTTTATTTTAAAGCCAAGGAAGAGCTTAACTCATTCGAACTGTCATGCATTCCTCACTATTGCCAGGTGAAGCTTTATGAACCTCTTATACATTTTATTGTAGAGTTTTGGTTTCCTCCGAGACATGTGTTTTGCTTCAACAATGTGGAGTTTTGTCCGCACCATGGAAGAGTTTGGACTTTGGAGATCATGAGGCTCCATAACTTTGGTCACGTTTTACTATCTTTGTCTTAACTTGACTTCATCAACACATTGACTAGTGTCAACGCCAAAATCTTAACAATGAACAATCCCTCAATTCACCTATTGAGGTATTGTTCATTGTTAAGATTTTATGATGAATTGTTGAGGCTAATGAAGGATGGATTGAGATCCTCTAAAGTTCCTAGGATACTTTACTTAATAGAATTCTTTAAATTCGAATTGTTCTATAAGATAAAAGGCTAAGATTATGCCACAACATCAATCTACTAACAAAAAAATTAAAAAAAAAAAATCATTTTCTGTAAAAAAAAAAAATAAAAAAAAAAAAAAAAAAAAAAAAAAAAAACTCAAACTCACAATAAAACCAAAAACTGACTTCTCTACCCCGCCTCTTACTACCCACCTCTGGAGTCAAAATCCTCGAAAAACCTAGGCCAGTGAGATAGACCCATGGCTCATGCCCCACGGTGAACTCCAATCAAATACTACTTCTTAACTCACAAAAGCAATACTATAAGTAATATGGCGTTTGGTACGAGAGAATCCACATTACTCCTGACATCCAAATTTCTAGGAATGTAATTTCTTGCAATCTAGATGCCTAGGAATGTAGTTATTCCAATGTTTGGTTTCATTGGGAATCTCTTAAAATTCCTAAGAATGTGAGATGATAATACTTGGTTTTATTCCCAAACATCTTAAATGAATTATTTATTTTTCCTATTCTATCCTTAGATTTGAATGTGAACTACCAAATCATTTAAAAAAAAAAAAAATCTTCATCTAAATAAATAATGAAAAAAATATATATAAACTATTAATTATGTCTATCCTATTTATGTTATTTTGGCGGGAAAAGATAAAGACAAAGGAAATGATATTGATCATTTGTTTTATATTTTATCTTAATTGCTTAAATGATAAAGAAAAATGGTTAAAATGTCAATTTATGAAAAATACAATCCTTTAGGTTTGGGAATCTGGATTCCTACATGTTTTAAAGGGAATCTACATTCCTACCAAGAGGGGTTTAAAAGGGGAATCCAAATTCCCCTGACATCTAATTTCTTAGTGTAATTTGCAACCAAACATGAGAATTTTTAAACATTTTTGGAAATCCTAAAACATTACACCGTATCAAACGCCACATAAATATAATTAGATAATATGGATATTAGACTTTGTTGTCGTAGCTGACTGCTTAACTTTTTCAATAATTTAACTACGTTCACCCATGGTAACAAAATGCAAAAAAAATTAATTAATCTTATTCAGTATTAATTTATTTAATAACATAAAGCAAAACAAATTAATTAAAACTTTTTCAATGTTTTAGGCTTTTAGCTCTATGAAAACATAAAGCAAAACCAATTTTAGACAATATGACAGGACTTGCTACTCCAATGGATTCGATTTTATTTATTTATTTAGGGCATCATCATCAAGGGAGACAATCTCGTACCGGAGGCTATACCGGTTTGATCACTGGAACGATATATTTCAGTACCAGTCAATACCGGTGTACCATTTCGAGTTTACTGTTATTTTTTTATATTTATAAATATATATATATATATGTACATGTGTGTGTGTGTGTGTGTGTGTGTTATAATAAATATAAAAGTTTACCATAAAACATTACTTCAATTCAAAACAAATTATTTATGATTTTAGACTTTAGCATCAATGAAAAGGAAAAAAAAAAACACACACACACACACACACAATACAAAAAATAAAAAGCTTAATTGTTCATTGCATACTAAGAAAACAAATAATACTATTAAGTTAATGCAAATAAGTTACCATTCTACCCTTACAAAAACTCAAAAATTAGAAAACTAAAAAAAAAAAAAAAAAGATTTTTTCTGTACCGATTGGTACGCCTGGTACCAACCAGTATTGCCTAAAATCAGTCGGTATTTAAACCAGTATGAAATGTTGGCGTTTCGATACTGGTATACATACCAGTACGATACATACTAGTCAATATGCTCGGTACCGGTACAATATCGACTACCTTGATAATCGTTAGTGGCAGCAAGGAAGCGGTGAAGGAAGACAATTTGCTCATTGGGTGTGGCTAGCATTTTTCTTAGCTAAATATTTTGCACTGGTTTGGTGAGACTGATGCGCAAATTTTTTGGAATAGACTAATATGTGAGTTTTTTGGAATTTTTAGCTATGGGTAAGACTTCGGTATAATACTTAGTTGCTGTTCCTTAAGTTCTCATTTTAAGATTCTACCATATGGAATTTTTTTCATGAGATAAAAGTGTATTTTTTAATTAAGTAATTACATGGTTAAACCTTGAGAGAGAAACCTAAGGAACAACACCTAAAATACTGTATCTAAGTTCTGTCCTAGAATTTTTAGCTATGGGTAAGACTTATGTACAATACTTAGTTGCTGTTCCTTAGGTTCTCATTTTAAAATTCTGCCATATGGAATTTTTCTCATGGGATAAAAGTGTATTTTTTAATTAAGTAGTTATATGGCCAAATCTTAAGAAGAAAACCTAAGGAACAGTACTTAAGGTACTGTATCTAAGTTCTGTTTTAGAATTTTTAGCTATGGGTAAGACTTAGGTACAATACTTAGTTGTTGTTCCTTAGGTTCTCCTTTTAAGATTCTGCTATGTGGAATTTTTCTTACGGAATAAAAGTCTATTTTTTAATTGAGTAGTTACATAGCTAAATCTTAAAAGAGAAATCTAATGAATAGCACCTAAGGTACTATACCTAAGTTCTGTCCTTTAAGTATATATTTGCTAAAACATTAAAATAACTACACGGATGTGAATGCTTTAACAACTCTAGATAACCTTGATGGTTTTGGTCTGATTTAAGCCAAATTAGCACCCCAAAACTCTAGTCGCAAAATGTAATCAAACGTGTAAACATGTGGGACCCCTAACGTAGTGGGCCTATATGCTGTCATGGACGACGATGAGGCAAGAAAAGAGCACTGAAGTCAATTGAATTTAATAAGTATCTAAAAGAGAGGTTCATACACGTATATAGTATACACATAAATTAGGTTGAAGTAGAATTTATATATTTTATTAAAAAAAGTCAAATTAGCACCCTGAAACTTTAGTTGCAAAATGTAAGCAAACGAATAAACATGTGAGACCCTTAACGTAGTGGGCCTATATGCTGTCATGGATGACAATGAGGCAAGAAAAGAGCATTGAAGTCAATTTAATAAGTATCTAAAAGAGAGCTTCATACATAGCATACACATAAATTAGGTTGAAGTAGAATCTATATCTTTTATTAAGAAAAAGTTAATTTAATTTAAATGGGTTTTGCTAATGTGCTAGTATCTCGTGTGCTAAACACATGAGACCTACTTCTCACAAGCAGGTCATGTGGGGCCCACCTGCCTGTGAGAGGCAGGTCTCATGCGCCTGCTAATATTTTTATATATATATAACCGAAACCTCCAAAATTCTCACAATTTTTCACGTTAGTACAATATTTAAATAAAATTATCATTTTATTTAAATAAAATTATTTTTGATTAGTATAAACTTAACAAAGAGTAAAACACTATCCCTCTAACAAGTTCAACTTAAACTCAAACTCAAACATTGATAATTTATCCCCAAATTTGCAAGGTTAATCATGAACAATATAAAAAGCAAAGCAAACCTCAAAAAAAAAAAATTTTAAGCTGAGTAGAGGTATGAGTTCTTCTAATATTATTTTCTTCTCCTCTAGTTTGTTTTAAAAAAAAATTATGGTTTTTCATCTATTTTTTAAAAAGTAATTTTAACATGAATCACCAAACTCTTTTTAGCTTTTTTTACAAGATAAAAAAGTTTGCAATAATAGAAATTATTCTTTTGAATGAACTCATCTTTCTCTTATATTTTTCTACTGTTTAGTCATATATATTTTGTTTTTTTTCAATAATTTTTAAACAGCGAATCATCTGGTTCTTTAATATTTTTTTGTCTTTCAGAAGTTTTAATATCTGAATTTTTGAGTTATTTTTTTACAGTATCTAAAACTATCTAACAAATTTTTTGTAAGTTATTGCACGTTCAAGTAATGATTTTTTCATTAAATTGTAACACAAATTGAAATCATACAAGAGCAAATCAAGCAATGATATAGTTTTTTAAATTTTTTATAAAATTATTTTAGTTTACTTTACAAATAGTTAGATTCTGTGTACCGTACATATTAGCGACTAGTTTTTAAAATTTTTTTTATTAAAAACTGAAAAAATTATCTAAAAGAAATTAATTACTTTTTCACTGTCTTATAAAAAAATTTCCTAAAATATATTCCTAAACATAATTAAAACCCACTTCCGCAAAAAACACAAAACACTGTTGTGCTTTTCAGTGTTCTATTCATCCATCTTTGTCTTCTCTCTTTCTCTGCAAATCCAATGCCAATGGCATTTCACAGACCCACAAATCCCAAACCAAAACCCAGATCCCAAATCCTCTTTTTCACCCTCGCCATAGCAGCCATTGCCCTTTTGTACCTCTTCTCTACTCTGATGTCCACAAGTGGTTTCTCATTTTCCTCCTCCTCAAAAACTTTGAATATGGTTTTCAATCCCAATAACCGTAACGGCCACGAAAGAATTCACAAAGGACACGAGAAGTACTTGTACTGGGGTGACAGAATCGACTGCCCAGGGAAGCATTGTGGCTTCTGCGAAGGTCTGGGTCACCAGGAGTCCAGCCTCAGATGTGCCCTTGAGGAAGCCATGTTTCTTAAAAGGTGTGTGCTTTTGAGTGTTTTGGTTCTTGGATTTGTTTTTGTTTTGTGTTTTTATTGCTGGGTTTGGGGTCTTATGACCTGTTTGATTCCTGAGAAAATGTGGCGAAAGAGACTGTTAATGAGAAGTGTTCTTATGATGTGGGAAAACACACTTTTTTGCTAAAATTTTCTTTTAGTATATAAGTATGTGAGCTTTGCCGTGATAAATTGTTCATCTTTAGGTAAATTAACAGTAAAAAGTGTGTGAGCCTTTGTAATTTGGATGAGTTCAATGTGTTTAGAATATAATTTGAACAGAGTCAATTTTGGTTAGGATATATCTTAGTTACAGTTGCATAGGTTCTCCAATTTAATTCAACCGTGTAGTTGCATTGGCAAAGATAATATTGATTTTTTTTTCTTTGTATTGTTTTACAACCATGTGATTGAATTCAATTGGGGAACCTAAGGTACTGCAACTAAAAAACTGTACCTATACTTAAAAAAAAAAAAAAAAAAAAAAACTGTACCTACATTTTGCCTGGTTGGTTAGTTGTATCATGTAAATGAATCTACTTTACCCATCCAAATTGAGGTTAGTATAGTTGCTGACTTTGTCCTAGCTGGTTTTACAAGATATGTTGTCATTATGGTTAATTAGGACAGTTTTTCTGGGAATTTCATTCTTGGAATTTGGTAGTGTTGAGTGTCCTGCAAATGGCAGCATATATTATCATAGTTGTTATTCTGATTTTAATAGTTTGCTGCAATTTTGTCCATTCCTATGCTATGTAGTTCTCATTGTACTGAGTCGTTTATCATGGAATTCTTCACTAACTTGATATTTATGATGTGGGAATATAGTAATTTTATGAAATGTTGCCCAATTGTTCACCTCTGTTTCTTGTTGCAGAACTTTTGTCATGCCTTCTAGGATGTGCATCAATCCTATACATAACAAGAAAGGAATCCTTCATCATTCCGAAAACATAAGTTCAGAGGAAAGGTGAGTTCAATGAGACTTCTTTTGTCTTTTGGTTTCAGAAGAAAATGCTTTGCTGTTATCAATATGTTATCTTCCCCGATGCCAAGAGCCTTGTAGCTTAGAGGCATTGTCTGATCTTCTTTATGAGGAGGATCCTCCTGCCCCCACTTTTTGTAACAAATGAATTATAAAAAGAATGTTATTGTCCCTGCTTTTTTTTTTTTCCCATTTTTTTTCTATCTGCTTTGAATTTGGAAGGTTCTGGAAAGATGCCTTCTAGGTTTGGTTTTATAAATGCAGTTTGCATTTACTTTCTATTAATGTATACAGTAATTATCAATCAGAAAAGTAAATTGATCTACAATCTGAACTGGCTTCCTTTAATTTGGTAGGTGGGCAGCAAGCTCTTGTGCCATGGACTCTTTGTATGATATGGACCTCATATCTGATACGGTACCTGTAATTTTAGACAATTCAAAACTATGGTATCAAGTACTATCTACGAGTATGAAGCTAGGACCTAGGGGAGTTGCCCACGTGGAAGGAATTAATCGTGTTGATCTTAAAGAGGACAGTCATTACTCAAATCTCTTGCTCATAAACCGAACTGCAAGCCGTCTTTCATGGTGAGTTGACTGTTTTTCCCCCTTGATGGAAATTTTTTTCCTTTTCTTCTCAAACATTGTCTGGGTATTAAATATCAAACTTGATTGGGTCTTCCTTGAACTCCATGCCTATGATTTAGTTCGGTCGATTTTGATCGAAAGAAACATTGAATCATCAAGGATAGGGTATCATGTCTTTCATGCAATCAAATTTCAGTAATCAGTGTGGTTTTTGAAAATTTCTGTCATGCTCAGTTGGATTTCATATGATATAATTATTATTATTTGTTAGAAAAGAATCCAGGATATGTTTCTGCTTAGTGTACCTGTTGTAAATCATGTAGTCCTTGCAAATCCCTGCAAATCAGTCATGATTTTAAATCTCTGTTGTTTTTGTCAAGGACTCGGCGTTCTGATAATGATAGCTCTTCAGGTTTATGGAGTGCAAGGATCGAAACAACCGTAGTGCTATAATGTTGCCATATTCTTTTCTCCCTTCAATGGCATCAAAGGAATTAAGAGATGCAGCTGATAAGGTATGTATTATATGAAATCCTGTTGAAAATTTCACTCTGCATTCTTTTTCAAGGCTTGATTGGTGTAATTTTCAAGATGTCAATTTCCTTTCTTGCTGTGGGGACCAAACAACATGAATATCTATACTCTCTATGTTTTGTTGATCATATATTGAATAAGACTCTGAATTAATTTCACAGTTTATAGCTTAATGATATTTAAGCCAATTTGAGCCCTCTGTCACTTAATTAGCACTCAAACTTTCAATGTATATTTTATTTTATTTTTAATTTTGATTGGTTCAACCTTTCAGTTTTACAAGCCTTCAATGCAGTTTTATGCTGATTGTATAATGTATATACATCTGAGCAATTTGATGTCACTGCTAACTGCTTTTTGAAATGTGCGGCATTTTGTTCAGTACATTGACCTGAGATTAATTCAGGCTATTTGATTTGGCCATTCCCTGTCTTCCATATGAAGTGTTAGAATTGAAAAGTACATGACTTAAAATGTGCCATGCATGCATTTATACTGCACATGCACTTATTATTAAATTTTTTGCCAAGAGCCTTGTAGCTAAACTAGTTGGCACCTCCTAGTGTGTCCATGACATCTAGGGTTCAAATCCCCCTTTCCCATTGAAACTATTGAATTATAAAAAAATATGTAAATGTATAGGATGTTCTTTTACGTATTATTTAATCATCAAACACGTCATTATTCAAGATAACCCTTGAGGAAAAAAACATGCCATAAGCTCCTGTAAATGTTGTAACTAGAAAATAATGCAATGAAATGTGTAAAGAACCTCTTGGGGCCAATCAATAGTTATTATATTATGAATGACTTCTACTCTTAGGAGAAGATTGATGCATTACGTGTTTGGGGAAAGCAAGAAAATAAGAAACAAAAGGAAAACCCTAGGCTTCACCACCTAAGGGTGCTAGGAATCACCACCAAGTGAGAAACAATTCTAATCAGATTTTTTTTTTTTTTCATTCAAAATGCAATGCCATCCAAGTTTAATTGATGGGTAAATTAAGGCCAATAATGGGCGGGAAAGGCTTCATTATACCTGTTTACTCAGAATTAAGATCAATAATGAATGGAAAGGCTTTATTCTGGACCACAAAATGTCACTTCCCAAACCAAAAACACCTTTTCCACATCTATGAAAAGTGTAACATTAAGGTCCACAACAAATAAATAATTGTAGTTAATTTTGTATCCAAGCTGTTGAGGATTGGAGGTCGTATTATCTCAAGGGCTTTGTAAAATCTTTTGAAGTTTTTGTTCTCTGAGTATGCAATCTGAATTGTACTAGTGAGCTCCAGCTCAATGGCACCTCCCCCATTGTTGTAAGGTGGAGGTTGAGGTTGTGGGTTCAAAATCCCCGGATGTGAAACTTACCAATAAAAATATAATTTGTGTCAAAATTTCCAGTGCCTTGAAAAATGATATTCAACCCTACATGACAAAAAATCTTTTGCAGCATTTGAGTTATATGCTTATATTATTATCTAATCTAGTCAATGAAGAAGAAATGGTTGGTAAATTTTGCCTATCTCAAATATCTTGAGGCCTGAAATGTCCTCCGAATTTAATTGAACTCTCAATTTGGTCTGTGACTTTTTTTTATTTGGTCAGTTTGGCCCCTAAATTTTCACACAGGTCAATATGATCCTTCCATCAGGGAGCAAATTGATAGCTTTCACAAACCATATATATAAAAAATACAATTTCATTGAAACAAAAAGGCATATACAATACATGGGATGCATACTAGAATAAAGCCCATCTTGTGCAAACTTTAAGGGACCAATCAGTACTTAAAGGACTCGTTGTAAGGCTACTGTAACTCAATGAAATTGTAATTTGAGAATTTCTGGTTGATTTAATTGAATCAAATTTTAATTTTAGATTAAAGCAGAAGGTTGGTAATTAAGAGTTTGTTTTTTCTTTGTTTTCTCCTTCTTGTATTTTCTGGGTTTGCTCTATGTTCTTCTTGCATAGAGTAGCCTTTTGTTTATATAACAATCTTACTTATCAAAAAAAAAAAGAGTTTGTTTTCCTGAAGAGACAGATATCAATGGAATGAAGACTATGTAGCTAAAGTGGATGTGTGATTCCAAATTGTTAAATATTATGTGTACCCTGTTTTGGTAGTGGCGGTATCAATACCTTGCTCAAATCTCCTAAAGAACTAGAATAAGAATACTTCTTCAGAGTAGGGGAAGGGCTGGATAGGTCAAGGGTGAGTTGTAGCAGGGATGTACATTGAAATCTGTGTCAAGATATGAAATGTTCGTCAGAGAGTAAACATCAATTTGAACATGTGCATCTTGAGAAAATTGGTGGTCTCAATAGATTTATGAAATATGGAACAGCTAATTGAGTCATATTAGTGATCTCCTTCGAAGATTGATGGCTGTGTTTGGTATGTATATTTACGATATTGAAGGATCTCTTTTTCTTGATTGTCTATCCAACTTTAAATAGTTAAAAAACCAACAATTATTCATTGTCTATCCAATCATAAAATGCAGTATAAGTTTGAAAGCATGTTCAGCGTGTTCAATCTCTGTCAATATTCTGGTGCTTATTTCTTCCCACATTCCTGAAGTCATAAAATTAATTGAAGATGTTTACATATAGCATGTGAAATGGGTCTCAGGCTGCAAAGCACAAGTGGATTTGGCTCACAAAAATCACCACTTCATGTCAAAGTGCCAAACATTAAGACTTCCAGATCATCTTTCATAAAACCTCAATTGTGCCGGATGAGCACTGGGTAGTGGCCTATATTATAGCTATATGCAAACAATGCAGTGAAAACTTTGTTGAAAAACCTTGGTATGAATTGCAGTCACCCTTAAAAAAGGCTCTAATGGTGATGAACCTCCTATCCTAGATATAGCTAGGACAAGGTAGTGTAGGTATCTAGATTATAATTCAGAATTGTTGTTGATTTTATTTTGTTAAGTTTGTATTATATAGCATTAATACTACTACTAGGAGATTTTTTTTTTTTTTTTTTTAATAAAAAAATAATAATATAAATTAAGAGAGGTTTAGGACAGGAGTTTTGTTGTTAAATAATTAATTTTCAAACTAATTTAGGCTAATCAGTTTCTCCTTGCTCCAGTTGCTGCATTAGTGCTTTTTCTAAAATACATTTATTTGCATACTTGAATCAAGCTCTGACCAAATTCATGTCCACAGATTAAGGCACTCCTTGGTGATTATGATGCCATCCATGTTCGTCGTGGTGATAAAATAAAAAACAGGAAGGACAGATTTGGAGTTAAAAGAAGCCTGCATCCCCATCTGGATAGGGATACACGTCCTGAGTTTATCTTACGTAGAATTAAAAAGTGGATCCACCTGGACGAACTATTTTTATTGCTTCCAATGAGAGGACTCCTGGATTTTTTTCCCCACTCTCTGTCAGGTAAACACTGTGCCCCCCACTGTGTCTCTCAAGGACATTAAGGTCTTGAAGAGTTTTCACTGCAGAGAATATGTTCTGTCCTAAACATAAATATCATTGCTGCGCTATTATTTGATGTCTTGATGGCAGTTCATCTTGGAGGATCTGGCAGAGTTGTGGCAGTAGAAATAAATCACAATATATTGCCTTCGTAGGTGGATAAGATTGACTAGGCTTTCGTTACACAAATGTGATAACTCTTTCCTTTTTAAGATGAACACCTTTAAGCCTGCCCTGGTGTTCTAGAAACCATGTACAATTTACCTTTCATCATAATTTTTCTTATGCATTAACATCACATATATTTTCTCCCTGTGAATTTGTGGTACAACCTTAACTATATATCTGAGATTGGCCATGTAAAATCATGCTCAGTAATTCTACTATTGACAGCATATATTCAGAAGGTGCCACATAATCCAGTTTGGAGGATCCAAACTGGTTTGCATATAAACATTGTCCTATATATATTAAAAACCTATCAATATATACAGAAGGAAAAAGCATGTTCTATTTTATTTTTAACTGAATTCTGGGGTTTCAGATTCTTTTTTCTTTATTGTCATGGGGGAAATAGTGAAGTTTTGTGTTGGGGGGGGGGGGGGGGTGTTGTTAATTTTACTTTTTGTTATCCTGTACTGTTAGTCTTTGTCTGAAGTTATTTGGCGGTACTTCTGGCTCAAAATCAGATGTCTTGAGGCTTCAAATTGTCATGTCAAGACCTGCTGACCTTGATTCCTGTTGATCCGTGTTTGCAGGTACAAATTGGCATATTCATCAAACTATAGCCGGATTCTGGATCCTTTGATTAAGAACAACTACCAGTTGTTCATTGTTGAGAGGGTTATCATAATGGGAGCCAAAACATCCATCAAAACATTCAAGGAGGATGAAACTGAACTCAGCCTCACTGATGACCCAAAGAAGAACACCAAATCGTGGCAAATACCTGTTTATACTATGGATGAAGAGGGAAGGTGACAAGTCTTGCATAAAGAGTTTTCTGATTTATCTACCACCAAGCTCATTATTTCCACTCATTCCCATACAACACAAGCACATTAGTTGCATATCAGAAAGCTAACAGAGAAAAATCTACATTGGGAGGAAATGAGAGGCTGACCACTTAAAATTGATGTTGTAAATTGTGGTACAAGTTAAAGATAGGCTTGTATGTGTTCACGATAATTATGTATATCTTTACAGAACATGCTCATTTTTGTTCCTTTTTACATATTTCTGCACTTTCAAGTGTTCACTAGCAATATGTTAATTCATGCATTCTTTTCTCTCATTGTATGAGACCTTTGGCTCAGAATTAACACTCCTGCATTTAGCTGTTACTCTGTAGGCCGTCTCTAGAAGCTTGGTTCTTGCCATATAAATCATTGCAGTCCTCAAACTTTTCTTTGTATTTTCTGAGATAACTGAAGTGGATAGATGGTGAACATTAGTATTACCATGTTCAAATGGTAGATTGACATTTGTATGTAGTCCTGGTAATTGTTCAAATGGTAGATTGACGTTTGTATGTAGTCTTGGCCACCCTGATGCAACAAAGAAACCCACTGAGCAAGACCAAAAATGTTGGAGGCAGACCTCAATATGCTGTAGTAGGAGCCTGCATTTAGCTGTTACTTCTGACAAAAGCCAATTTTGGTTCAAATGTTGTCTATAACTTTCCTTATATTATTATTTATAATTTTGTTTTATTCTTTTTTTGCTGAATTTTATAATTTTGTTTGTGGATCCACCTGACCGTTGGCCTAAGAATACATAATATGGAATAGAAATAATTGTTGTAATCTCACGTTCTTGGGTAAACATTTGTACTCTCGTCCAATTGAAAGCCAAGCCATTATCATCAGTTACAGTTTGTGGTAGGCTAAAGTAATATAATGATCATTTCTTCTTAGGAACTAAATCACATCTTCATTAAGAGCTATGTAGTTTAAGTTTTTAACTTTAAAAAAAAAAAAAAAAAAAAATCACATCTTCATTTATATCAAGATGATGATATATATGCTTTTGCCTCTAGTCACTTAGTGATACAGTTTATTGCTGCTATAACATAGCTATTTCTTTTCCTTGAAGTAGCCCTTACTTTTCCTATTAAACTGATTGCTAATCCTCTGAATGGCCATGATTTTAATTCTAAGGCATTATAAGTGCATCCACTAGGATTTTCCAATTATGAAATAATTGGCTTTCTCCAATCGCAATGTTTGGTAGTTGAGAAACTTTTGGGAAGAAAAATATTCTTTTTGCATGTTATTTAATTGGCTTGGCATAGATAAATTAACGTGACATGATATGAGTGGTTGAAGTAATCCATCTAACAAACATGGATGGCACTTAATGATTACATCAACGTTGAAGAATAATGGAACCATGTTTCCAAATGCTAGGTTTAAGGGTCAAAATATATCCCAAATTATTATTAAAAAAAAAGAAAAAAAAAAAGAAGTGATCCCGAACTTTTAAAATGGTGTAAATTGTAATTTTGTTTTTATTGAAAATTGCCAAAGGCCTCGTAGCTGAATTTGCACATCTCCATATACAAAATGCTTAGGGGTCTAAGTGAGAAATGGTTCGAGCTGCGGGGTTAACAGTATGTTGTAATTATTTCTCAAAAAAAAAAAAGTTTTTATAGAAAGTTTGGTTAAAATATAATTCTACTTGAGAGGGGGAAAAAAAAAGAAAAAGAGGTTTTAATAAACTACACATAAAATAATGAAAGTTAAAAATGGCAAAAAAAAAAAAAAAAAAAAAAAAAATGGTTGAAAAATAATTCTACTTGAAAGGGGGAAAAAAAAGAAAAAGAAAAAGANAAAAATCATGCTTAATATTTTAAAATACATTTTAGTTAAAAATTTAAAATAATGAATTTTAATTTTGAAATGGAGAATAATTTTTGAAACATTCCCTTAAGCAAAATGACAGGTTAATACACAACATTTTTAATTTAGTCAATCAAATGTCAAGGGGGGAAGTGTTTTTTTCTTTCAAATTTGGGGTGAAGTGTTATTTATCCAAACATCAAAAGAGATGAGTGTAATTAACCCTAGATAAAATATAATTTTTAACTAAAACAAAAGAAGTAAAGTAACTTTCAAGAATGGAAAAAAAAAATGTAAAAATTGAAAAAAAAGCATGTCTGAATTATAACTTCAATTTATTGTATCAACCAATAATAGCTAGCTTTGTTGCTCAAACGACATTTTTTTAGGATTTAAAAAACTTTGTTGTATCACAAAAAAAAAAAAAAAAATTAAGTAATTAATTATTTGCATCAACATTATAATCCATGAAGAAAAAAAATTAGTCCTTGCATTATGAGACCTTCTGAATGTAGCTCTTAATAATAACCTTAAATGGTTTCCTTAATAATTATCTAGCATGCAGTCTCAAGAGACCCTTGAATACTTCGAGTTGGTACAGTTCTTTCACCATCTCTTCTTATCACAAAAAAAGGTTCAATACCATGAGAGACATATATTAAAACATAAAACGAAAAGAATCCAATACACACACACACACACACACACACACACACACACATATATATATATATATTTCACTTACTTTCAAAATAGTCCCTTAATGCTGTTAAATAATATTATTATTAGCAACGCAATGTGTTATACCATGTTGTATATGCTAGAGTGGATGCGGAAGACGAAGCATAAAATAGGAACATCAAGAACACGAGAGTTACATGATTCAACCTTATGGCCTACATCAACGGAGGAATCCCTTAAGGGTTACATCTTTATTGTATAAGAGTGTAGTACAGTAACCTGTGTTACAATGAACCCTAACATAAGTATATATAGGCGACTAAACCCTAGACTACTAGTACAAGTAGGACTGGGCTTGGCCTATTACATTGGGCTAATATATGTCTAATATATATCTCTAACACCTCCCTTAAACTCAAGGTGGAAGCTTGATGAAGACTTGAGGTTGGATAAACATGAGAAGATCACTTGGAGATGCCTTGAAAATGCCTTTGAAGAAACCACAATGAAGAATATGCCAATTGACCAATTTTGAAGCCTCAAATGAAGAAACGGAATCCAAATTGGAATCTACGCGAAAAACTGAGCAAGATAGGTCCTTTCAGAAATTTTAACTTTTGATCAAAAGTCAACGCAAAAGTCAAAGTCAACGGATCTGGTCAAACTCAACAGTCAGAGCTCACGGGTCAGATCCGGATGGTCCGGGTCGGGTTGGTCCTAGTCAAAGTCAGCTAGGTGATGTGGTGCTGATGAGGTGACACTGGCAAGCTACATGGCTGATGATGTAGCTAGAGTTGACGTGGATCAAGCTGACGTGACTTTTTGCTGACGTCATCAGATGACATCATGGATGACAGATGGATGATAGGCATCACAAATTTCGGCGTGTGGCTTGCACGTGGGTGTTCAATTGGCGCTAAGGTTGAATCATGTAACTCTCGTGTTCTTGATGTTCCTATTTTATGCTTCGTCTTCCGCATCCACTCTAGCATATACAACATGGTATAACACATTGCGTTGCTAATAATAATATTATTTAACAGCATTAAGGGACTATTTTGAAAGTAAGTGAAATATATATATATATATGTGTGTGTGTGTGTGTGTGTGTGTGTGTGTGTGTATTGGATTCTTTTCGTTTTATGTTTTAATATATGTCTCTCATGGTATTGAACCTTTTTTTGTGATAAGAAGAGATGGTGAAAGAACTGTACCAACTCGAAGTATTCAAGGGTCTCTTGAGACTGCATGCTAGATAATTATTAAGGAAACCATTTAAGGTTATTATTAAGAGCTACATTCAGAAGGTCTCATAATGCAAGGACTAATTTTTTTTCTTCATGGATTATAATGTTGATGCAAATAATTAATTACTTAATTTTTTTTTTTTTTTTTGTGATACAACAAAGTTTTTTAAATCCTAAAAAAATGTCGTTTGAGCAACAAAGCTAGCTATTATTGGTTGATACAATAAATTGAAGTTATAATTCAGACATGCTTTTTTTTCAATTTTTACATTTTTTTTTTCCATTCTTGAAAGTTACTTTACTTCTTTTGTTTTAGTTAAAAATTATATTTTATCTAGGGTTAATTACACTCATCTCTTTTGATGTTTGGATAAATAACACTTCACCCCAAATTTGAAAGAAAAAAACACTTCCCCCCTTGACATTTGATTGACTAAATTAAAAATGTTGTGTATTAACCTGTCATTTTGCTTAAGGGAATGTTTCAAAAATTATTCTCCATTTCAAAATTAAAATTCATTATTTTAAATTTTTAACTAAAATGTATTTTAAAATATTAAGCATGATTTTTTTTTTCTTCTTTTAGTTATGCAAAGATTTGTTGCAAATGTTTTGGTGTTTGATAAATTTTGCATTTTTACTCTAAATTATTAGTTATATTTTTTTACTAACCATAGTTAAACTTTTGTGAAGAAATTCATATAGAAATTTAGAACATTTCATTGCTAATATAAACAGAAGATGAGGAATGTTAATTTCTTGAAATTTCAAGGGATAATTCTCATATATATATATATATATATACAGGGGCGTAGCCAGGAATTCGTACTTGGGGGGGCCAAATTGCAATATTGATAGAAAAATCATAATTCATAAATTTATAAATAAAAAATGATCAACTTTGATATATTGTCATATTCTTAAATATTAATGGAAGTACAAAATGCAGTCTATTTTACCATACACATATACAAAAATTTGCATACTTTTATTTTAAGCACCATCAACCCATCATTATCCATAACACTGAAAACTTTCTTATTTTCTAATGAATTATTCAGCTCCTAATTTCAAATTAAAAAAAAAAAAAATGATGATATGAAAAGAGATATAATATATTATCATATAGCAATACAACAAATTGAACAACTTAATAAACAAAGCATATTCATAAAACTAAATGAACATTATCATATATATAAAAAGCATAAATCTAAATGCCTATATAATGTTGAAGAAACAAACAAACCTGAAATACTGAGACACAAGAAGCTGGAACTAAAAGCAAATATGGATAGTTTTTTTTAGATGAAAGGAGTTTATTTGATTTCTACCCTTATTGAGAAGAGAGTTAATGTGTTTTTCTCTCCTGTGGTGAAGTTTGTGACAGTTAGAACACTCTTAGCTATGGCTGCTGTGTTTGGTTGGCACTTGTCTCAACTAGATGTCAATAATGCTTTTTTGCATGGAGAGTTACATGAGGAAGTGTACATGGTTCCTCCTCCTGTTTTTGGCAGCAAGGGAGAGGTGTGCAAACTCACTAAATCACTCTATGGTTTGAAGCAGGCAAGTAGACAGTGGTTTGCCAAGCTTTCATCCACTCTTCTTGATCATGGTTTTCTCCAATCTAAGTCAGACTATTCTGTCTTCACTAAGGTCAGCAAGTGTTCAATTCTCATCTTGTTAGTTTATGTGGATGACATCCTAATAGCAAGTAATGATGTGGAGGCAGTTAACTCTTTCAAGGTTTTTCTAGATACCAAGTTTAAACTCAAAGATCTTGGTACCTTGAAATATTTTTTGGGTCTTGAAGTTGCAAGGACTGAAAAAGGAATCAATTTATGCCAGAGAAAGTTCATTTTAGAGTTACTTTCTGATGCTGGTATGCTAGCAAGCAAACCTGCTAATGTGCCCATGGATCAATCAGCTAAGTATAGGAGCTCAATGGGGAAGATGTTCCTGATCCATCCTTATATAGAAGACTTATTGGCAAGCTGCTATATCTGACTCTAACTAGGCCTGATATTTGCTACTCAGTGCATAAGTTGAGTCAGTTTATGAATTCCCCTAAAACTCCTCACCTCCAAGCAGCTTATAAGGTACTTAAGTATCTTAAGAAGACACCAGGGCAAGGCTTGTTCTTATCAGCAAGTTCTGAAATGAAATTAAAGGCCTACTGTGATGCTGACTGGGCAGCTTGTCCAGATACAAGAAGGTCAGTTTCAGGCTTCTGTGTTTTCCTTGGTGACTCTCTTATATCCTGGAAGTGCAAGAAGCAACAAGTGGTGTCCAGATCATCTGCTGAATCAGATTATCGAGCAATGGCCACTGTCACAAGTGAAGTTGTTTGGTTATTGGCATTGCTTAAGACTTTTGGTTTTAATCACACTCAGCCTGCTTCATTGTACTGTGATAGCAAGGCAGCTCTTTATATTGCTGCAAATCCAGTGTTTCATGAACGCACAAAACATATAGAGGTGGACTGTCATTTTATTCGAAGCAAGCTTCAAGATGGAGTGATCAAAACCTTTCATGTTCCTACCAGACACCAGATTGCTGATTGCTTCACAAAGGCACTCGGATACAAACAATTTTACTTCCTCTTATCCAAGATGAATCTCATCAACATCTATGGTTCATCTTGAGGGGGAGTATTGAGATATTTCATGATTGTAATTTGCATAGTGTTAATGATTTGTATCTGTTACCTGTAAGTTTTGTATATAGAAGTAAACTACAATTGCATAGCTGTAGGATAGAATAAATGGTCATGAAACGACTGCCGTTTATAGTCTACAGATAGGTCAGTTAGTTACAAAGCTTATTACACGTGTACAGCAGTCATTAGATGGTTAGTTAGTTATTTTTCTGTTTCTCCTTTTCTTGCCTCTGTTCTCACTATATAAAGAACAGAGTATGCTAAGCTTAATATACGGAATTCATTTCATACAAGTTCAGTGTTATTCAATTCCTTTCTCTCTCAATCTGTTTACACTCCTCCATTGATGAACCTTCGGAGCTTGTGTAAAATCAACAGAGGCTAAACAGCAGATGAACTTGATACTGTCTGAGATTGATGGACTTCATATAAAGATCGAACAGTCCGCCCAAGGCCTTTTGAAGTCCGAAGAAGAAATTAAGCAACATCTAAAAAAGGCTATCAGGGGTATGGAGCAGCTTGAGAGCTACAGGAAACGCCTTGTGGAAGCCTTTGAAAAATTTGAATTTGAAAATTTGCTATTACTATGGCTTTTATGTAATTTTCAACTTCGTTTATGTTTTTGACTTGTGTGTTAACACACTGAGTATTGAATAATTTCTTGCATCACATGCCAAATTCGTTCAAATAGAGTTCCCCATAACAAAAATTTATTGGAAAAACTTGAACCAAAGATGATCCACAATTCCACATATCAAAATAGTAGCTAGATTAATAACACTCTCAGAACCACTAGCATATATTCAAAGATATTACCGGAGTAGCTAAATGTGACATAACTGATCAAAAAACTTTCCATGAAAACAAAAGAAAGAGGTCTATGGAGAGTGACTACACCTCTTCTATAATTCTCTCTCCACATATTCGGGTCACATCAATAAAATTCATACTTCTAATTGTAAGGTATACTAAAAACAGGGTTCAATATTAACAATATGTCATGATCACTATCCTCTGTTGGGTCTAACAAATACTCAGCAAAATAAACTCCAACTAATCATGATTTATTAATTACACAAAAAATGACTATGTTAGCCCAAAATTATGCATTTCCAGATTGTTATACATCTCAATGGCACAATAAAATCAAATAGGTCCTGTCCTGACCATAACTTTTGTTTGGTGCGTCCCTATAATTTAAAAGGAAAAAAAAGAAGAAGATGGGTTCACTCCAATAAGATCAATTTGAATTTTATTTTAATCTTTTGGCCCGAGTAATTACAGATTGTGAAAATTTCAAGTAATCTATGTCTGTCCTCTCCACTAACCCCATGCAGGCATTCATGCATTGCCAATTTTATGTTTATTGTCTCAGTGTGTGATGAGAATGACTTAGTAGTGCTTTATGGATTGTGTGATTGAATAAATTAAACCATTAATCCTATTTGCTTTTTTAAATAGGGTCGCCTGACAAGTAACTAAAGGAAACCAAAGGATGGAGAAATCCACAGTGGCAAGAAAACAAAGGAATCCAACAAAGCAATCCACCATCATCCAAAATGTGAAGCAAAGTGTGGATTGACTGTCAGAAAAATTAAGAAGTATAAAGAAAAAAATTAATGACATTGGAGACCAAAAACATATCAAAGACCAAATAATAAAATTTATGACCAAAGAAATTAACAAGCCATCGGATACTTGCTTTAGAGGTTATGCAGGCAATGTCTGATCCTATTAGGATTGGCAAACCATCACCATTGACAAACGAGCTAGAGGCACTGGTGAGTGGTGTCACTAAACAAGATTGCATTGGCTCAATCTGACGAAGAGTCAGAAACACTCTGATTTCTTGTTGATTTGTTTGATCAGTGTACCAAGGAAAACCCAGCAGATGGTCATACTGCTTTCGGTACAAGCAATGTTAAAAGTTCAAGAATTTAGGAATGTCAACAGTTTTAGTAGTATGGATTTTGTATTATTCCTGTTGTGATCAAATATATAGGTCTGCCCAAAAATCCTGTGTAATCTAATTTTTGCCTAATCTAATTGAAAAATCTTGATTGANCCTTATTGAGAAGAGAGTTAATGTGTTTAGAGCAATCACCAATGAGAGCAAAGAAACATGAGGCAGTGTAGGCTTGTATCAAGAGGAGAAAAAGTAGTAGTGATTACATCTATTTTCTTTGAGAATCTCGTAGGTGGCTTCTTGAGATTGAGATTGATGGGAAAAAAAAAAAAGAGTAAATTTTTGTTTGAAAATGAGTGGTACGGGATGATATTTTGAGGGTGTGGATTATTGTCTATTGGATATTTGGATTGATAGCAAATCATTTGGACAATTGGGAGAGCCAACTAGTATTTTATTTGAGGACTTTGGGTTATCTATTGGACTAAGTAGAGATCCTAGAAAGAATTGGAGGGGCCGGTCATTATTTTCTAGAGGGCCATAGCCTTTTACTTATTTTTTGCTATCAGACTCATAGCTTAACAGTAGAAGAAATCAAAATTTTGGGGGGTCAAGGGACAACGTAGCTCCGCCCCTATATATATATTTGTTAAAGGCTGATGCCTTTCCTATAAATATAAATCTTAAATACTATATATTCCAATCAAATGTGATGCTTTTTTTTTTTTTTTTAATCATATGGTTCAATTTTTTTTTTTTTTTGAATTTAAGTTTTTCTTTGTTACATTTTATATCGCGTGAGGTTTTAGTTTGTTAAATTTCTTTGTTATATCGAATGCAAACAAGGATTTTATAAGGTTTGGTCTAACGGCTTATGTTTATTGGTGAACACCCTTGATGGCTACATGTTGTTTATGAAGTACAATTCAGTTTACAATAAACTTAATATAGATTTTATATATTAGAGAACCCTATACTAATCTTATGCTAACACTAGTCCAAGGTTAATTAATTGTTTGTTTTACAAGAACGTGAAAAAGAAGCTGAATTAGCTCGTTTGGTTAAGCAAGGGGAGCTGGAATTAGAAGAGGCTATTGAGATATTTCATGATTGTAATTTGCATAGTGTTAATGATTTGTATCTGTTACCTGTAAGTTTTGTATATAGAAGTAAACTACAATTGCATAGCTGTAGGATAGAATAAATGGTCATGAAACGACTGCCGTTTATAGTCTACAGATAGGTCAGTTAGTTACAAAGCTTATTACACGTGTACAGCAGTCATTAGATGGTTAGTTAGTTATTTTTCTTTTCTCCTTTTCTTGCCTCTGTTCTCACTATATAAAGAACAGAGTATGCTAAGCTTAATATACGGAATTCATTTCATACAAGTTCAGTGTTATTCAATTCCTTTCTCTCTCAATCTGTTTACACTCCTCCATTGATGAACCTTCGGAGCTTGTGTAAAATCAACATGGTATCAGAGCTCGAACTAGTTCAGAGACCATCTCATTCTGGTATTCTCTGAACTAGTTCAGGTATTTGCTTTTCTCCTTCCCTTGAACATTCAGTTTTTTCTTCTGGTGTCAATACTTCTCACATCAGTCCATCTGACTGGATTCTTGACAGTGGTGCAACAGACCACATGGTACATTCAATTCATTTCTTTACTTCTATCACTTCTTCTGTTCAGATTTCAGTTAAACTTCCTAATGGTGACGTGGTTAAAGTCACTCACATTAGAACTGTCAAAGTCTCTGCCACTTTAACTTTAGAACATGTTCTTTGTATTCCAAATTTTACTTTCAATCTTATCTCTATCAGCAAGCTAACCCAAAATCCTTCTTGCTGCTGTCTTTTTCTTTCTCATTATTGTTTTCTTCAGGACTTACTGCATTGGAAGATGATTGGGCTGGGTAAGAGACATAGAGGTCTATACATTTTGCAGTGCACTGATTCCTTCACATTACCTGTTTCTGTTTCAGAGTTCTATCCAGTTTGTCTTCTTTCCTTTGTAATAAAAGAGTCAATCAATGTAATCTTGATTCTTCTCATGTTGTTGATACTTCAAATAATGTTGTTAGATTGTGGCATTATAGATTGGGTCACCCATCTTCACAAAGATTAGCCTTGTTGAAACACTTTGTACCTGATCTGATTTCTTACAATAATAGCAATTCTTTTGACTGTTTTGTTTGCCCACTAGCTAAACAACACAAATTACCTTTTCCTAAATCCACAAGTGTTTCTTCCTCTTGTTTTGACTTGGTTCATGCTGATATATGGGGCCCTTATTCCAATCCATCATTAAATGGCTCAAGATACTTTCTTACTTTGGTTGATGATCATAGTAGTGTACTTGGGTTTATTTAATGAAACTTAAATCTGATGCTTCTTCACTGATTCAAACATTTTTCCAAATGATTCTTAATCAATTTAAGGTGTCCATTAAAGTGCTTAGGACTGACAATGGTCCTGAGTTTGCTGTTTCTTCCTTTTATGCATCTAATGGCATTCTACATCAGCTTTCTTGTGTTGAAACCCACAACAAAATGCTGTTGTTGAACGAAAACATCAACATTTGTTGAATGTTGCTAGGGCCTTAAGATTTCATGCAAACTTACCCTTGAAATTCTGGGGGGATTGTGTTCTTACAGCCACATACCTTATCAATAGGCTTCCTAGCCCTCTTCTAGGTAATCTTACTCCTTATCAGAAACTTTTAGGGCATTCTCCATCATATCAACACCTTAGATCCTTTGGTTGTCTTTGTTATGCCTCTACCTTAACTAGGAATAGGTCCAAGTTTGATCCTAGGGCAAAGGCATGCATACTCCTTGGATATCCTTTTGGTACACAAGGTTATAAATTGTATGATCTGTCCACCAAAGTTGTTTTCATCTCTAGAGATGTTATCTTCAAAGAATCAATTTTTCCTTTTAAACATTGGTTGCCTAAATCTATCCTCTCCACTCTTCCACTTCTCACAATATATTTCCATCTCAAGCTTCAATTCCAGAAACCACTTCTTCTATTTCTGCTGAATTTTCACTTCCTCAACCTTTTTTTTTTTTTTTTTTTTTTTTTTTTTTTTTTTTTTTTTTTTTTTTTTTTTTTTTCTGGTTAAGAGTACTCCAAACTTCTGTGGCCGCATCCTATTGTTGGGTTGTGTTTTACTGCCGGGGTTGACTGTAGATGGTCTTAGCCTTTCTATAAGGCCAAATGTGAGAATGACTCCACATTAGCTGTCCTGTAATAATGGTTCCATTCCCATGGAAATTCTTCCTCCTGCAAAGAATATTTCATCCTCAACATTGTATATTCAACTTATTAGGTTAATTTTCTATGCCAATACACGTGTTTGTGTTTGAGGGTTTCAGGTTGAATTTTTTCCCTTCATGCCACAAAGATAAGAAAGGCAGTTAATGCCCCTTAAGGGCACAGGTCAAAGCAGATTAATCAGTTTTCACAGACATTTTTTTTAGTACAAATCGGTTGCCTCTGGCTGTTTGCCTGTTTACATTGATGGTTACACTTATAAATGGACTTCAAATCACTTTACTTTAATGCTGCTATGCTATTTATTTCAGCATATATAGATGATGAAGATTCTGTTTCTATCTTGTGGAATCTTATATTGGTATCTTTCAAGTTCTTTGTTAATTCAGGTTATAACCCAACAAATCCTCAAGTCATTTTAGTGTCATGTAATTACACTTCTTCTTTTTTTGAAACAGAATTTAAATTCAGTTAGGTATTCTATAATTAGCTTCCAAGATGATAACCCCCTTCTATTTATTACTAATTACTTTACTGATCCACAATATAATGGCAGACACCAACAGATACCCAATTGCCAATTTATTATTGAACTTTTACTAGCCTACAAATCTTTATCCCATGCCTATCGAGCTATTTCAATTAGTGCAGTAGATTCATTTCCTTTGACAGATACAACAAAAATAACATACTCTTGAGTTGCATTACATATCTTTTTCATTCAGCATTTGAAATGAGATCTAGAGAAAATGCCTCAATCTATGATTCATGGCAACAAAATAAAAGATCAGTTTTGAGGCATAGCTGATGCAGGACAATCAAGAGGAAGATAAAAGAACAAGAAAATTAAAAGACAACCCTAAGAATTAGCACCTAAGAGTTTCCTAGAATCAGCAACAAGAAACTTAGGCATAGGCACCTAAGGTGTTAGGAACCAGCACACAACAATTTGGAAAATTTCCAACCTGAAATTTCATTAATCAATTGTCTTCCATAAATACAACCATCTAGAACCCATTTATAGAGCTTTTACAAATAAAAGATAATCCTATCTAAAAATTAATCCCTTTCTATAAGATAATCTATTCTCCTATAAGACAAAGAAGATTTGAAAATAATTTTGGTTGTGCTCCCTCATCAATAGCCAAATAGCACTGCAAGCTTCAAGGGCATGTAGCCATGTACCAGTCCTAGGCAAATAGAAGCAAATACTATTTGGTGTAAGGCATACTGAGAAAATACTTTGGATAAAAATGAACTTCAGCTACATTTTCCTCAGGTGGTCCTTGATTTCAATACTCAATATTTTCAATCTGATGGCAATACTTTCCACTGCCCAACATAATCTTGACTGTATTTCAGTGTTACATGAAAAAAAGATACAGTTTGCATAATATAACAGTAATTAGAACACTGCAGATTTAGCATTGTATTCTATCATCAATATTTCATACATTAAAAGCAAGATCTTCTCCTAATTGTTGCATTGCTTTCATAAAGTTGCCTGAACAAATATGTTCTATCACATTTCTGTGTTCTTCAATTAATTATTAATATTGTACACACAAACACCAAAGTAGTAAGAAAAGTTTTCATCTTGTGCAAGCGACGACATGGATATGAGCTATGAACAGTCATGCTGTTAGACATGGAGAGAAATCTCTTGTAAAAAACAGAAAAAGGAATGGATTTTAGTTTGCTAAAATTTTATTTTGATCCATTTATCTTAGAAGGGTTGTCAAGTTCTGAGTATCATTGTAAAGTTTCGAATATACATGTTTCCTGAAGATATGAAGAAATAAGAACAGGTGAGACACTTTATAATGTCATTCTCCTCTAAGATTTCAGGTCTAAATTCTAGACATACACTGCACATGACAAATACACTTGAATTGAGAAATAAATTATTTTCAAGAAAATTTTTAAATTTTGAATTAAATTGCTTCATCCTATGGTAAAAGAATATTTGGAATCTAGTACTTGGGGTAAGCAGCATGTTGGGTGCTAGCATGCTTCAAAACAGTAGGATGATTTATGTCCATTTTTTTAATTTTCGGGAAAGAAACTTGAAACTGCATGGTAAAGGAGAATTTCGAGTCTTGGACAATAATACATCTGATAATTAACTTTCCAACAAAAAAAATAAATTTACTGGTTTGTATGGAGATTATTGATTAGAGGGTTTAAAATCTCATCCTTCTCTGGAATCGTTTTGCTTGAGTTGCCTAAATGGAGGAGTGAGAATTGTCTATCCAGAGTAGATGATAAAACCAGCAATTATTGATTGTCTATCCAATTATAAAATGCTGCATAAAGTCAAGTCATCTGTCCAAATTCTGGTTCCCATTAGTTCCTACGTCCTCAAAGGCATCAAATTTATCAAATAGAACATGAAATGGGTCTCATGCTGCAAAGCTCTTTCCCAAGTAATTGAAACCATCATACTTCATCCAAACATTAACATGAATTTTGATTAATCAACAGAGTCAGTATTATTTTGTAACCCATCGGTAAGCATTTTTCAGAAGGGAGATCAAAACCAATCAAGCTACTAGTAAAAGAGTACAGTAAGCTATCCTTATCTTTGTTACAGCTAAATGTAAAGAAGAATAAAAGGAAGTAAATGCAAATAAGTAAGTATAAGGAAGTGTATTTATCAAAAAGTATAAGGAAGTAATTTTCAAAATTTAGTTGATCAAAATGTATTCTTGAAATTGTAGCCAGGCTCTCTCGGCTGAAATTTAGAAATTCTATTTTTTTTAAACAAATAAACAAATCCTTTCAAGTTTGAATAATACAAAATGTCCTCTCTAATGAAATCCCATTAGCCAAACTCACTTGACCAACAGAGAAACAAAAAACCAAATCCTTTCAACAATACTATAAATTCTCCTCCTTAATGAAAACCATATTAGCCAAAATCATTTGATGAACAAAGAGGGACAATGATGAGTTTTCCTTTGCAAGGCAATCCTGTTGATAGCAGCAAGATTCTTCAACCTCTCTGCAATTTTCAAACTCTTTTCTTGCCTTCTTCATCAAGTTACCCTTCTTCAAGTTCAAGTTAGTGATCCCATTGCATCCCCCTCTTTTTTGTGATGGGTTTCACCACTTCGCAAACCTTGAGTTGCCTACTCAGTTTCCTCTCATTCTCTTTCTTGTAAAGTTGCCTAATCCGATCACTCACTTTGTTCTCAAACTCCGCAGTTTCCTTCAGTATTGCTTCATATAATGTCTCCCACTTTAACCACTCCTTCCTTTCCCTCATCCCTTGGACCACAACGTTAGCACTTGAAAGTTGAAACCCCAAATTCTCTTCCTCAGAATTTCTTCCACAAATTATCAGTCACAATGCTCACATCTCTTCCTATGGATTTGGAACAATTCTCCACATACATCAACTGATCAATATTGCAGTGTGGAAAAACCTTAAGAATTGAAACATCATATGTGAAAAATACCTCTAGACGGAGCTTGTCACCCACAAGACCAGCTTATCCTCTTCTCAATCTCAACCTCAAGTAACTCTGACATAGAACCAGACCCATCTTCAGTTTCATTGCTCACCATGTTTCTCATAGCCAAATTTTGATTCTCAGCCATATTTGATTAGTTTCTGATCAAGAAGATTAGAAACTTTCACCGCAAGATTACTGCTCTATCCGTAAAAAGCAGTCTTTTAAGTCGGTCTCATATATACCCAGCTATACACCGACTCTCATTCTAACCGTCAAAAATGGATTAATGGGCCGGGAAATAATTTAAAATTTAAATTAAAGCCCAATTCTTTTCTTTTTTTTTTTTGTTGAGAAACTGAAAATATCTAGTGGCCCAAAATTAAAAGGCTCCGGTTCTTGAAAGTATCAAAGATTTTTTTTTTTTAAAGAGTTTTAACCTATGACGTTCGCTTCTGATGATAACTCTTTATTATCAGACCAAGATATCAATCAATTTTTGTTATTGATTTACTATTTTAATTCCGGTTTTCTTCTTATAAGTAAATGTTAAATTGAAATTTATTTCCATAAGTGTGTGAAAAACAAAATAATTTAAGATTTGTTTTTGAATAAATTGAACATTTGAAGCAATCAAATTATACTGAATCAAAATTTTCTCCATTTGCTTCTTTAAGACTAAATTCCAAAGGGAAAAGTTAATGGATTGGTTTAGGAATCCTTAGTAGTAATATTTCTAACCAGTTAAAAAAAATAAAAAAGGGTTTGGTTATCACTTGTCACATAACAAAAATATTTTTCCAATGCTCTTTGCTATTTAAGTGTCAGACATATGTTTTTCATTGGTATTCCATTATATTGTTTCGTATCCCAATTTTTTAAGAATTGACATGTTAGGTCACGTCTTGTTTGTGTTGGTATTGGTGTCTGTGTCCATACTTTATAGGTGAAGATCATGCTTATATTTTCACTCTTCAAATATCAATTATGTTGCAAAGTTCATATTGTCAAACTTCAATCTCCACAAAAAGCTTCACAAATATCTCTATTTAGTGCTAGGCCTCATCTCCCAATATGGGTTCAAACTGAACCTTCAAATCAAAGAAGACATAAGGAATCCGATTACCTTCCAAAATTCCATACCTTTGCCATTTGCCAATGTATATTAAATTATTAATTGATGTTCTTGTGCCTTACCAAACAAAAGTACTCCAATCAAATGGGAGCTAAATGCACCTTCTTGGCCTACCAGTCTCACCTGTCTGATAACAATATTTGGCTAGGTACATAACATGGGACTAGTAGTCTAGTATCCTCTTTACACAATTTTTTTGTTTGTTGGACACGAACACATGCTAATGGATCCCACTGCTACACTTTTTAACAGTAGTGGGCTCCAAGTCTTAAGGATCGGATGCCCTAGAATATCTTTCTTCCAAACCATTACTGGTCTTGTACGGCTCAAATGCCCTTCAAACATTTGTTGTCCTTAAAATAAATAATAATCTTTAGCTCAATTTTTTTTTTTTTTTATAGCTTTTAGCACATTATTGGTAGATGAAACACGATTGCCATGATGCTTTTCTTAACTAAATAATCTTCAAAGATCATTAAGAATCATAAAGAGGTTTCGGATATGTTAATTTAGGCCCAACGATCTTCATTAGGATACTTAAATAGGATAGTGGATACAAGGAAGAAAAAGATTGCATGGAAAGATATGTATATTGTATACCCAACGTATTAGAAATGAGCTAAAAGCCTAGTATCTCGGTAATATTTCCCTATTCTCTCCTGAGTTTAAAAACCGTAGCATTTTTATAATATTTCCTTATTTCTAAAAAAATATAAAAGATTTCCGTGAGTTTTGTGCGTAGGATAGTAAAAACTTTTGTATTGGAGATTAGGGTTTAATGTGTTATTTTGAGAGAAAAAAACTATACTACTACATCTTGTATTTTTCCCAGTGAATATTGAAATCACTAAAACTCTGTAGACTTTGGCAAATTGCCAAATCACATAAATATTGTCTTGTGTGATTTTTTTTTCTTTGGTACGTATTTTTCTCTATTTTGCATCTCACAGATCTAGAAATTTCATGAGTATTTCCTACACAATTCTTTCTCTTCCTCTTACTCTCTAATTCTCTCTCTTCCTTTTACTCTCTGACTGTCTTCTGTCTTCCTCACAAGCATTACTTGGTGGTGAGCTTTGGCGATGGCTGGGTTTGGGTTTCTGTTTTGGTTTTGGTGGTTTTTTGATTTAATGGGTTTTGATGGTTCTTGAGTTAATGGGTTTTGGTGGTTGGAGTGGTGGTGACTGATTGTGGTTTTTGTGGCTGGTTGTGGTGTTGCTTTGGTTGCTGCTAGTGGTGGTGGTTGCTTTGGTTTATGGTGGTGGTTTTAGTTTCTTTTGATGGTGGTTGTTGAGTTTTGGTGGTTGAATGGGTGGTGGGTGATGCATGCATTTATCTGAGGATAGATTTGGGTGGTGGTAGGTGGTTGAAAGAGAGACAGAGAGGAAGAGAGAAATAGAGAGATAGGGGAAAAGAGAGAGAAAGATGAGTTAAATTATTTTATTGGGTAGTGTATATTATTTTAATGAGTTATATGGAAATATAGAGAATGAAATGTAGGGTATATTATTAAATGAGTTGGTAAAATAAATAAAGCAGTCTTTTGGGTTGTAAAAAAAGAAGAAGATATATTTTATATCATCAAATATTACTTTATCTATTTTACTAACTCATTTAACAATGCACCCAACATCCGAGTTTTTATTTTTACATACAATCCAATAAAATAATATAAACTACACAATCAAATAATATTAAAAATTGTTTCTCTCTCTCTCTCTCTCTCTCTCTCTCTCTCTCATGGTGGTAGCTTTTATGGGTTTTGGTCCTAGTGTGGTGGTGGTGTTAGGTTTTGTTGATGGAGATGGTGGTGAGTTTTGTTCCCGGTGGTTATGGGTTTTTTTCGCAGTGGTGGTGGTGGGTTTTGTTCGTAGTTTTGGGTTTAATTTGTGTTATTTTTTGCTTTGAATATTTGTGTTTGTGGGTGTTTGGTGGTGGTGGGTCTTGAGGTGGAGATGGGGTTTCTGGTGGTGGTGGGTTTCTCTTGGTATTCTTTGAGTTTTTATGTGGCTATGTTGTGTGATGGGTTGTTGTGTGATGGGTTGTTGATTTGGGCTTCATTTAAGTTGTTGGGTTGCTTCAAGAGGAGTGACTTGGTGAGAGAGACAAAGAGAAAGAGAGAAAAAGTAGGAGAGGGAGAAAGAGAAATTAAATAAAAAGTGAATAGTGCTGATTTGGAGGAAAAAATAAGAACTGAGATGTTTGGTGAGTTATAAAATGGAATGATAAAATAGATAAAGTAGTTTTTTAAAAAAATATGTATTTTTTTAGATGTGAATGCTCTAATAAAGGTTGTACAAGTACTACCTTTACCATAGCAAGTATGTAAAATTTTTTATATGTGCATACTTGGATAAAGCTCGGTTTTTGTGGTTTGGGGACTTGGGTTGTAAAATAGATTTTTTTGGAGTTTAAGCAATTCCAATGTTAGCTCTCTTATAAATACTCAGATGTGAATGCTCCAAATATAAAACCCATAAAATCACTTAAAGCCATCTTATAGGAAACAAAAATGTTATTTCAGTTATTTTAATTCTACATAGCAAACAAATGAAGGCGTATGTTGCAAGCATGTTTAAGGCAAACGTTTTGGAAAAGAGGGCAATGATATGGAAATGTCCTTATATTTTAGACAGAGGGAACAATTCAAGAAAAATGCACCAAGAAAAAAGAGAGGATTTCCTTTTCTATGCATGGGTCCTAATATATTCACATTCGAGAAAATTAATAAAATATTCAACAAGTAATAGTGTATTAGTGCATGGGGAATTCTTCAAAGGGAAATTTTCGTTTATTAAAAAGGTAAATGAGTGATCATTAGATTCATTACTTTCTAGTGATCTCTATAATGTACCACTTCATCAGCATCAAATAAGAAGAATAATTTTTACTACACTATAAAGTTAAAACAAATTTTATATCATGCAAAATAATAATAATAATAATAATAACACTGCGTTAAGCTTGGAAAATCGGAAAAATCACAACTACTCAACATTATTCCTAAGGGCATGTTTGGCAAACTGTAATAAGTACCGTAATCTAATAGTTATTTGTATGGTTCAAATATTCAATAGTTAGGTAATGTTTTTATTAGGCAAAACTACACTATTGGTCCCTGAAGTTTACCCTGTGTGCGCAATTGGTCCCTCAAGTTTGAAGTGAGTACAATTAGTCTCTTAAGTTTTAAAACTAAGTTGTATTGGTCCTTTTACTAACTGCTGTTAACGGTGTTACTTACGTGGCTAACGGAACAATGACTTGACATTTTTTTTAAATAATGTGGCATGTTTTTAATTAAAAATTAAAAAAAAAATAGTTTCCACATGAAATTGAAAAATCATATTGACTGGATTAAAAACAAATCTGATATTTTAAATTCCTATCAACAATCAATCCACCATCATCAAGCATAGCCACTGCATTGTAGGCGAAGGATTTGCTCTGGCGGCATCATTTTGGCTAGCCGAAATATCAAATTGAAGAAAAGGATCTGAGATTGAAGAGAAGGATCTAAGAGCACCCCAACTCATCTTCTCTCACATTCCATACTATTCAAAGAAACTCACACACGCATTCAGTTCCCTCTTAAACCTTCTTCGATTCCAAAAATTCCCTTTTGTCTCTCTCGCTTTCTTCAATGGCCAGAAGAAGCAAATCTTTCGCTGCAGGCACCGCCAAGAAGATCACATCTCAGAGCAGCAAGGCCGATCTCCAGTTCCCCGTTGGCCGTATCGCCCGTTTCCTCAAAACCAGCAAGTACGCTGAACATGTCAGTAGTGGTGCCCCTGTCTACCTCGCCGCCATCCTTGAGTATCTCGCCACCGAGGTCAGTTTACAGTTTTTTACAGTTACAAATTCTGTTACTTTCGTTTCTTTTAAAAGTAAAAGTTTACTTCTTTGTTATCGATTTTAAAAAGAAGTTTTGTGTGGTGAATTTTTCATTTTTTTTAGGTTTTGGAATTGGCTGGGATTGCAGCGAGAGACAACAAGAAGACACGCATAGTGCCATGTCATATCCAGTTGGCGGTGAGGAATGACGAGGAACTGAGTAAGCTTCTTGGGTCTGTGACCATAACAAACGGTGGTGTTTTGCCCAACATTCACAACATGCTCTTGCCTAAGAAAACCAGCGCCAGTTCCAAGAGCGGCCCAATCGATGACTAGACCGGAGGAGCTTTCTCAAAGATCTATTTTTAATCCAAATTTGTTTTTAATCCGGTCAATATGATTTTTCAATTTCACCTAACGTGAAAACTATTTTTTTTTTATTTTTTTTTAATTAAAAACATGCCACATCATTTAAAAAAATGCCAAGTCATTGTTCCGTTAGTCACGTAAGTAACACTGTTAACAGCAGTTAGTAAAAGGACCAATACAACTCAGTTTTAAAACTTAAGGGACTAATTGTGCTCGCTTCAAACTTGAGGGACCAATTACGCACACAGGATAAACTTCAAGAACCGATAGTGTAGTTTCGCTTTTTTATTACAAGAAATAATTATTCCTTATGAATAGCTATTCTTTAAAATAATGAATAACTATTCCCCTCTAAAAGGATTGTAATAGCTATTTCTTAGTAAATATAATAATTTTTAACACTAATATATTTCCAAATAAACAAACTGATATTCACCTAAAAATTATGGAAATAAAAAATCATCAAAAAATAATTCATCTCTCTAAAATTTAAAATATATTATTTTCTAGACAATATAATTGTATGAATGAGATATTTCCTAAAATAGATCATAAGTTTTATTCTAATTTTACAACTCACAACCAAACTGATGAATATGTTTAGTTATTTCATTACAACACATTTTATTCCCAGTAATAAATATTACCATTCTTTTTGTAATCCACATTCAAAATACTAAACGTGCTCTAAAGAAATATAAGCCGACATCACATGATACCAACTAAATTTTAGATATGTTTTTGAATGTGTGTAGGCATCGTATTGAAGATTGTCTAAACCATGCTATTAAATTAACTGGAAAACCTTAAAAAATCTCAATTCCAAAAAAAATGAACTGCATGTCCCAAAAGATTTCCCACAAGATCTCCAAAATAGATTTTTTTTTTTTTCTTTTTATATCTTAATTCAAAAAATTGAAGAGTCCCGAAATGCCTCCCACAAGATCTCCAAAATAGAGCCATCAATAAGATGAATTATTTAACTTTACGTATGCGCCTTATCAACTTGAGAACTAGAGACCCATCATCAATTATGAAGAAAGAACATGCCTTTGACAACGATTTCATGCACACGCCCAAGAACCAAAGGGAAAAAGAGGGCAATGAAAGTTACCAAAGGAGTGGCAGTATTGACACACGGCATATTACCACAGGACTGTCATGCAGATTCGGTGGCTTGACGTGACGTGGATATCCATGTCCATATGTGTATGTGTCAACCAACGGCAGTGGAAATGGACAAGATAATTATTTGGGGGCTTTTATTAGTGCCGCACGGCATATGATATGTTAAACAATGCGACAGAGTCTATTATCATGACTCATTTTCACTGCAAATATCTATGAGAAAATGAAGACTCTACGGCACGTGATGGGCACAATCAATCCTCTTCTCAGCCTATCAGTATTTCTTTTTTGAACAAAATTTAAGTATAGTACTATTTTTTATAGATTTTCTTTTTAAGATTTTGTCACATAGAGACTTATCTAAAAAATATATTTTTATTCTATGAAAAGAAATTCACATAACATAATTTTAAAATGAGAACTTAAGGAACAACATTTAAATACTGTACCTAAATCTTATATTTCTTTTTTATATATTTTTACTATTTCATTTCATGCAGTAAATTTTAGGTTTTACTTGAAAAGAAAGTAAAAAAAAAGAGTCAAATTCAGAAAAATTAATATATTCATAAGAATCATTTTAAGCATTTTAAAGTAATACTCCTAGTTTCTCCACACAAAAAAAAAAAAAAAAAGTGATACTCCTATATATTTACATATACTGCTCCGTAAATTGGATTTCTAGAAAAGCAAGTAATGCAGCAGTATAATAATTTACATATACTACACCGTTAATAAATATTTATTATAATAATTAATAGGTATTGTGTGGCATCCGAACTGTTGGGCCCACTCAGCCCCTAGCCTTCGCTCCGACCGCACAGTCATTGGGCCCAATCCTCATTCGCCCTAAGGCCCAACCCTCGCTATCGCAGTTCGGGAGGGCCGAGCTTCACTACTAAAGTTATGCTCGGCATATTTTTTACCGAGCATGTCTGGAAGTGTCAGTGAACGGCGCATCGTCTTTGTTTGGCTCAGAGAAGGCCCTCTAAGCGCCACTACTTAGCTCTAAACTGAAGTGGGCACCAAGTCCCAAAGCCACCCAAGCCTAGACTCTCACTTACCATCCCCCTAATTGGACCCTCCGTAGCACTAAGCGCGCACCAACTCTGCCGAGCTGCCGACGGGGGTGGGAACCAAGTCCCAAAGCCACCCATACCTGACCTCTCACTTAGAGAAAATCTTACTGGACCCTCTGTTGCACAAACTATGAGAGCATTGATAACCTACGTCTGAGCTAAGCACTATAAATAGGAAGTGAGGATAAGAGAGAATGGTTGGTCAAAAAAAAGAGGGGAGAGAACAGTGGCAATAGAAAAGTGAAACAGAGAGAATATCCGAGGGGAAGAAGAGGAAGTAGTGTGTTGCCGAGAAAGAGAAAAGTGATCTCATTGAGTCCTTAGTTGGAGAACTACCCATAGTAGGAAATTCAGCCTAACAAACAAATAAGTTATGAGCCCAAGTGAGGCTGAGCCCATTGGCCTCATTTGCGACCCGCACAATTGGCGCCGTCTGTGGGAAATTCCTACGCTGCTGTGGTTCAGCTGAGGCTCGCACACGAGATAGATGTCCGGAACCCGTTTGGGGAGTGATGCCGAAAGCGGCTCGGTCGGATCCTCTCGGGGGTCGTCTTGGCGAGAACGAAGGCAGAAATGGCGCGAAGACAGGCGTCAGGAGAGGGCAGAAGAAAGTCCCGGACTTGGAGAGGGCTCGTACCAAACCAACGGACGGTATCCGGTGCATCGGGGCGAAGGCGGTTTGACAAAAGAGACGAGGAGCTTGAGCGTTTGCGAAGGATGGTGAGAGATTTAGAGTTGGAGGCAGAAGACAGGCACCAGAGAATGAATCAGGACAATCGAGCAAGAAGACCGGGTGCCGGGGAGGAGCGACAAGGAGCAGGGTCCGAACAATTTGGTTACCGCCGTCATCGAGAGCGCTCGGCTTTGCGAGAATCTCACCTACACAGGGGTCAGCGTCGAGAACGCTCGCGATCACGAGAGTATCCAGATCGGGGTTCGGATTCTCCGGAGGAAAAGCGGAACCACAACGTGGCCATGGACGCAATGAGCCGTGCGTTGCGCCAAGCTGCTCGGTCGCCGTTCTCAACTGACATCGAGCACGCCCCAATGCCGGACAGATTCACACGCCCCCCGTTCAACTCTTATGACGGGAAGACCGACCCGGTGGAACATGTTAGCCACTATATCCAAATGATGTCATTGCATACCCGGAATGACGCGCTGATGTGCAAGGTGTTTCCCTCAAGCCTGGGCCCTACCGCTCTCAAGTGGTTCAATGGTTTGAAGAAGGGCTCCATCCGCGGCTTCGCCGAATTGATACAGGAGTTCGGAGTCAGATTTGTTACTTGTAGCCGTGTACCACAGCCGGTGGATGCACTACTGTCAATGAAGATGAGGGTGGGAGAAACCCTTCGTAATTACGCCAGTCGGTATTGGGAGCTTTACAACGAGATCGGTGGAGGGAACGAAAAAATTGCTGCGAGTACTTTTAGGATGGGGTTGCCCGAGGATTCAGGCCTAAGGGAATCGCTGACTAAGAAACCTCCCGAGGACATGAGGCAGCTAATGAGGCGCATAGAAAAGTATAAACGGCTAGAGGATGACCGGCTGCAAAACAAGGGTAAAGCGCCAATGATAAATCATCCCCGGCAGAACAATTTCCCCCCGAGGATACGAGGGAACGTGAGGATGCAGGGATCAGAGGCGCTGGCAGGGGAGGTAAATGTGGCGTTCAAAGAGCCGGTGCATAAGATTCTAGACAAGATCAAGCATCAACCCTACTTTAGGTGGCCGAACAGGATGGGTGGTGATCCAACGAGAAGGAACCAGAACTTGTACTGCACTTACCATAAAGATAAATGACATACCACCGAGCAGTGCCGAGTTTTGAAAGATCATCTTCGGCAGCTGGCCGAAGCCGGGTACCTAAAGGAGTTTATGACGGACGCGGGGGACCGAGGGGCAGGGCAAGGCACTCCACATAGGGGCAACTTACTCCCACCTCCCCTCGGGATAATTGAAGTCATCCACGCCCCTACCAAGAAATGTTCCACGGCAAGAGGGAAAGGGGTGTGGGCACTAGCAACGGCGGCAGAAGGTCAGGACGGGCCGTCATATGGGAAGAGGATGAAACCCACCAAAGAACCGATCGCCTTCAATGATAGCGATTTGGAGGGAACGGTCCAACCGCACGACGACGCGCTGGTAGTCAGTGCCCGTATAGGCGGTTTCTTGGTAAAAAGGGTGATGATAGATCAGGGAAGCGGAGCAGACGTGATGTACCCAGACTTGTTCGAAGGACTTGGATTGAGCAGTGCGGACCTCTCCAAATATGGCACACCTTTGGTCGATTTTGACGGCAAGACAGTGATCCCTGAAGGGCAGATCTCTTTGCCTGTAAACATGGAAGGAAAGGAGGTGGTGGTGACCTTCATAGTGGTAACTTCCTTCTCCCCGTACACCGCGATATTAGGAAGACCGTGGATCCATGAAATGGGGGTTGTGCCGTCCACTCTGCACGTGAAGATAAAGTTCCCATCTGAGCAAGGTGTGACTGTAGTAAGAGGGAGCCAGCAGACGACGAGACAATGTTTGGTCGCCCTAGTTGACTGGAGGAGGGAGTCATTCAAACGGGGAAAGAGTACCGAAGAAGAAGAGGCACAGCCATGTATCCCGTTATAGCAACTACAGAGTCCCCGAGGTGAGAAGGGGGACAGGCGCGCCGAAGAAATGATGAAGGTACGGATACTCCTGGATTCCGATAGGTGTTTTTATGTAGGGGAGAGTATGGATGTTGAAGATAGGGTAAAAATGTTGTTACTGTTAATACGGAACGTGGACGTGTTTGCTTGGAGCCCATATGAGGTGCCCGGGGTGGATTCCGAATTCATCGTTCATAAACTCAACGTTGATTCCTCGTATCCACCTAAGAAATAGAGGCCGAGAAGATCGTCCAAGGAGCATGTCGAGGCTGTGAAGGAAGAAGTTCAAAGGCTGAAGGAGTCGGGAGCAATAAAGGAAACTTATTTCCCCGAGTGGCTGGTAAACACCGTCGTAGTGAAAAAGAAGAATGGCAGGTGGAGGGTTTGCGTGGATTTTACAGACCTGAACCGAGCATGCCCAAAGGACCCGTTCCCCGTGCCCAAAATTGATCAGTTGGTTGACGCCACGTACGGTCATCCGAGGATGAGCTTTCTAGACGCTTTTCAGGGGTACCACCAGATAGCCCTGGCAGCCGAGGACTAGGAAAAAACGGCGTTCATCTCCCCGGAGGCCAATTATCATTACATGGTGATGCCGTTTGGGTTGAAGAATACCGGGGCAACTTATCAGCGGATGATGACGAGAATGTTCTGCGACAAAATAGGGTGTACGGTCGAAGTCTACATTGACGATATGGTGGTAAAGAGCAAACGGGAGAAACAACACATGGTCGATCTCCAGGAAGTATTCGAAACACTAAGGCGACACAAGCTGCGCCTTAATGCCGAGAAGTGCGCGTTCGGAGTGGGGGCTGGGAAATTCCTAGGATACCTGATCACGAGCCGGGGAATAGAGGTCAATCCCGATCAAATCGAAGCAATAAAGAGGCTGAATCCATCGAGCAATCCGAAGGAGGTACAGGTTTTAACCGGGATGCTAGCCGCACTTAACCGGTTCATCTCCAAGTTTGCGGATCGCTGCCGCCCATTTTATCAGCTTTTGAAGAAGTGGACAGGGTTTTTGTGGAGCGAAGAATGCGACAAGGCCTTTCGGGACTTGAAGGAGTACTTGGCAAGGGCACCCATGCTAGCCGCGCTCGAGCCGGGTGAAGATTTATTTATGTACTTGGCAGTATCCGATCATGCTGTGAGTGCCATGCTGTTGAAGGATGGGGGGATCCAGCAACCCGTGTACTATATCAGCAAGACCTTGGTCGATGCTGAGAAGAGGTATTTGCCTCTGGAGAAGTTAGTGTTGGCCCTCATCCATGCCACGAGGAAGCTGCCGCACTACTTCCAAGCCCACACGGTCTATGTGTTAACCGAGTATCCTTTACAATCACTTTTGAGAAGATCTGACTTCACAGGGCGGATAGCCAAATGGGGGACTAGGCTAGGGTCCTTCGACATACGGTACCGACCACGACATTCGGTGAAGGGCCAGGTCCTTGCAGACTTTGCCGCTGAATTCTCACCCAGAAATGGTGGAGAGATGATCTGCCACGTAGAAGCTTGCCCGTGGAAGGTCTTCATGGATGGAGCCTCAAGCTCCCAGGGAGCCGGTGCCGGGATCGTTATCTTCTCTCCCGAAGGGATTCGGCTGGAGCACTCTTTTAGGTTGGGATTTAAGGCCTCCAACAATGAGGCCGAGTATGAGGCCCTGCTCGCCGGACTAAGAACTGCATTGAAGCTTGGTGCTCGGAGCGTGGAAATACATTCAGATTCCCGGCTGGTTGTTAATCAAGTCCAGGGAAGTTTTGAAGCTAGGGATCCTCGGATGAAGGCGTACCTGTGCACTGCAAAAATGATCATAAGCAAATTCGTCTCGGTGAAAGTGTCCTTAGTAGGACGGGCGCAGAACAGGCACGCCGACTCCTTAGCCACGCTGGCATCATCAAGCGTCGAAGACGTGCCTCGGCTGATTAGGGTGGAGCTTATAGCTGAACCAAGCATCCAGGTCCCCGATGAGGTTACAATCAGGGTGGATAGCGTCGACACGGTTTCATCACCTGCGCCGTGCTGGATTGATCCCATCGTAGCTTTCCTGGCCGAGAATGTAGTCCCGGATGATGAGAAGGAGGCCAGTAAGATACGTAGAACGGCACCCTGCTATTGGTTGTCAGCAGACGGCAGGTTGTACTGAAGATCTTTCGGAGGACCATACTTGTTGTACTTGCCCCCCGAGAAAGTTCCCAAGATTTTAGCCGAGCTTCACGATGGGATATGCGGAAGCCACGTGGGGGGGCGTTCCCTGGCACATCGGGCGATGACCCAGGGGTTTTGGTGGCCAAAGATGCAAAGGGACGCCGACGAATATGTTCTAAAATGTGATCGATGCCAAAAGCATGCCCCTTTGATCCACCAGCCCGCCGGTCAACTCAATCCGATTAGCCGCCCCTGGCCGTTTGCACAATGGGGGCTGGATATCCTTGGTCCATTTCCGCGGGCTACGGGGAACCGCCGGTTCGTAATTGTTGCCGTCGATTACTTCACCAAGTGGGCAGAGGCCGAGGCCCTCGCGAATATCCGGGACACAGATGTGAAGAGATTCGTTTCGAAGAATATAGTGACCAGGTTTGGGGTGCCGGAGTCGTTAATATCCGATAATGGGCTACAGTTCGACAGTAAAGCTTTCCGCATTTTCTGCGAGGACCTCGGCATAAAAAACAAGTATTCTACCCCGGCGTACCCACAGAGTAATGGATTGGCAGAAGCTACGAACAAAGTAATACTGAACGGATTAAAGAGAAGGCTAGACGGCGCAAAGAGCGGTTGGGCCGAGGAGCTACTGAACGTACTCTGGGCTTATCGGACTACCCCCAGGAGATCCACGGGGGAAAGCCCATTTTCCTTGACTTACGGATCAGAAGCCGTCATACCAACCGAGGTAAACTTATGTAGCGCACGGATTGCGGGGTTCGACCCCGAGCAAAACGAAGAAATGATGGTCGGGCTTTTGGATAGCTAGGAGGAATGCCGTGAGATGGCCACCGTGCGACTCGCAGAGTACCAGCAAAAGCTCGCTACAAGATACAACCAAGGCGTAAGACTCAGGGAATTCAGCGCGGGAGACTTGGTCCTGAGAAAGGCTTTGGGGGGTATGCGGGATACAAACTCTAGGAAGCTAACTCAAACGTGGGAAGGGCCCTACAGGGTCACAGCGATCGCAGGTGCGAGAGCATATTATCTGGAGGACCTAGACGAGAGACCTTTGCCGCGGCCGTGGAACGTTCATAATCTAAAAAAGTTCTATCACTGATCGGCCATGTAAAAAAGAAAAGGGGAAAGGCAGAGAGAAAGAAGTGGGGGCATGTGGTCGAAGCATCATTGTTGTATAAAGGCTAATGAAAATGACGGTTCATGCTGATTGCTGATACCCCCTTTTTACGAAACTATGGAAACCTTACTATTTCTATCTTAAGGACAGAAGCCTGTCTCTCGGCTCGATCCCTAACGCCGAGCAGGTGTAAACCTTAGTATTTCTGTCGTAAGGACAGAAGCCTGTTTCTCGGCTCGATCCGTATCGCCGAGTAGGTGTAAACCTTACTATTTCTATCTTAAGGACAGAAGCCTGTCTCTCGGCTCGATCCCTAACGCCGAGCAGGTGTAAACCTTAGTATTTCTATCGTAAGGACAGAAGCGCGTTTCTCGGCTCGATCCGTATCGCCGAGCAGGTGTAAACCTTATTATTTCTATTTTAAGGACAGAAGCCTGTCTCTCGACTCGATCCCTATCGCTGAGCAGGTGTAAACCTTAGTATTTCTATCGTAAGGACAGAAGCCTGTTTCTCGGCTCGATCCGTATCGCCGAGCAGGTGTAAACCTTACTATTTCTATCTTAAGGACAGAAGCCTGTCTCTCGGCTCGATCCCTATCGCCGAGCAGGTATAAACCTTAGTATTTCTATCGTAAGGACAGAAGCCTGTTTCTCGGCTCGATCCGTATCGCCGAGTAGGTGTAAACCTTACTATTTCTATCTTAAGGACAGAAGCCTGTCTCTCGGCTCGATCCCTATCGCCGAGCAGGTATAAACCTTAGTATTTCTATCGTAAGGACAGAAGCCTGTTTCTCGGCTCGATCCGTATCGCCGAGCGGTGTAAACCTTACTATTTCTATCTTAAGGACAGAAGCCTGTTTCTCGGCTCGATCCCTATCGCCGAGCAGGTGTAAACCTTATTATTTCTATCTTAAGGACAGAAGCCTATTTCTCGGCTCGATCCATATCGCCGAGCAGGTGTGAACCTTATTATTTCTATCTTAAGGACAGAAGTCTGTCTCTCGGCTCGATCCCTATCACCGAGCAGGTGTAAACCTTATTATTTCTATCTTAAGGACAGAAGCCTGTCTCTTGGCTTGGTCCCTATCACCGAGCAGGTGTAAACCTTATTATTTCTATCTTAAGGACAGAAGCCTGTCTCTCGGCTCGATCCCTATCGTCGAGCAGGTGTAAACCTTATTAGTTCTATCTTAAGGACAGAAGCCTGTCTCTCGGCTTGATCCATATCGCCGAGCAGGCGTAAACCTTATCATTTCTATAAAGCCAGTAAACAGGCCAAATCCCCGCCTTATGACGAAACAGGACTTGGCCCACCGGTAAGCATCACGCAAATACGGAACGAAAGAATAGATAAACAGCAAGAATTAATTGCAAACATTTAGAAAATCATTGTCTCGGCCGCAAAACAAGGCGGCCATTTGAGTTTCAAGACCAGCAAAAATTAAAATTGTTTAATCACCACAACCCGGTGATATGAGCAAACCAAGACAGGAAAGTAAACAAAGAAAGTCTCTTAATGCAAAAGGGGCAAGGTTCGAGAATCATGACGCGGAGGTCGCAGGGCGTTCTCGGGCCTCGGACTCGGATGGTGGCTGCTGGACGGGATTGTGAACGGGAATTTGGCCGAGCTGATCTCCAAGGAAAGGATGGCTAGCCACTTCTGGCTCTTCCATCCCCATGTGGGAATCAATCTGTTCCACCAATTCCCTTAGGCTAGTCGTCTCTTCCTCATCAGCACGTCCGGTTGCGGTCATCGGCTCCGGCGAGGGGACTGGAAATGGGATTTGGCCGGGGTTCCTCAAAGGAGAATCCTCGGGGACCCCCAAAGCCTGTAGAGCGGCCAGCCAACCCTCCTTAAAGCCAAGCCGCCGTGCCTCGTTAATGACCGGCTCTGCCGAGTTCTCCGCATCCGCGAATCCCTCCTGGTACCACTTGTTCTCGCTCTCCTCCAAAGCCGCCCTCATATCGCTCCTCGGACCGCGCACTGAGCTTACTCTCAGCTTCTCCCAGCTTGAGCTCGGTCTCCCCCAGCTGAACTTCCAGTTCCTTGTACCTTTTCTCCACGGCCAGCCTCGCCTTCTCCGCAGCAGCAGCTTTCTTCTTGGATGTCGCAGCAGCCACCGTTTTCTCCTTCGCGGTCACCTCGGCCACATCCTTCAGGGCCCTCTCCCGGCCAACATCCTCCGCCAAATCTGTGACGCGACGGTCAAGGATGTAGGCCAGCTGTGCAGCCTGGCAAAGCATATGTACGGAAACTTAAAAAAAAAAAAAAAAAAAAAAGGTAAGTCTTGGTCTTACCGCGACAATGTGCCTTGTGCAGCCTGGCAAAGCATATGTACGGAAATTTAAAAAAAAAAAGAAAAAAAAAAAAGAAAAAAAAAAAAGAGGGGAGTCTTGGTTTTACCGCGATAGTGTGCCATTGTAGCCGTCGCCCCATCGATTCGTCAGTGCCATCTTCGAAAGCACGCACATCCTCGGGCAGAAGGAGCCCCCGAGCCAAAGTCTGGGCAATATGGCCACCGGTCCCTTTCCCCCAGACGTGTACACGAGCATCCGAGGGGAGAGGTTTGCCGTCCATCATAAAGGAGGGCTGCCACGAGGGCACGACATGTGAAGAAGACGCCACGTTCAACCCCGTCTGGGTCGCAGGTTCTCGAATCATGATGTCGCTAGAGGGACGAAGGGGCATTTTTGACCGCGCATAAACTGGGTCGGCTGGAGTTTGTTCGGTAGTGCGCGGCCTTTTCCTTTGCCGTGCAGGAGCTGTCGGCGGAGGTGGACTAGGCTGGGTGCGACCTTGAGTTTGTTCTTGTTGCTGCTAATTCCAGGCAGACCGGGCTTCGGGGACAAAGCGAGTGATTGACATTACCTTTCGAGTCACCATAACTTCGCCTGATGACTCGCCAACTACTTCTGTATCTGTGGGTGGGGGTTCCTGGTCAACTTGAACTTCTTGTTGGGCGGGGGCTTCTTGCTCGATCTGTTCGTGTGCACGTTCTCTTCGTGCTCGGGAGACACGTTCGGCTGATTGGTCCCTCACGGGTGGAATCTCGTCAGAACAAATGTGCCGGGGACCGAGTTCGCGCGCCTCGCCTGCTGTGAACTTGGGGGGAAGAAAGTTCGCGTGCCGAACGTCTATGTAAGAGAGAAGGGGGCTGTCAACTAGCAGAGATTGACTAAAGTTCTGCTAAGTGGTATACACGGGGTCGACTCCGAGTATAAGATGAGAGGCCTGGAGCTGCCCGTCTGTGTGAACGAAGATCTCGGATCTGAGGATGAAGTTAAGATCCCTTACATGCACGGCTTTAACGTTCGGGGCGAACACCCTGCCGTCTGAAATAACCAATAGAAATGAAAATCAGAGTACACAAAGTACTCGTGCATGTATGTCCGAGCATAAACTCAAACGAAAAGAAAGAAATGTACATAATAATAATAATAATAATAATAATAATAATAATAATAAAAAAGAATCAATGATCGGGACGAACCCACTTCTCGCCTAGTAAGTGGACAAGGAAATTCGCCGACAAACCAATTGCCACGCACCAAAACGAACTCCCCGGCAGAATTTCTATTTGAATCGGGCAGGCAGGATATCAGCCGTACCCTCATGTCTCTCACTTTGAGGTAGTAATTCGTTTTCTTACTTCCACATAAACTGTACATATGGTTTATATCATGCTGGTTTAGCTGTAAACTGAAGGTCTGGTTTAATCTACTCACACAACTCACTAACCGGTAAAAATTGGGAGGAAGTTGGTCCGGGCACAGGCCGTAGTACCTAAGTGTGTCTATTATCAGGGGGTCTATGGGAAACCTCACCCCACCCTCCAAGATGGCCATTAAGGGGAAGAAGGCAGTATTGCCCCCTCTATGAAGTGCCATCTCGCTTTCGTGACAATACGCAACCTCCACATCGCTAGGGATGTTGAAGGCCTGCCTAAAGGTAGCTAAGGCCGCAGCCGTATCTAAAAGATATGAATACCCCATCCTAGGACCCTAAAATTTAAGACGAAGTGGAGATATGGAGGTAAGAAGTGTAGAAAACTTACTGTGGGTTCTAAGGAGAGAGAGATTTCTGGGCTGGAGTATGAAGACATAGATGAATGCGCGGCAGAGAAGAAGTTGCAGAATTTAGAGTTTGTAAAGTAAAAGAATAGTTTTGAAAGTACCTTTTATAGTGAACCCAAAACGGATGGGCAGCGGTTAACCAGCCATTATGGAAATTGATTAACAAGCTATGATGACTCCAACACCCGATACCAACTGCGCCTCTTCGGTTCACGAAGCGTCAGGCAATGATGAGGGTTGTAACGCTTGGCCAGATCCAGCGCGCCTTTTTAGGGCCCATTAATGGAACCCTGCAACGCCCTAGACGTCGCTTCACTGAACATGTAACGTGCGCTCTTTGGAGTTCCTTGATTCACGCCGGGCGTCGAGCATAAATCAAGGGGGGGCTAATGTGCGGCATCCGAACTGTTGGGCCCACTCAGCCCCTAGCCTCCGCTCCGAACGCACAGTTATTGGGCCCAATTCTCATTCGCCCTAAGGCCCAACCCTCGCTATCGCAGTTCGGGGGGGCCGAGCTTCATTACTAAAGTTATGCTCGGCATATTTTTTACCGAGCATGATCGGAAGTGTCACTGAATGGCGCATCGTCTTTGTTTTGCTCAAAGAAGGCCCTCTAAGCTCCACTACCTAGCTCTAAACTGAAGTGGGCACCAAGTCCTAAAGCCACCCAAGCCTAGATTCTCACTTACCATCCCCCTGATTGGACCCTCCGTAGCACTAAGCGCGCACCAACTCTGCCGAGCTGTCGACGGGGGTGGGAACCAAGTCCCAAAGCCACCCATACCTAACCTCCCACTTAGAGAAAATCTTACTGGACCCTCTGTTGCACAAACTATGAGAGCATTGATAACCTACATCTGAGCTGAGAACTATAAATAGGAGGGGAAGATAGGAGAGAAGGGTTGGTTGGAAAAAGGGTAAAGAATAGTGGCAATAGAAGAGAGAAATGGAGAGAATATCTGATGGAAGGAATAGGAAGTAGTGTGTCGCCGAGGAAGAGAAAAGTGATCTCATTGCATCCTTAGTTGGAGAACGACCCATAGTAGGAAATTCAGCCCAACAAACAAATAAGTTGTGAGCCCAAGCCGGGCTGAGCCCATAGGCCTCATTTGCGACCCGCACATCCTTCTTCTCCATTCTTCTGCGTTCATTCCTCTTTCCTTCTTTGGCGTTTCCTTTCTTCTTCTGGTGCCCAAAACTATAGAGGTTTTATTTCAAGAAGAAGAATGAATCTTTCTTTCGTTTTCTACATGAAATTGAATTTCTTTGGTAACATGTGATGTATATATATTTCTATAGAGAAATGCTATATCCACAATATTTTCATAACAAATACTAAATGATAGGTTGTTATTGGTTGTTACGGATAGGTAAAAAAGTAATTTAAGTTTTGAATTCAAATTAAAACCAATAACAATTTTACACCTATGATTTGTTATAAAAATGTTGTGGACATAGCACTTCTCATTTCTGTAAGCTTTTAATTTGGAGAGAAATGATATGTCTACAATATTTTTACAATAAATTCTAAGTAGCAGGTTGTTACTGGTTATTATTGTTGAAGCAAAAAAGTAATCTTAGTGTTAGGTTCAAATTTGAACCAATAATAACTAACCACCTATGATTTGTTGTAAAAATGTTGTAGATGTAACATCTCTCTTAATTTGATGTTGTGGATACTGTTTCTTGCAATGCTTCTGTATTTGGTTGAATGAAATAAACTGAATCATAAATAAAACAAATAGTTAATGAAAGAGAGAAAAAGAGGTGAGGCTTAGATAGATTGGTGCGAGGCTTCAAAAATGGAGGAAGCTGTGTGAAACGAAACCTTTGCTTTGGGTTCTTTACAAATCCACACAACTTCCTCTATTTTTGAAGTGCCTCCTCTATGGAGTGCTTCGGTCTTACTTCAAAATTATTCAAAATAGCTTGTAACCCTATGTATATGCATGGATATACTTAAAAGATATATATTAAAATGCATAGTATAATTCTTACATATATAATTTAAATATTATTGATAGTCATTCTTATATATATATATATATATTTTAACTCTTTAAAAAGTCTTGTAAGAATATTATTAGGTAGAAAATATAAATTGTCCATTTTTTATTTTTTTTTAATGTTCATTAATTCTATACTATTTAGTATTTGTACGCAATAACTTACTTGGACATTTATGATTTGGTCTCCCATATTTGACTCCAAAATTAAGAAATAAAACTTTCTAAAAATAAATAATTTAAAACATATGAAGCAAAATTAGACTTTAACTATAGAATCTAATTGGTATTAATTAGAACTAATTTCTCTCTCAACTCTCAAACTATGCCTCGTACAAATAGTCCTTTGAAAAAATAATGGCAGAAAGGAATGTTCTAAGAAATTTCAAAATAAACAACCTATCTCTTCTTAGCAATACCCCAATAGTAGGAGAAAACACATCATGATTCCGTAACATGAGTCATTTCCCTTATACGAGAGGGAGGACTCACGTCACAGAAACATGATATACCTCTTCCAATAGAAACGAAAGTATTAAATTTCAAGTACAATTTAATTTTGTGGGTGGGGTTAGGTGTGAACAAGAAATTGCCTTTGCCCCTGTTTTGCTTTGCTTTCAGATTTGAAATTAGGAAGGAGACGAAACTGGAAATTTTGTGGACATTATAAAGAAGAAGGAGGATCGATCCGAAATAATGTGCGTACTCACGATGCAAGATGGGTCTCACTCAAAAGTCATAAGCAAATTTGTGGACATTACGAGGAAGGAGGAGGATCGATCCTAAATAATGCGCTTACTCACGATGCAAGATGGGTCGCACTCAAAAGTCAAAAGCAAAGGCTAACATTAATATTAGTAGAGAAATGGATCTTAGAAGTCTAGGATTGTTAGAACTTAGATGTCATTAATCTTTCTCTTTTTGGTAAATATGTTAGATGTCATCGTCATAATTATAGTTTTAATTAAGGTAATTAAAACTAAAAAGAATGTAAATTACAAAGTTCCGCGTTTGAAACGCGTAAAAAAAAAGGAGACTATGAGTCTATGACCATATTATGACAAGGACCAAGAAGCAGCATCTTAGTTTAAAAACCGTGGATGCTATGAGCCTATGATTGACATTCATAGAGCATTTTCAGAGGCCCATTTATTTGTGCAAAGTGGACCTCCTCTGTTCCTTAAAAAAAAAAAAAAAAAAATTGACCTCCCTGCGACAGGCTCCCATGGCGTTCTTATCCAGCCCAAAACAAAATAAAATATGATAATTTTTTTCGGTGGAACTTTATTGTTAGAGCATCTAGAGCAGTGGAGTTAAAAATTTAGCTATTTAACTCCATCAAAAATTACTTTATCTATTTTACCTATACATATGCTGTAACAGTGGATTTATTTTATCTTTCAACACAATAAAATAATATATATGTTACAATAAAATAATATATCTACTACAATAAAATAATCAATTTCACTACAATAAAAACATCACAAACCGATCCACCACCACAGCCAACCAAGAACAACCACTCACAACCACCCAACAAGAATTAGCAAGCCAAGAACAACCACCCACAACCATTGCCAAAAATCCAAATTAGCCAAAAACCACCACACAAATCACCACCAACACGGCCAGACCACCACTGACCCACGAAACTTAGCCACCATGAAACCCAGCCAAACCGCCATCATGAATAGGAATAGAACCGGGTCGGGTTTGGACCTGGTTTTTCCATACCCGGACCCGACCCGCGGGCCAAGACCCGTGGCCCGAACCCGACCCATTTACTTAACGGGTTTTTTTCTCGGGACCCGAACCTGCACCCGCGGGGCTCCGCAGGCCCCGTCCAACAAGGCCAAATTTGGGCCTAATTCTCGGACCAAATCATAGCCTAATCACAATCAATTTTTTTTAAGGCCCAAATGCCAAAAATAGGCCCAACCAGCTTAAAATATGAAAAAAAAAAAAAAAAAAAAAAAAAAAAAAAAAAAAAAAAAAAAAAAAAAATATTTCGATTCTTTCGTCGTCGATGTTGCTAAGCCACATACTCGCCGCGGCGGCGTATACAGCTGAGGCTAGGTTGCATAGATCGCTGGGCTTTGAAGGATCTGGTGCGATCGCTGAGGACATAGGTGTATGGTACAAAAATAACTCCTAAAAAGGTCAGCCGCACCATGAACAACGTTTAGAGACAGACATACACACGTAGAGATGTAGAAAGAGGCCTTCCACACTGCTATCCGATGAATCTAGACAGAAAGAGACGATCTAGAAAGAGGAAGAAGGTGTAAGATGTGTTTAGAGAGAAGGAGGCAGAAGGTTGAAGAAGGCTGTGTGTGTGTGTGTGTGTGTGTGTGTGTGTGAGCTGAAATGAGGGAGTGAGGGTGAGGAGGCTGGAGGTGTGAGCTGAAAAATGAGGGAGTTAGGGTTTGTGTTTTACCGTGTTTATAGCTACATATATATAGGTTAGGTTTTTTAGTAATTTCATTGAAACCGGGTCTCATCCGGGTCGGGTTTCGGGTTTTTTTGATAAAACCCAGACCCGACCCAGATCTGCTTTAGGTTTTTTTTTTTTTTTAAACCCATACTCGACCCTATTCTTTATCAGGCCGGGTAAAATCCGCCCATTAGGTCGGGCCGGGCCGGGCCGGGTATCCGCGGGTCGGATCTAAATTGCCATCCCTAATCACGAAACCCAGAGAAATCCACGAAATCCAGCCACAACCATGAAATCCGCAGCGCTCTTGAGTTCGATGAAAGCGGTGCTGGTGGAGCTTAGATCAACAATGAAGCGTAGGTCGGCAATGGAGCTTGGATCAGTGGTGAGATGGAGGACTGGGCGGCGTGGGATGGTGATGAAGATGAACCCAGAACAAATCGGCGAAGTAGAGAGTAGATGAGGGAGAGAGAAAAAAAAAATGAGAAGGAAAAAGGAAGAAAGAAGAGAAGCCGGAAAGAGAAAAAGAAAGAAAGAGAAAATATTTTTTAAATGAAAGAGGAGAGAGAAATTTAATAAAATATATATATATATATATATATTTAGCTAAAAAAATAGTTATAGCTCCACTGTTGGATGGTTATATCCTCATAATTTGTAAAATTTCAAGAAGATCAAGAAGATCAATAATATATTATCGATCAAATGTTTATATTTCAAAGTTTTTGTGGTTTAAAATTTGAAATAAAAATAAGTTTATTGATCGAATAGTAAATAACATCTAATTTAAATGAACTTTTATGTATGTATTAGAATAAAAAACATGTAATTCAATATTTAAATTTTCAAAATTAACATTCGATAAAAAGAGATAGAGGGAGTTTGAAGGGTTTTTCTCAAAATTAGTTTGGACAGAAACATTTTCCAATTAGACATTGGGGAGATTGACATTAAAATTTAACATTACGTTACAATATTAATTGTAAATTGTGTAAACATATCCCTATAATACTAAATAAGAAATAGGATTGAACAACAATGCATAGTGGCGGCAAATTACGGCCTTCAAGTTGGGTGAGCTTAATTTTCATCCTAAAAAAAATTTAAAACTTTTAAGCATTTTTATTTATTTATTTTAAAGTTACAATTTTACTTTTGTACAATAAACAAAAATAAATAGATGTAAATAAGTTCATCTAAACCAACATATTAGAAGTGCAATTTCCAGATGTAAATAAGTTGGNGTGTGTGTGTGTGTGTGTGTGAGCTGAAATGAGGGAGTGAGGGTGAGGAGGCTGGAGGTGTGAGCTGAAAAATGAGGGAGTTAGGGTTTGTGTTTTACCGTGTTTATAGCTACATATATATAGGTTAGGTTTTTTAGTAATTTCATTGAAACCGGGTCTCATCCGGGTCGGGTTTCGGGTTTTTTTGATAAAACCCAGACCCGACCCAGATCTGCTTTAGGTTTTTTTTTTTTTTTAAACCCATACTCGACCCTATTCTTTATCAGGCCGGGTAAAATCCGCCCATTAGGTCGGGCCGGGCCGGGCCGGGTATCCGCGGGTCGGATCTAAATTGCCATCCCTAATCACGAAACCCAGAGAAATCCACGAAATCCAGCCACAACCATGAAATCCGCAGCGCTCTTGAGTTCGATGAAAGCGGTGCTGGTGGAGCTTAGATCAACAATGAAGCGTAGGTCGGCAATGGAGCTTGGATCAGTGGTGAGATGGAGGACTGGGCGGCGTGGGATGGTGATGAAGATGAACCCAGAACAAATCGGCGAAGTAGAGAGTAGATGAGGGAGAGAGAAAAAAAAAATGAGAAGGAAAAAGGAAGAAAGAAGAGAAGCCGGAAAGAGAAAAAGAAAGAAAGAGAAAATATTTTTTAAATGAAAGAGGAGAGAGAAATTTAATAAAATATATATATATATATATATATTTAGCTAAAAAAATAGTTATAGCTCCACTGTTGGATGGTGGTTTTTTGTGTTTTGGTGGAGGTAAAATAGCTATATAGCTATTTAGTTTCACTGCTGCAAGTGCTTTTATAATTAATAAACTCCCACTTGAGAAAATATATACATATATATATATATATTTTTTTGCTAGGTAAGTGCGGGGATTAAACAACAGGACATTACTCTCTTTTGGGTGTATATTTCCTCCCTTTATAATTGGTGTGAGAAGAAGTATTATTTTCAATTATTTATGAGAAGTATTACTTTTTTGCCTAAATTTATTCCTTTAAATTTGTTTTGAAAGTATTGTAAATATATAGTGTAGGGTCTAATTTCGTTACGTTAACCCAAAAACAATAGATTTGTAGAGTATGGGTTGATGAACTAGAGTTAACAAGGGATTCACAACAAAAGATTATCACTCCTTTTCTTATTTACTGATTCATTTCTCATACATTCCATGCCCCGTTTCATACCCTCTCCTTCTATTATATAGCCAATCTCATTCTCATCCCTACCGTCCACGTGCTCCCCATCCATGGACGTGCTCAAGTACCTGTCACATCAGGCAGCTGCTTTTCATCTCTGTGTGAGTGGCGGTAGGTCATGAAGCACTGTTCAGATGTCTTCTCCACATAAATGCGGCCAGAAAACTGTTGCAATGCATTGAATACGGTGGCAGCAGCCTTCCCCTCAGATATTTCCTCACCTTATCATTCTTGATGGGTTTTGAGCTTATCTTGATCAGGTGGATCCTCGGACGATCATCCAGACTTTTCCCCTACTCAATCAATCTCCAGCACCATATCAGAAAGAAATATTCTCCTCGGACAGGAGATGCCCTCCGCCGGGCCATCCCTCTCAGATATCCATCTATCTACCGTATTTTTTTTTTTTTTTTTTTTTTTTTGGGTATACTTACTTTCAAGTGGTTTTATTTTTTCCCACCACTGGAATAACTGGCCATTAGTCATAGATATCAACTAAGCACTGGTTGATGATTTTATCAAACCTAACGTATAGTCCGCGCGTCAATACTTGGGCTTTTTATAACCAGAAGTTGGGCTAGCTTCATTTGACTCGTCGGATTAGATCCATGTTGCAGATGACAGAGATGGATATATATGGGCCTATTCTTCCCTTTTTTTGTGTGTATCCAACTATCCTGATTTCTTGTTGCCCTTGCTCTGCTTAACATGTATGCATCTTTCTTCTTTGTTGTTTAATGAAAAAGGTATTATCCAGCCAAAAAAAAAAAAAAATTCAGTACTCCTTGTGGGATTTAGATTCGTTGTAATAGTTTATAATTTAATGTGAGAGAAAAATGTTAAAAAAATAAAGAGGTAAAAAATTAGAAATTAAAAAGCTTTTAATGTTAATTTTATTTTTTATCCAAGGACTAAGATCAAAAGGGCTTCTAATCTTAGCCCTTCAATGTGGTGTTACATAGTGCAATAACATTAGCTATAGCACAAGATCTCAATTCTTCACTGTTTATACTTAAAAAACAAAACACATAAATGTCCCCCACCACAAGCAAAAATAGGTAAATTGTAACAATTCTTTATTTTTGTGAAAAAATTTGTAACTATCTATCATAAATTATATGGATTTTATTTATTTATTTAAAGAATGAAATTATCAGCTTATTTGTAACATGTACCATATACTTCAAACTTTTAAAATCAACATCCTATTTGGAGAGTATTTTACAATACTACTCCCCATCTAAATTAGTTAGAGTTCAAATTAGTTGTGCACCTTATAATACTCACATAATTTTGTGTGGACTAACCTGATTTTTTATTAGAGGGAAGTTTTCAAGATTAACATCCCTTTTAAAGTTAAAATGTGTAAACCACCCTAAGTATCCAACCCAAGTACATGAATTCCATTGTCTTAAAGATGAAACACTCAAATACTCTTAAAAACTTTACCAAAGCCAATAACCTAGTTTTTTTTTTTTTTTCCCCTCTGATAAGGTACATGAAGAGCCTCTTTCTAGCTCATTGTTTAACCAAAAATAAAAGAAAAAAGTAAAACCCAAACCTCCAAAGTACATATAGGAATGAAACATAGTAAACAATAACATGGAATTAGCATTTAAGAGGGAGGTTGGACTTGAACTTGTCTAAACTTTGAGCGACATATTAAGGTATGTCATTTAAGCTTTATGACATATTTTAATATGACAATATTTTTGTGGGTTTCAGTTAACTCAAATGGTAAAATATTTGATAGCTGAATAAGAGATTTATGGTTCAATCTCCACCTAATCTCAAAACCTATTGGTGCTTTGGTCTGATGAAAAAGAGCGATTATCAAGTTTGAAACTCTCTAAAAAAAATGACAATATTTTTTTTTTATAATAATACTCTCGTTTTCCATTGTGGTCGGTCCATATAAGATTTTCATTAATTTACTTTGACACTTATTTGTTTTGTGAGTAGAAGAACAACCATAGATCTCCAAAAAAAAAAAAAAAATGTAGAACTCCATTAAAAGGGTTAGAAGTTAGAACATGCATCACTATGTAGTTGAACTTCCAAGTCCTTGTTTGAATTAGTCATTAAAGTCTTTATCGGTGAAATATATGACAAAGACTTAGTGATTTTTAATGTGGACGGAAGAGTGAAGCGATGCGACTTTAATGTGCAAGTCCAACCATCAAGAAGGTTTATTTGGTTGATGCCTTAATTATCTGCAAGTTGTTCACATCTTAGTATTTATTTTGAAAAAAGTTATGTTTATAATATTTTTCCTACACTTTCACAATAAATTTTAAGTTGTAGGTTATTAGTGAATAAAAAGTAATTAGAATCAATAACAACTTATTAGTTACCACTTATAATTTATTATAAAAATGTTGTAAACGAAACAATTTTCATTTGTTTTTACTTCTAATTTTTCATTTATTAATGCGCCAAGGCAGCCATTATGTTGCTTAATGGTGAAAAGGGCAACCACCTACAGATAAACTTGCTGACTCTCTAATCTCTATCTTACGTTTCCCTTTAAATATTGATGCATGCCCCAGCAACGACCAGCCATTCCAGAGGTGGAAAAAGAAAAACGCCAAGTGGAACAACAAAATTAAAATTACCAAAAAAATAAAAATAAAAATAAAAAATAAAGTTGCGTACGGGATGCGGAGTGGGTACCTTGTACGTACATGCATGCCCTTCTAAGAGAATCTTTCTATTAGTGCTGGAAGTTTGAGTGTTTGACTAAATTAATCATCTGCTAGAAGTTTCACAACTAAATTGAAATTTGAAAAAAAAGAAAAGTGATGTACTAGATTAATTATCTGTTTGAAAATAGCTTATTTAGTTGAAACTGAAATTTTTTTGCTGAAAATATTATAGAAAAAACTATAGATAAAGTTAAAAGGTATCTGAAACAGTACAATGAGACTCATAAATAATATCAAAAAATGCAATGGTACTTATAAATAGTAATAACAATAAGCTAATATATAGTAAAAAAAAGTTGACTTTTCAAGCCAATACCAAATGCACATTAAGTGAAGTTTTGATGTGCCCTTTGCATTAGAATTTATTTTTTTCTCCTTTGTCTACGTGTGTTTGTTTCTTAAAAAAAATATTGGATATTATAATAAGCTCATGGGCCAACCCCATCCATGGTGTACACAAAAACAAATAAATAAAATTTGAAAATTTTCATATTTGATTGATGTAATAGATTGTTAGTGGTATAAATAAAAAAAAGTGAGTGTAGTGAGTTGAAGTAAAAACCAATAAGAGACATATCAACTCAACTATTATAAAAATCATTGTGAGTTTGTGTGTGTGTGTGTAGCCTTACTTGTTGGGAGATCCGACAAAGCACACATGGTATGCAAGGACTAAACAAACACATAGGACAGAGCCCCAGCACCAAACCAAAACCAATAATAAACAAAGCTATATGTAGGCTTAAGAGCATTCCCATCTAGAAATGTCATCCTATCCTATCTTATTTTACCATCCCGAAATGGGAAATGTCATCCTATCCTATCTTATTTTACCATCCTAAAAAGCTACTTTATCAATTATATAATACCATTTTACAATACACTCAACATCATAACTTTTATTTTTACCTACAATATATTAAAATAATATAAATTACAGAATAAAATAATATAAAAAAAATCTCTTTCTCTTCTCTCTTCATCTCTGTTCTCGGTCTCTCTGTTTTTCTCTCTTTCTCATCCACCCACCACCAACCCAAACCCATAACAACCACCCAACAATACATGCCGAACCCACGAATCACACCAGAAAAATTTTGCAACCATCGCAATAAAATCTCATCAATAAAACCTAAATAAAAAAACTAGCAATAACATCTCAACAATAAACCCAAAAAAAAAAAAAAAAAAAACCAGCACACACTCTCCTCTCTCAGGCTGACGCCAAAGAGGGGTATTTGTGGTACCACAATCAGCATAGGTCTTCTTGTGGGTCTCAAACTCCGATCCCTGCAATAAAACAAATAAATCATTCTGATCAAGCTCGAATCTTTTAGACCATAGATCAAACAGTAAAGAGAACAAAAGGAAATGGTAAAAAATACTCACCTTATCACTCAAATCAACCATTTTTTTTTAATGATTTGAACCAAACCCAACCAAACCAAACCCAGATTGGAGAAACCAATACCCAAAGTGGGTATTGCTTGTTTAGCTAAAAGAGGAAGTGGGTAATCCTTAAAACCCCAAAAGAATCAGACAACAAGGAGATCACAGACCTCACACTATAGCAAAATTAGAGCCGCAAAGAGAGATAGAGAGAGAAGCAAAAACAGAATATAAATAAAAAAGAGCTATTCTTGTGTTTGAAATGAGAGAATCTATGGTCATTGAAATGGAACGTTTGGGAATCTAAAAGAAACGGATATGCAGTGAGAGACTGAGGCACTGTGTGAGAGAGAGAGTGAGAAAGAGAGACAAGAACTAGCTGCAGTAGATCTAAAAAAGACCACCTTACATTGAAAAGGTGGAGCTCTGTTGATTGAGACTAGGTTGATGATCACGGTGGAGCTGCATTGATTGTAGAGTGAATCTGGAGTCTAGACTATGGTAGTGGTATGAGAGAGAGAGAGAGAGAGATGGCGTCAGGCTTTGGCATAGTGCTACAGTACCATCATACATTTACGATGGTACTGTAACACTATGCCAAAAAAAAATTTACAATTTTCCATGATTAGCGTTTTGGCTGTTGAGACAAAAGCAACCGAAAGAGGCACATCATACGGGTCTGAAAGAAGTCTAGCCTGCCAAGGAGCAAAGCGTCAGGTATTTCTAAAAGGATTTTACTAATGTGTGCCCTTAGGGCGTACATTAACCAGACCCTTTCTAAAAAAACTAAACATTTAGAATGGCCTTGGGAAAGGGTTAAAATCACCATTGAAATGACTTCTTTGGTGTTGGGCCTTAATGCTAAAATATGCTTACATTTATTGTTCCAACTTCCAATTCAAGTAGAAACAAAAGTGATGTGCATGCAAAGTCAAAGTCTGGCTTGATTTAAGTCAAGCCACACGTCCAGAAATGAGCCCATCCTAGCCTTTGAAACAAAAAAAAAAAAAAAAAAAAAAAAAAAAAAAAAAACTCTAAATTCATGTACAAGAAAATTATTAAAAAAATTGCACATACTCAGACAATAAGAAAAATCTTGGACAAATCATAAATTCGGTTTAAGCAAAAATAATAAAACAAATCAATTACAATTCTAGCAAAACAAATTACAAAAACCTAATAACTTTTACGCATTTTCCTCTCTCATTTAAAGAGCTCTATGTCATTCTCAATGACTCTACCCTATAGAGAAGGTTTTATTTTTGGTTGATGTGTCATTATTTGCAAGTTGGTCACAACTTTGAATTTGTTTTTGAAAAAATATTATGTTTGATTACAACATTTTCATAACAAATCTTAAGTGGTAGGTTGTTATTGGTGGATAAAAAGTAATTTTTTTTAGTTTTTTTCCATTTAATGCACCAGGACAGCCATTATTTTCTTAATGCAAAAGGGCAAACCATCTGCAAGTTGGTTTATCCATCAAAAATTAAAAAAGGAGTTCACGACATCACATTAGTCGGCTTTTTTTTATTTTTTATTTTTTATTTTTATTTTTGATTATTATTATTATTTCATAATTTTTTAAAATTTTAAAATTTTTGGGGTTTATGTTTGTATTTTGAACTGTACTTTAATGCTGTTATCTAGAAGAGTATTACCTTCATCGAGCCAAAAAGAAAAGAAAAAGGAGTACACTATTCTATTTCCAAAATTATGTTTACTACACTATTCTATTTCCTAAAATTATGTTTACTTAGTTTTGAGTAGTGCTAAACGTATGAAGAAGTTTCACTACTTTTTCTCGAAATTTTATTGAGATGAAAAATTTTAGTTAGTACAAAATTGCTTCCATATGATTTTATAACCAATCAAAAGTGCGGGCTCAAAACTTTGTGTAATTGACTCTTACTTTATATATTTTTTTCCGGACGGAACGCTGTAGCACATTCTCTTGCTATAAGGTTAATTATTTCTCCCAATTTACTTGTTTGGATAGAAATATACCAATAGACATTCTTTATGTTGTTCAGGAAGATTTGGCCTCTTTGATTGAGTGAAATTGATGTATTTCTTCTCAAAACTCAAAAGGAAAAAAAAGAAAAAAAAAAAAAAGAAAGAAAAAGCAATTGGCTTAGATATTTATTTAAATGAGTGAAAATTTAATTAATTAATTTTTAAGATTGGCCAAAGTATAATTTTATTTATAAAAGGGAGATTTTAATTANCTAAATAAGAAAAATAATCTAAATTTACCTTAAAAGAAAATTTAAGATATATATATATATATATTTTTAACTTAAAGTTTGGGATTGTTTCATTTTGACTCTTTAATTTTTAAAATTTTCATTTGGGTAATTTATGTTTGATTTTGTTTTTATTTTGGTCATGTCCATTTCTATTAGTACTCTAGTGAGACCTGATGTTACAAGAGTGACGCGTTCTAATGGTTGTTTTGTATTTGACACTTAACATTTAAAATAAATAGTTAAAAAAAATCAAGCCCAAATTTCCAAAATATAATAAAAATGAAACATAATTAACAATGGACTTTTACCATGGATTTGGAAGGGAAGTTGGACTTGAACTTGGCACAAACAATATACCCACTGTTACAATGAGGCCTAGTCACCTTGCCTTAAATGCATTGGTAGTGGGTCGTAACTTAATTATTTAGCAATTTTAAAGGTATGTTTGGTAACTATTTTTTTTTTCTTATTTTCTGTTTTTAAAAATAATTTTTTATTTTTGAAACTAAAAAATTGTTTTGGCAACTCAAAATGGACAGAAAACAAAAACTGTTTTTAAAACTCAATTTGTGAAAGAAACTGAAAACATGTAAAATGCTGTTTTCAGTTTCTAGTTTTCAAAAAAAAAAAAAATACATATTTAATTTAATGAATCTATCTCATTTAATGAATTAGCATTAGAGTTCAAATCCTAATAATAACATATTTTGGTATCTTTTATTTTTTTCCTCAAAAAATTATTTTTTAAATTTCAATTAACCAAACATGTTTTTGATTTCAAAAATGCATGAAAATTGTTTTTTTTTTTTTTCTTTATATTGCCAAAAACAAGTTTTTAAAAAATAGAAAACAAAAATTGTTACCAAACATAACCTAAGTTTTGTGACATGCCTTAATATGTTTAATACTTTTTATTTTTAGGATAAAACTTAGGCATAGTACCTTAGGTGCTGTTCCTTAGGTTCCTCATCTTAAGATTCAACCATACAGCTATTTAATTAAAAAATATACTTCCATCATATAAGAAAAAATTCACATGTCAAAATTTTAAAAGGGAAACCTAAAGAATAGCACTTAAATATTGTGCTTAAGTCTTGCTCTTATTTTTACTAATGTGAGAATAGTATTCACTTGCCATTGAACACACACACACACACACACACACACACAAAATCAGTACTCCTTTGTGGGATTTAAATCCAGTGTAATTGCTTATAATTTGATATGAGAGAGAAATGTAAAAGAAAAAAAAAAAAAAAGGTAAGAATAAGGGTTTTTATTTTAGAAACCAAAGTGATAAGAAGGTAGAAGTTAATAGGTTTATTTATTTTTTATTTTTTTATGCAAGAACTAAGATCAAAAGCGTTTTTAATCTTAGCCTTTCAATGTGGTGTTGCATAGTGCAAAAACTTGTTCAACGGATTGAAAATTTTTGCTTTATGGCGTGATGCTGAGGCACCAACGGTGTTGAAAAAAGGTAGAGGCTCCCATACCATGTGAATTATTGTGAAAATGGCACAATATTATTACTAGGGTTAGCAACACTTTTATACAATGTATAACTTCAATCTAGAAACAACCGGACCTAAAATCTAATTAAGCCCACAAATAAATAAGTATATTATTATTATTATTAACTATAGAGTTTAATGGTTGGCCAATAGGACAAGCATTGGAAGGCCATGAAAATCGAGGCTGAGTAGGTAAGAACACTTTGGACCTTTGGTTAGAAAGGTGGTTAATATATATATATATATATATAGGCACATGTAAAGTGTTATTGATATAGTCCTAACCTAAACTCCTAATTATATTTCCAAGGATTCTTAGGCTGCATCGGATTGGTGTGTTCCCACCTAGTAGTTGCGATGATCATGTATCAATATGAGGTATTTGTGACTTGCTTGGTGCACGTGCGAGATGTCATGATAGGTATTTTGTGAGATGAAAAGTGCTTTTCTTTGTGTGCTTCATCAGGCAGCTATAATCTGGCAATAAGGCTCTTGCCATGGTCAAGCAGCCAATGCTTACTGCGTACGTGGCAGCCATGGACGGCCTGGTTAGTTACACTTACATGCGAATGGACAGTCAGTTACTGTTGAAAGAGACCAGAGAATAACACATAATCCACATGATAAGATTCAAGATAAAATAACATCCTCTCAGACCATTTCTTATAATGGTTTTCCATCAAATGGTTCCAGTTTAGACATGTCAGGTGCAGTGCTCATATTTGATTATTAAGTAGAGCAAATCAGTTCTTAAATTGTGGGAAATATATGAGACTAATTAACAAAACCAATATAGTAAATTCAAGAGATTATAGAAAACTTATCGATGATAGAGAGAGCTGAGGCGTGGAACTCAATTTATTGTCCTAAGAAGTGATTTCGCCCCATTGAATGCAATTTATCCTTGGTGCAGAAATGGCTCTGGCGATCACCCCCAGGATTCAAAGGCAAGCTATACATGGTTGTGTGCACTTACAAACCAAAGCTTTGAACTGTATTAGTGCCCACAAAAATTGAAGGAAGAGTAAGACAAAGAATTATGAATTTTGTTGCTATTTCATGTGTATTAAGAGACATCCTTACCTCTGTTTTTATAACACTTCATTTGTTTCAATGGAAAATCTTGCATAAAAATAGTTTTCCTTGTTTTCCAGTGTTTGGTAGTATAAAAAAAGATGAGTTAAAAGTTGGTCAACATAAAAAGTATGACTTATTTTTAGAGATTGTTTTCCATTAATTTTTTTTGAAAAACAACTCTATCTTCCAGTAAGCTAAATAAAGAAAGTTAGGATATTATTTTTCAACTCATTTAACGTTTCTACCAAACATTGAAAAATGAGATAGTTTTATAGAAAATGCTTCTTGAAAAATAACTCACTTTCTAGAAAACATTATTATTGAAACAAACATAGCGTAAGTGTATAACAAGTTGACTAACACATCTTTGTAAATTTGCCGTGATAAACGCCCCCCTACAATTTATCCTTTTAAACTTTCCTTTCATAGGTATAGAATTAAAGGTTGATTGCTGTGTCTGTGTGTTTGTGATTGTGTTGAGGCAAAGGAAAGAGCATGTTTTAAGGAGAAAATAAAGAATAGATGAGAGAAATTGGTGGATCAAATGATCTGATTATAGAGGGGAGAGTTTAATGCTCACCTACCCTCACGTGAAGTCAGCTTGGGCCTTAAATGACCCAGCTGTTATTCCTTAATTTATTTTTTCTAATTTAATTTAAAACTTTTCCAAGAGGTGTATTTGTTTGGAGGTGAAATAGTATAGATGGAAAATTTTAGAAAGAAAATAGGACGGAAATTTTTTTTTAAGTGTGTTTGGTTGGGTGAGGAGAAAGGAAAATAAATTGTGGATCCTAGATATTTTCTCTTCAGGCTCACTAAAAAGTTTTCTTCCCAAAATAGAAAGAAAATTGAGTGAGGATGAATTTTTTCTTAATTGAAAAATATACCCATGTCAGTGGCGGAGCCAGTTGAGGACCCAGGGGGGCCTTGGCCCCCCCCAAAATTTTTGAAAAAAATTTATAATTTTTTTTAAATATCTTAAATAATTTGAAGATTCTTAAATGATCTTGTCATTTAGCCCCATCCTTGATAATATACCTATATAAAGTCTAAAAATAAACACAATTTTCATTTAAATAAAATACAATCCACAAATACATGTCAACAAATTACAATAATTACACATTTAGTATCTTTAAAATGAACACAGATATTTTAACAAATACCTCAACAAATAAAAGAGAAAAAATTCTAATTTTCATCTTAATACATCTAGGGCTTATTTGTACACAGCCACACAGTTGCAGCAGTCTTGCCGAGCAGAAAAAATCTTTCTTACAGACTTACACAGGTGACTTTCTCTCTCTCGCTCTCTCTATCTCTGTTGAGGACTTGGGCTTTGCATTCTTCTTCTTTTTCTTCTTTCAGTTCTTTCTCTTTGCGTTCAGCCTCCTTCAATCCTTGCCACTGCATTGCCTTTGCCCTCTTCTTCTTCTTCCTTTTTTTTTTTTTTTATTTTATTTTATTTTTTTTTTTATTATTTTTAAATTTTTTATTTTTATAATCTATTCAGATTTTAGTTCTTTGCTCTTCATCCCTTTGTTTAAAAGTAAAAGTTTTGCACTTTCCAAAATTGCAATAGTGTAATGTATGTACTATGTGTTCAATTTTTCTTTGGTAAACGTATTTTGTGTTGAATTTAGACAATAAAGAGTGACTAATTTTGTCCCTTTCTCATTATCATTGTCAGTAACCTATTGCTGTGGGCCCCTCTATTTTGTGAAGCTTCTGTGCTTGTGCTTGTGCTTGTGCTTGCCAGCTTGTGCTGTGTGCTTCAAGTATTTGTATTTTCTTTGTTTTTTTTTTTTTCTTTTCATTGCTTTCTTTTTTAAATTTCTTATAATATATTATTTATTATTATAATAATCAATATATTATAAACAATATATACACATGTATTTATTTGTTGTTTATTATATATATATTTTTTACGTATTGACATTTAAATGATTGTTTATCTTTTATTTAGCAATCTTTGGACTAGTATTTTTTTAGTATATTTTTTTAAATCTCAGTCATTTTATTTAATAAGTGATAATTAAATTTGATATCTAGGTCATGGGCAAGTTTAGGACTATTGACTCATTCTTCAAAAATATATATATATATATATATATATATATATGAAGATGGTAATTCAAAAAATAGTACACTTTTACATTTCATAAACCACAAAAAAAATTATACATGACCTCCCAAATATAAATTTCTGATCCCCATTACCCATGTGCATATTCTTCAAGTTGCCTTTTTTTTTTTCTTTCTATCGGGCAATTCGTTCCTTCTTCTTCTTCTTCTTCTGTTCTTTTGGGCAGTTGCCTTTTTTTCATTGGGCAGTACCGTTGCCCTTTTTTGTTTTTTCTTTTTGGGCTGTTGCCATTTCTTTTTTTACCCTTTTTGTTTCTTTTGACTTTCAGTACGTTGCCCCGTTTTTTTCTGGGCTGTTGCATTTTTTTTTTCTAGGGCCTGGTGTCTCTTTCTTTCTTTTTTTCCTGACAATAACATTGCATTTCGTATTTTGGGATATTATTTTTATTTTTTAATCAATTTGGATGATTGCTCTTTTTTTTTTTTTTTTTTGTGGTTATTTGTCACTTTTTTTTTTAATAAGCATCATTCTCTAGTAAGGGTAGATGAGTAAATTTATTAAACTCGGTTTTTTTTTTTTTTTTCATTCATCACTTTTTCACTTTCAATCAAACAAAAAGGAGAGAAAATAAAATTTTCTATCTTCTACTTTTCCACCTCCCACAATTTATTTTTTTTTCATCATTTCAGTCTTTTTACACGGCTGAAAGCAAACAAAAAAAAAAAAAAAAAAAATTTTTTCTAGCAAAAAACTTTTCCATCCTAACACAATTTTTTATCGTCAAACTTTTCGACTGCTCCAATTAAACGAACCCTTAGCCCTTACTTGGGAGGAGAGAATGAAATGAAATGAAATAAAAAAGAATGAAAAGAATCATTTTAAAATATACTTCCATTCTCTTGTTTGGGAGTTTTAATGGAAGGAATGAACTTTCCATTCATTTGTTTGAGAGTTTAAGTGGGAGGGAATGTAATAGGTAGGAGAGAACACTTATTCCTCTCTATTTTTTTTAAAACCTCAAATTTTCATTTCCCCCGAAATTGAAAAAAATGGGAGGGAATGAAATTAGATTTAATAATTTTTTTTTATTAAAACTCCAAAAATACCCCTATATATTCAACTCTTTATTTTAAAATAGGGCTTTAATAGTAATATTCTCATAAAATGATTTCATTTCATTCTCTCCATGCTGCTCCCAAACAAAATTACTTACATTCCATTCATTTTCATTCATTTATTTTAAAACATCCAATCAAGGTTACTTAATTCCATTTAATTCCATTATTTTCTATTTTTTCCTTATTTAAATACATTTTATTCCATTATCTTATGATCATTCTATTCCATTCCATTCTTTTATAAATTTCCAAGCGAAGCCTTAGTGACTAATTCGCCTATTATTATACTAGGTTAAAGTCTACTTGGAGTTAATAACTACTCTTTTGAATTTCAAGCGTAAGGGTTGGTAAATAGGACATACATTGGAAAGACTAGAAAGTCGAGGCTGAGTGGGCCACATGCCAAGGAAGGATCTCCTAATTATGGATTCATAAGTAGCAAAGGATTGGTGTGTTCTCACCTAGTACTTCGCAAGAATCTTGTGATGCTTTGTGTATCTATCCTTTTTTTTTTAACGCTTACTAAATAAAGACTATAAAGCTCCCATCTTTAATTAAAAAAGGGAAAAAAAAGTCAACACAGTTAGATCATGCATGATTGCATCAATATGTTGATCGTCGGTTCCAGTTAGACAGCCAGGAGTTGCGGCGTGTATAGGGGGTATATGCACCCATGACGCGACGTGTTGCCACTTGCTAGCCAACCATGGTGCACATACGGTATTTGTGAGATGAAAAGTGTTTTTATTTGATCATAGCTCTCAATCTTTACAAGAGGGGGAACAATGTTTTTGGACAAATAGTTGAAAGTGGATATGCACTAAAACTTGCTTCAATGGGTTATGCTTAATTTATACGGTTGGGAAATTTGCTGCCAAAGTGCCAATAAGCGTTTTGTGGGTGGAAAGTCATGGGCTGTAGCCTAGACAGCTATAATTTGGAGCGCGCATGGTGCCTGGAAGCCAATAAGGCCTGCCATGGTCAAGCAGCCAAGGTTTACTGCGCATGGCTGCCATAGATGGGCGGTTAGTCATGTTCTTACTGATCAGACACGATTGAAAGAGACTAGAGAAATAACATATAACATTTTTTTCCCAGATCATAAAACGAAACGTTACAGGGGATAATGAAATATATATAGGTGTTGTTTTTTTTAATCAAAAGCATTGGGCAGATAATTGTTCTAGAGAAGCAGCATTATAGACAGCAACAAGCTTGATGGACTAACGGGACATATATTGCACCACGTACTCTACGTACTCATCTCATCAGGGGTTGTCAATGGCATCAAGGCCCATGTGTGATTGGGTTAGGGGCTGAAGGTGAGACTGGACCTTTATTAAGTGAAACATATTCACCACCATGAACCCTCGGAGCAGCACTCATCACATGTTTTCCTATGTGGGAAGGAGGGGAATACAGAACCGGGGGACCTCTGGCTGGAATCTCTCCTTTATTGGCTACGTATTGCTCTTTGACCAGTACTGCTTCAAAAGTTGAACTGGATAAGGATTGCTTCTTCCTCCCCTCCACCTCCATGTTTGGATTTAGAGGCCGAGCTTCAGATCTATAAGCCAAAAATAAAACAATATTAGTATTAGGTACACGCAAAAAATTAAAAAGAGAAAGGTAGTTTGCTAAAAAAAAAAAAGACTTTTAGAAATTTTTTTTTTAAAAGCTAAAACTGTGGTAAGTTCATTGTGAATGCTTTAACAAAATGTGGACTCATTGGGTCTAGTGAATAAACAAATTATAATCAACAGATGAAAAATTTGATAGTAGTAATAACCTCATATTCATTTTGTCTCCACTTGCCACTAGCTATATTTAAAAACATTATACAATATTAGCCTCTAAGCACGCATGTTGTGCGTACTCAGATATTCTTATATTTTTTTAGGTAAATGTTAATAATTTGTATCTATTATAACTTGGAAATATATTTATTTATTTTTTAAACAAATAAAAGAGATAAACTTTTAAGATAAAAAGTAACAGTAATTTCTTTTTTGAATGTATATTTGATAGTAGTATAGTGATATAAAGAAAAGTTGGGATATGAAAAGTAAGATTAACGTGAGGGGAAAGAAAGTTAAATTTTAGAATTCCTCTTAGTTTTTTTATTTTTATTTTTAATTAGGAATGTTTTACATTTACTTTTATTTGGATGAAAAAGGAATTAAAAGTGCTAAATTTTAGGATTTTTCTTAGTTTTTTACTTTTTAAATTGGGAATGTTTTACATTTACTTTTATTCGAATGAAAAATGAATAAAAAATGCTAAATTTTAGGGAATGAAAAAATGAACGTAAGGGGAAAAAAAAAACCTAAATTTTAGGAGTTCTCTTTTTTAATTCAAATTAAATTTGTTATTTGACATTTATATATGACTATATTTTTCAGAAAGTTACCATTCATTAATGAGAGTATTTTTTAATTACATAAAAGTCCAATTCTAAAAGGAGAATCCTCTTATATGTAGTATATAAATATATAATATAAATAGGTTGCATTACTATTTTGACCATCAAATTATTAACTAAAAATTAATTTAGTTCCTTAACTATTAATTATCTCAGTTTAGTCACTTTTTTTTTTTGGGAGAAAATTTCAATTTAGTCACTTAACTTTTAAAATCAAGTCAATTTTATTTTTAAATCTCTTTCTTATTTTAAAATTTTAATGTAAATAATTGATATTGATCTAATTAATTTCAAATTTTACACTTTCTATAACAAAATTTAATGTATATTTTATTTGTCACATCAATTAATTAATCCCATTAAAATTTAAAAAGTAACGAAATCCATTGATAAATTTGGCCATATCTCATACTTCATTGATATTGCTGAATAGGTCATCTATTATAGATTTAAAAAAAAAAAGATACAATTATGAACTACTATTTCATCTTATTCCATCTTATCACGACTTGTCACTAATCATATGGTAAACGATTGTTTTTTAGAAAAAGAAAAGCTGATGTTTCCCACGCACCCCACATGAAATATATGCAAAAAAGAAAAGAAAAAACTCTAATGGGAATTGAAGGACAGCAAAGTGAATCCATGCAGCTGTGAAATCAGTTCATTATGAGTTAGAGAACATTGCTTGAATTTATGATATAACTATTGAACAGGAAGAAAAAGTAAAAAAAAAAAATCTAAGAACAAGAAGCTGATAGTAACACCATTTATTTTAAATTAAAAAAAAAAAAAAAAAAAAAAAAAAAAAAAAAAAAAA
>NW_027069490.1:166556-199555 GCF_002906115.3 Quercus suber | reverse complement strand
AAAAAAAAAAAAAAAAAAAACAAAAAACAAAAAAACCAAAAACAAAACCCATTAGAGCAATTAAAAGTTCATTCATCTTGAACTCCAGCTCAGGTTTATTAGAGGGAGGTGGAATTAAAATAGATTTTAGATTCATATCTTATTAAAGAAAGGAGGGGGAAAAAAAAAACAAAGAAATAATTCAGATGAGCTTACAGGATATGGCATATCTATAGTTATAATGACACCAAATTTGAAAATTTAACATATCTTTTATCAATACTTCTTTAACAGAAGAATTTTAAGGAAGGTTGTGAAGTTATGCTTGGTTAGAAGAACTTATGGTTGCAGAAATATAAAGTGCTTTCAATGGGGGATAGCCTGTTGAAGATGCAAAATTTTAAATCTATCCCATCACAGACTAGCCTAGGCAACATATATCAAATCTGGCTTTAAAGGAATACCCAGAACTTTGTTGGTAGCTGATGTAACTTGTAGTTACTTAGTACTGATGAGCTTGTTTCTTTTGTTTTAGGACGTTGTAATTGTTGAGTTTGGAGTTCTTGTATTCTGGTCCAAGTTTTACTAAAAATCTTTAATTTTTTAGTCTTTTGGATAATTGTTGGTCGATATCACTGATATATAGGTTTGTTGCTGCATTTTATTGTCATCTTGTGATTTTCCTACCAATAAGGTTTTTTATTTTGGGGTGAATTTTATTAGTTTTACTTAAACTAAGTGATGATAGTATGTAGTATTTTAATCTAGTAGTTATATGTAAGTGTATAGATGGTGTAACCGGAGCATGTTTGAAATTGTAATTTGTAGATGCGTGTATTTTTCACATTGAAAAGCTTTTTTTTTTTTTTTGGGTTGATTATGTTTGTATTTCTTGGACTCTCAAACTGTGTGGCTTTTAATGATTCTATTAGTCTTTGATGGTAAGATGTACATACTTCATGAAACATAAGAAAATAAAAGATTATCACATCCATGATGTAACATATTCCTTTTTTATTATTATTATTATTTTTTTTTATGTGTAATAGGCAAACGCAGTGTGTGATTTTTATTAGAATTATAGTTAATATGCTCTTTACTCCTTCTACAAATGATAGCAATTCTTTACATTTTGAAGATTTTGTATGTCTCTAGTTGATTAATTAGCCAAGTTGTTTAACATTGAAAAATATCTTAATTGTTCTAAGATGCTTACTACTTCTTGTTCTATGTTACCTCTGGTATTGTAGTTTACTTGATATTTTGTTCAAAATAAAATAAAATTTTCTGGGTCTGGGTATGGATCTCATGCATGCGGTTTAAGGTGTGCAAACTAGGGTTCCGTGTGGTCCGGGGATCTCATGTGAATAACCTTCTAATCATGGTTCATACTTCATTAACAATATTTTTAAAAACTTTTTATATACAGTATATCCTTATGGAAATGAAACACCTATCCCCCTTGACCTTGAGCATGCAAAGCAGAGGTTAAGAACCAAAAGAAAGGTAACGATTGTAATTGAAAAACGTTAAAATCAAAAGAAACTGGTGCCTATATTTTAGGCTTTAGATAGATAGTAGCAATGGCGGAGCCAAAAATTTTGAGTTGGGGGAGGGGGGGCGAACTATATATTGTGTCAAGATAAACCTAAATAAAAATAGACACTCCCTTAGAAAATCCACATAATATGTGTGTGTGAAAATATAAAATATATAAATTGTTTGCAAAACTTCATCCATGTTTGACAAATCAATATCATAATGTTATAATTGAAGTATCATATGAGCTTTTTTATTTCTTGATAAAATCTTGAGAATAGGAAATTTCAACTAAATTGTATATATTATCAATGTTGAATGATTTGAACATATTAATTGGAATTGAAATTGAGCTAAAAATTAGGAGTTTTACACTTCCACTATTTATTCACAAAACTTACTACCTAATTATTTCATTCTATTGCAATTGTATATCAACTCTAAACCCTCTTTTTTTAGGAAAAATTATTAAATTATTTGATCAATGCTTTCTTTTGAGGGGCCAACTCCTATTATTATTATTATTATTATTATTTTTTCCATATAACCTTTAAATATTTATAAAATATACTTAAATTTTTTTTAAAAAAATTAAAAATTTTGGGGGGGCCTTGACATCATACATGTGGCTCCGCCACTGGATAGTAGGTCACTGAAAAATATTTTTAAGTATTTTTATTTATATTGATTATATGGTTTTTTTAAGAGAAAGAAACTGTAACTATCTATCATAAATTATATGGTTTTTTTTTTTAAAGAGTGAAATTATAAGCTTGTGTGTAACATGTGCCATATGCTTCAAACTTTTAAAATCAACATCCTATTTGGAGTTACAATACTACCCGCCATCTAAATTATATACTTAGAGTTCAAATTAGTTGTGCACATTATAATGCTCTCACAATTTTATGTGGACTAACTTGTCTTTTGCTTGGGGGAAGTTTTCAAGATTAGCATCCCTTTAAGAGTTAAAATGTCTAAACAACCCTAACTATCCAACCCAATTAAGTGCATGAATTCCATTATTTTAAACGTGAAATACCCAGATGCCCTTAAAAGCTTTACCAAACCCAATAACCCTGTTGTTCCTTATGTTGTTGGGGGTACATGAAGAGCCTCACTCTAGCTAAGATAAAATGAAAAATCAAACCCAAACCTCCAAAGTACAAATGGAAATGAAACAATTCTTCATGTTGCTCAATCATTTAGCAATCAGGGGTGGAGCCAAGGGGGGTGAGAGGGGGCAACTGCCCCCCCTGACTCCACTAGAAATTTCACATACATACTACCGTACATTAAACAAATTTTTATTGACATAAAAAAACCAAAAACACTCCATAGTCCACACTTGGAACATGAAAAAAAAAAAAAATAAAAAAAAAATAAAAACTCCAGACTTGGGAACATTGAAATCTAGCATAAAAAATAAGGAAAAAAAAAAGTTACTACATGGCCTTTACACTCCAAAGTCTATATCATACCAATCTTGTCCCTGCTTTTTTTGCCTTATCCTAAATTCGCCCTAATCATCACTCATAGACTCATTACACTTTTTCTCGCTAATCACTTAACATTTTTAGTAATTTTCAACTATAAGACTTAAATTATTTGAACGAACTAAATTAGATGTTTAAAATGTATGAATTTAGATTACTATCTTACATTGATTGTTATTAACAATAAATTGATTGTTTTCATTCATTGATGATATAAAATTAAGAAATGATTAATTTCATTGTTATTTATTTTGATTAACAAGTATTTGTTTATTTTTTTAATATTGATTAATATTTTTAAAGTTAATTTCATCTTACAATCTTGTCCCCCTTGGACTATTAACAATTCTAAACTTTGTGACATGCCTTAATATGTTTACTAGTTCAAGAACATAAAAGCAACCTGGCATGTCTTAATCATTGACCAATTACTTGCAGAAAGGATTATAGAACATATTTTGTTCAAAATGGGAAACAATAAAGAGGAGAGAGAGAGATTAGGGAAAGAAAGAAAGTTTATGATAGGAAACAATATTTAACTAAACAATTTTACCCTTGCTTTTATAACCAATCCCAGTATTATTTCTTTGCAAGCATTCTTAAGCTGTATCAATATGTTTATCTATTAGACAGCCATAGCATAGGTATTTTTGTGAGTTCCTTGGGCTTGGTACACGTACGAGATGTAGATGTAGTCACATAGGTATTTCGTGTGGTAAATATTCAAAAGAAGTGCACGTACTAGTGGTAAATATTCAAAAGAAGTGCACGTTATGAATTGGGTCAAGCTCAACTAAAAACCCGGGCCTAACTTTTATCTCTGAGAATACTATGCATGCATTGGGATTTGGATACATAGATTTGGGTCAAACTTTCTATGTATTTGGGTCACACTTTCTCAACTTTTGGAGTCCTTTAGTGGTTGGGTCAAACTTTCTATGTATTTGGGTCACACTTCTCAACTTTTGGAGTCCTTTAGTGGTTTTTCCTTATCCACCACTGGAATGGCTGGTATTGGCAATTTTTTGTTAATCTTGCATTGCTAAATTTAATGTGAAAATACTTTCACACTCACAGACACTGATTCCGTGGTCAAAGATGTTTATTCAAAAGTTTTGCTCTCTCTCCATCGATTTTAGAATGTAAAGTAAAACATAATGATGAGCAATTTAAGATTTTCTTTGGGCCTCCAATTAGTTTTTTTAGTGCGCTGTGTTGGAAAATATGCAACCATCGTATTGTTTATTGAGAAATACTAACCGATGTTCTTAAAATAATTGTTAACAATTTATTTTAAAAAAACTTTTATAGGAAAAAAATTAATTAATGTTTTAACAGTTTTTTTAATTTTTCATAAAAATTTTGTCAAAAGTTTCTTAAAATGAATTGTTAATCATTGCCTTAAGGGCATCCATTAGCATGACCCTTGTTTATTTATGAATATAAAAAATAGAATCAGATTAATGTATGCTTTTAAAGCATACGTTAACTATCCATTTTTGAAAAGTTTCTATGAAAAATTGAAAAAAAACTATCAAAACAGATAATTATTTTATTTTTCTATAAATTTTTTTTTAAATAATTTATTAATATATACTCTAAGGGTACATGTTAGTAAAACCCTAAAAAATAAGTCCATAGAAGCACCTGATATCAATCCAATAACCCATCTTTTAATTGTTAAGTGGATTGGATCATAGTAGTTGAAACTTGAAATGATGACTCTAACTTGTTCAATTAGGTCAAATGCAAAAGGATCGAAAAAAGAAAACATTCTATTGATCCAAATCCAATCATATATCCCAGCAAGAGATTTTAAAATCTGAATTTCAAATCCTGGAACATATAAAATGAACCCCAAGCAAGAAATTTTAAAATAAAAATCAAGCCATTTTAAATAAATAAATTTGAAAATCTAATTCCAAATCAAAATGATTATACATCTACTAGACACAACTTAGATGTTTCCCTTTTAGTATCCATGACCTTTCCTTAACAAACAAGCCGCTAAAGGAGCATTTAATGGAGAGAATCTTATTGCAGCTTTGGACTTTTCTTTGGAGTTGGTCCAAGCATCAAGCTCCATTTTGCCGAGTGGTCATTTTTTGTTTTAGAATGCTATCTTGTCGTTTAGAGATGAAATCTGAAGATAAAGGTTTTTGGTAAAAGAGATCTAATTCTAAAGATAAGGTTGGGTAAACTTGAATGAGTGAGATTAGATCGGTGGAGAGAGAGAGAGAGAGAGAGTGAGAGAGAGAGAGAGAGAGAGAGTTTGTGATAATTAAAGGAATCTTCCAAGAAACTTCATGCAAAGGATCTATTTTTTCAGACATTTTACACACTCACTTTTTTCTTGACGTGTGTGCACACACAATACCTTATGCAATAGCAATATACAGTTGAGATTGAAAGTTTCTGAAAGTTTAAAGAAGAAACTTTCAATCTCAACCATTTAATAAAAAAAAAAAGTTAAAGGAAGTTGAAAAATTAAAAAGCTAAAGTTAAAAATGAAAGTGATAAAAATTAATGTGAGTAGGTGTAGTGTAATTGCACCCAGTGCAATAGGTATTGCACTAGATCCAAATTCACTATTTTCACTTTAACGTAATTATCAAAGCATAATTATTCAAGGATTTGGATTCGGTGCAATACTTAGGGTGCAATTGCTATCAATGGTTGAGATTGATAATTGCAAAAAGCAACTTTCAATCTCAACCATTGATTAAAAAAAATTTAACAAAAGTAAAAAGTAAAAGTTTAAAAAGTAAAAGGTAAAAAAAAAAAAAATTGTGAGAGAGGAGAAGGTGAATTGCACCCGGTATTGCACCGGATCCTAATCCATTATTCAAAGAACCAGAAGTTCAAGCACCCACAGTGAATACAACCCTCCACTTTTTTTCAGCTCTATTAGCTCTTTACCTTCGCAGAATAAAAGCTCTCTACCTTCCCATAGCAAAATTAATTTTCTTATTACACTAAACTAACATTAGGTTGCACCCTGAAAACAAAAATGTCTGTTATCACATAGGACGCTTTTTTCTTTTTTTCTTTTTTAAAAAAATTGGTAAGTTATCACTTGCATGTACCAAATAGATTTTGAACCCATGACCTCTTTCTAGACATAAAACTTATAACAATAGGAGGTCCTAGTTGCAAGAGCTCATATCACATAGGAAGCTAATAACCATTACAAAAGGAAATCTCAAAATTTGAAGGAAAAAAAAAGGGACAAGTCAAATAATGATGTTTCTCTCCTTTTAATTCCAAATCAAAATGATTATACATCTACTAGACACAACTTAGATGTTCCCCTTTTAGTATCCATGACCTTTCCTTAACAAACAAGCCGCTAAAGGAGCATTTAATGGAGAGAATCTTATTGCAGCTTTGGACTTTTCTTTGGAGTTGGTCCAAGCATCAAGCTCCATTTTGCCGAGTGGTCATTTTTTGTTTTAGAATGCTATCTTGTCGTTTAGAGATGAAATCTGAAGATAAAGGTTTTTGGTAAAAGAGATCTAATTCTAAAGATAAGGTTGGGTAAACTTGAATGAGTGAGATTAGATCGGTGAAGAGAGAGAGAGAGAGAGAGAGAGGTTGTGATAATTAAAGGAATCTTCCAAGAAACTTCATGCAAAGGATCTATTTTTTCAGACATTTTACACACTCACTTTTTTCTTGACGTGTGTGCACACACAATACCTTATGCAATAGCAATATACGGTTGAGAATGAAAGTTTAAAGAAGAAACTTTCAATCTCAACCATTTAATAAAAAAAAAAAGGTAAAAGGAAGTTGAAAAATTAAAAAGCTAAAGTTAAAAAATGAAAGTGGTAAAAATTAATGTGAGTGGGTGTAGTGTAATTGCACCCAGTGCAATAGGTATTGCACTGGATCCAAATTCACTATTTTCACTTTAACGTAATTATTTAAAGCATAATTATTCAAGGATTTGGATTCGGTGCAATACCTAGGGTGCAACTGCTATCAATGGTTGAGATTGATAATTGCAAAAAACAACTTTTAATCTCAACCATTGATTAAAAAAATTTAACAAAAGTAAAAAGTAAAAGTTTAAAAAGTAAAAGGTAAAAAAAAAATTGTGGGAGAGGAGAAGGTGAATTGCACCCGGTATTGTACCGGATCCTAATCCATTATTCAAAGAACCAGAAGTTCAAGCACCCACAGTGAATACAACCCTCCACTTTTTTTCAGCTCTATTAGCTCTTTACCTTCGCAGAATAAAAGCTCTCTACCTTCCCAAAGCAAAATTAATTTTCTTATTACACTAAACTAACATTAGGTTGCACCCTGAAAACAAAAATGTCTGTTATCACTTGCATGTACCAAATAGATTTTGAACCCATGACCTCTTTCTAGACATAAAACTTATAACAATAGGAGGTCCTAATTGCAAGAGCTCATATCACATAGGAAGCTAATAACCATTACAAAAGGAAATATCAAAATTTCAAGGAAAAAAAAAGGGACAAGTCAAATAATGATGTTTCTCTCCTTTGTACAAATGAATGGCAAAACTAGTCTAGCTTCAAGCTGGAACAACACATTAGATCTACTGAATTGGAATGAGATGGGTTTCAGTATTGTCTTATGAAGGTTCAAGATTGACCAATGCAATAAAAAAAAAATAAAAAAAATTAATAATAGCTCATAACCTTCTATTTTGGAATGAAATAAGTGCTAGGAACATTGGGCAAAAGATTATGACTTGAAAATAAGTACCTAAACATTAAGAGATATAACAAACAAGAAAGGGTAAAAGAATGAAATATGTGCACACATAAAAAAAGTAACACTCACATTTTGACAGCAGATCATGAGTCTTCCTCCATTCTTGTGTCATACATTTACTTTAAATTGAATATCTCATGTTAGGCATAAGCATGTAAATTACTTCAAACTAACACAAGTACTCAGTATAGAGTCAATCATTGTCTAGTACAACCTAGTTTAGAAAACCAACATGCATGCACATACATACAAAAACACACGCACACACACAACACACAGAGGTTTAGAAAAAAGATAAGCACCTGAAGCATTCGTATCCTTCTTGAAATATTAAAATCTGCATTTTTAATCTTAATTTAAGGTAAAGAAAGGTAAGGAATTACGAAAAGTTTGGAAACAATTACCACGTCCTCAATGACAGTTGAGTTTTCTGGTAATCAAAAGAAGAAATCTTTAACTTTGATTGATAACAAGTTTAACTAAAGAATAAATGTGCACCTCACAGATTGCTTATACATTATATATGTACATTACAAAAGAAGCTGCAACTTCCTTCCCCCACCCCCCACCCCCTCTCCCTCCCCCCCCCCCCCCCCCCCCCTCTCCCAAACACCAAAAAAAGAAAAAGAAAAAGAAAACCTTTTTAAAGGATGTTAATGAATTCTCTATGTTTACTAGGAATTGGGGGAGACAACTTTCAATCGTTGCTATACAGTTTGGCATAGGTAAAAACACTAATAAAATGATAGAAAAAGTAAAGGAAAATGGAACGATGCAATAAAGAAAAAGGAAAAGATAGGGCCAAAAGAAGGTTGTACAAGAAAAGGCTAGTAAACTCACAAAGGATCAATCAATTAATGGGACCAAACTTGAGACATCCTACAAAGATGGTTAGAAGTGATCAAAGAGTTGATGCTCAAGCTAACAGACCTGCAACTTTATAGCAGTGTCAAACAAACTGTTACCAGAGAAATATTCTTCGATCTTAATGGTTAGTAACATACATATTCTTTTAGACAAATTAATAAAGCACTCACAACCGAATTAGTTTTTACTCATTAATATACTCTTTCAAATTTCAAAACAACATCATTAAGAACTAATAGTATACCTCCTCCCATGTGCTTGAGGTAAGAGGGTTTGTTCAAGCTTGGATGCTTCTATCTAGAAACCAATGGATTGACTCAAATGAATTAATCAATAAATAGGACTTCAATTCAGCGCAGATCACTAGTGCAAAATGATAGAGTGAAAAAACCTGACTTGCACATTATATAATACAAAAGAACGGTAAGGACTACTGCAAATGTTGACTCTCAGCATTACATAAGGAATTATGCAATTCAAATCTATCCAAACACAAGATTACTCGCATGAAAAAGTAGTAAGATTGTCCAAAACATAACCAAGACATACAACATAAAAAAAAACTTCAATAAATTAATAGAATTGCTGTAAAGTTGTGATTTCCAACTATCTTATGTTGGCTTTAATTCTGTACCAAATTTGATTGTAATTTCTTCAATCATTTTCCCTATATGTATGTGGGATTAATTGTAAGAGATGAGTTTGAGAGATCGGTGAAGACTCAAGCTCCAAAGGATGAACAAGTGGGCTTCGCAACTAGCTTGTGACTACAACACGAGAAGCTTACCCACAAAAAGAGTCACGTGTAGAGCACATGACTGGAAGATGAAGAGTCGTGCCAAGTTGTATGTTTTCGCGAGTGTCTCGCGGGTAAGGTCAGCCCGTGAAGGACTCGTGAAATTTTCTGTTTGGAAAAAAATTATGTTTTGTTTTACTATGTCTTTACCCACACTATATATACCCTCATTACCCACAAATTGTAAAGAGTGCTTTTTAGAGAAAAAAACCCTAGAAAATACACTTGAGAGTTAGAGATTGTTATACCCACAATCATCTACACATTTCCTTGTAGTTTTCCTCAACTCCTACCTCTCCATCTCTATATCTTTGAGAGGTTGCTAGCTCAAACACTTACCACACCCATCCTGGGTGTAAAATAAGATTTTGGTGCTACTGGGAAGCATTGGAAGGAGCCATTTATTGGCGGATGCAATCAGGTTGAATTGCGGGATCTTGAAAGTTAAAGAAGACAGGTTGAATGGGGTAGAATAGGCTTGGAGGGTCTTTTGTTATACATATACTCCAACTTTATTCTCTAATGGACCAATTTCAACTTGGAGGGTTGCGAAGAGGCTTTTTGCCTAGGTTTTTTGTTTCCTCTTCGATAACACATCTCGGTGTTATCTTGTATTTGCATCTCTCTTCCATACTCTTTAAGCTTTCATTTTATTGTTAATAATGGATGAATATGGCTTAGGGTAGTAATAATGGTTCTTTACGCTCATTTACTCTTGTTCCTCACTTTGTATAAGTTAGAGTAAAAGCTATCTAGCCGTAATTTTAATTGGGGGTCTGAACAAGCTTTTGTGTTTTTGCACAAATTCGAGCTTTCAACTGGTATCAGAGTGGGTACACTTATCAAATTTCATTATCCTAATGTGATCCTAGACCTCAAGTAAGATGGATAGATCTCAATCCCTTAATACTCTTCCATACTTTGATAGGAGTAACTATGCTTTTTGGAAAGTACGTATGCATGCTTTTCTTTGTGCTATTAATGAGACGGTGTAGGATTCTGTTGAGAATAGGCATGTAAGACCCACTACTATCAAATCCAAATGAGATAAAGCTGCTCTTACTTTGGCAAACGCCAATAACAAAGCGATTAATGCTATTTTCTGTGGTGTTTCTACTAATGAGTTTCACAGAATTTCACATGTGAAGACCGCCAAAGAGGCATAGACCATTCTTGAGACAACCTACAAAGGTACCAAGAAGGTTAAGGACACCAAGCTTCAAATGCTCACTACTAAGAAGCAAAGACGAGCGATGATGAGTCATTTGATTCCTTTTATAGGAGACTCAACGAGATAGTGATTGTCAAGCTCAATCTTGGGGAGAAGATTGAAGATGCCAAAGTGGTGAGGAAGATCTTGAGATCTTTATCTGAAAGCTTCCGGGCTAAGGTCACAGCCATAGAGGCGAGTAAAGATTTGGATGAGATAAAGATTTTTAGAACTCATTGGATCTCTCCAAACCTATGAGCTTGGACTGCCCTCCCACAAGTCCAGCAAATCACTTGCTCTTAAAACTATAAATGAGAGAATGAGTGATTCCTCTGATGAAGAAGATGTAGAAAAAGAGGCGGCATTTCTTGCGAAGAACTTCTAGAAATTTCTCAAGATGAAGAACAATAGGAAGTCATTTGGTAAAGGAAAATTCTCATCCTCAAAAAATGACAATAAGGAGTTCAAGAAGAAGGATGGGAAAGACTCTTCATTAATTAAAGGAATCGTGTGTTACAAATGTAATGGGCATGAATGTCACGACCCAAACCTGTACTTCAGAGTTTAGAGCATGACTGACATGTTAATATCAAGTTTACCTCAATATTAACATGAACCAACCTAAACTAAAGGTGCTTATCAAGAAATTTTTTCTTGATTTCCTACTTATTTCTTGCACAAAAGCCACAATATACAAAAATGATGGAAACCTTGAAACTTCATTCCATTTGAACTTGGAAGATTACCACTTGGCTGTAACGTCAGATATTTGTGTAAATATTACATAACTAAATGTTTAGCAAAACTCTAATTACAAACCTAACCCCAAAGACATAATACTGGGGTTCAAAACAAACTAAGGTACTAAATTACATCTATGTTCACAGATCAAGTACATCTTGATTCCTCCTATACAACAAAAGAGCTAAACTACTATACAACAAAAACTATACCGTCTAACAAACGAGAATCACAAAATCCTTGCCACCTCTAATACTCTTGCTGCTTCTAGGAAGAACCTGTGCATTAAAATATAATAGGGTGAGCTGCGAAGCCTAGTAAGGTTTTAATTTCCATGGGCCTTTGATAAGAATACATGTAAATCAAATATTTTATGGATATGCTAGCTTTAATAAAATAGCCTTTATACTATTCATATTGCTCTTGAACTAACTTATGAGCTCTTAGATGAAAATACTTCATTTTCCTTTCACATAATCATAAAAGGACATATTAAGGAACATAAACATAATTCAGTAACTTTATCTTTAAAAAGACTATAAAATGTTTCATCATAAACTTCTTTTCATGAGAGCTTTTATTTTTTCATAATGCATTTAAACAAAATCATTCTCTCATGATCAATAACATAATATAGCTGTTCATAACATATTGGTTAGTTCATATTTGATAAGTCTATACTTGGTGCATGTGCACAACAGAGAAGACCTCATCACATTTGGGTGCCCTCGTGTGTATGATATTGTCCTCTTTGGGAGGCCTGATGGCACATCCCCTTAAGGTTTTGTTCCTTCCTGCTGTCCGTACACATTGGGGAAGAAGCCTTGTTCATATTACAGTTACAGGCAACCCCATTCGCTTCACTTTAAATGGCCAAACAAATAACATTTTCCATGAAAAGCTAGTAATTAACCCTTACTAGCTAAGTTTAGATCACCAGATGACATAAACCGAAAACATTTCCATACTTATACATTATACTGACATTTCTTATTTTGCATAATATTCCATAATAATAGCATATCCATCTCATTCTTAAATATTATGTTCGTGATATAGATAATGACATCAATATACTAAAATTATCATGTATATAAGATTAAAAAACTCACAAACATATATTTTACTTAGATCATGCTTATATGTAATATCTTTAATTAAAAGGTTTTAATGCATAATAGTTTTTTAAACAATTTTAAAACTTATCAAATGCACATATCACATATCCTTTACCTGAAAACAGAAGATGTGAGAGAGTTGTACAAAAGGAGTTGTACCTAAATGGAAAACCAAAACTTATTACTGACAAACTCTTCCTAAGTATTTAAACTTATGCCTCAATCATAACCTAACTCTCAAAATCAAGAAAATCCTTACTTCCCATCACATAAGGTTCCCCAAAGCACATTATACAATCATCAAACACATTATGTACCCAAACCATAGAGAAACCAAGGAATAAAATTTATATATGTCCAAACATACCAAAGGATGAGTATATTAAATTATAGCTCAAAAAAGTCACCCTAACTTCAAAATTAAATCCACAAAGTCAGAGTTATCCTACGCTGTTTACGGCTCATTTCAGCAGCAAAAGCCCCATTTGTAAAATAAGAATGGGATGTCCACACACATCCAAATGTCATGAAATTTTACAGAACTACTCCCCTGTATGTCAAGTATATACCATAAAACTTTCATAGTCAAAGAATAAAGCCATGATTTATTAAAAATCATACAAGACAACATGTTCAAATCTGTCCTGACAGAAATTCATGCAAATTAGAAATTAAACCATTATTTTTATACTCATCCAAATGCTGTGAGACCACTTGAATAACAACCATGTGTGTCTTATAATTCATAAAACTACTCCTAACATCTAATTCATAGAATATGATTTAATACATATTTTTCTTATTGCAAACACCAAATCTGTCATAGAGGCAGCTTTGAAATATTTTCCTGTAAATTCACAAACAATTATCAAACGATGATATTTTCATATGGGGATTTTTATACACTCATGAGAAAAGTTATAAAACACTTATATACATTCATTTAACCATTTATAGGAAAATTAGATACAACACAAATCCCAGCAGTAACATCAAAAGTACTCGTCCTAATTGTTTCTTACTTTCTTAATCATATATACAATCATTAATTAGTAAAAACCCTAATCTACCTTCAACAAAACACCAACACAGTTTCAAAGCTTCTCAAAACACTATATATATAGACTTACAAGTTTCCTAATTTTACAAACCGCAAATACCCTTACTAAAAATTCCTTGAAGAAATCATGGATTCTAAGATGAGAGGAGCTAAAACTCTTACCAAGTTTTTGGTTCTTAAGGGGAAATAGAAATAAAATCATTTTTGCATGAAAGGGTTTCCCTTTCCTAGTGGCTGAACCCAAAAGTATGAGAGGTAGAGAGCTTGAGAGAGTGTTTGAGTATTCTAGTTTCTTTGAGAGAGTATGAAGAAGAAATGAGATGAAGCTTAATGTTCCTCTTGAGGTGTTGACCCGTGGGTTTGTAAGAAAGACTCAAGGGAGCTTCCTAGCTCTTTCCTTATGAGAAAAGAGGGCAAAGTGTGGTGAAATTTCTTATTTGTGTGGACCCGTGGAAAATAGAGGGGGAGATAGCTTCTTGGATGTTCTAGTGTCTTGAGAAAAGTCAAGGAAGAAATGAGGTGGCTCTTGATGATTGCATGGCCAGAAAAGTCTTGGTCTTTTGGTTTGTCAACATGCATGATGCTTTAGCATTACTTGTGTTGAATTCTCATTAGTTGCATGTGGGTGGAATTTCCACTATAACATCTCATGTATCATATGCCTAATTAAAACACCAACTATGCATCATACTAAGTATATATTTATAATACAACTAGTCATTTCAATTATTTATAATCTTTACAATTCTTATTCAATGGCATTATAAAATAATATATTTATTAAATACTCTTATATTAATTTTAGATAATAAGTGATTCAAATAATAATTAACCACTTGAACACATAGGTTAACTATAAAGTTGGGTCGGGCTATTACAATAGACATCTCAAGAAAGAATGTCTAAACTATTTGAGAGGAAAGGGTAAAGTGTTTCTAACCAACCTTGGTGATTTAGAAAGCTCAAACTCCGATGCGGAAAGAGAATGTGATAGTGATAGAAACTATATAGCTTTCATGACAATTACCGCAATTGACTCTAAAGATGAGTTGAGCGACTTGGTTGATGAGCTAGGTGTGCATTTCGAAGGTGAAGAAGTTGATGATTTGGAAGATGAGGACGTGTGCCTCAACAAAGATGAGAAGAACCTTCAAGAAGTGTATGATGCGTTGCTTGAAGATTGTGGCAAATATGCCAAGGCTGCAAAGAACGCAGTTAAGAAGATGAAGAAAATTAAAGAAGAGCATAAATACACACTTGTGCAACTTAAGGAGGCAAAGTGTGAGTTGAAGGGCTAAAGAAAGAATTGTTGAATGCCTACTTGAAAATCAAGTTTCTTGAACTTGAAATCATTTAAGCAAATGTCAAAGTGGAGGGCATTTCCACCAACAAACTTGACAGTGTGTTATTGGTAGGCCAAAAACGTATTGACCCCTTATGATGAATTAATTGATTAATTAGCCAAGTTTAATTAATTAATCAAATTAACATGCAAACGCGTGGCAGTACAAACAAATCACCAATTAAACTAAGTATGCAACGGAAAATAAATTGACACGGTGATTCGTTTACGAATGGGAAAAACTTACACAACAAAAACCCCACCGGGTGATTTTAAGGTCACCACTCCCGAGAATCCACTATTATCACAACAAGCGGTTACAAGTAAAGGAATCCCAGTACCTTATACCAACCTACAGTTGAACCCTTACCCCAATACCCAGTTGGATTTGTTCTGTAGTGACAATCTCTCCTTGTAATGCACGGCTCCCAGTACGTGACTAACCAATTGCACGAATCCCAGTACGCAACTTCAATCACCAACTACAGAGAGTTGTTGGCTGCAAAATTCTTCAATTCATCTACACAATGAAGATCTAGAAGATGCTTGGTTACAAAACCCTACGATGCACAAATACAGCAACTTGTTCACAAGAATGATGAACTAGGGCAAATTTTATCTCTGGTCACAATTTGCTTGAACAAACTTTGCTCAACACTTATGCAACTTGTGTCCACTTTAATGGTCCTTAAAAAAATCTTTTTATATGTCTAGGGTTGTGAGAAAAGAAAACTCAAACACATAATCACGGATTAGAGTTAAAACAGAACTGAAAATCTGTTTTTCTTAAACCTCGACAAATAGCCATCTGTTGAGCAACTGTCGAGCCACGGGGTTGGAACAACTCTTCAAGCTCGATAGTTACTAGCTGTCGAGTTTTAATGAACTTGCACATTTCAGCTTGAACCTTGGACAGACTTGCATGGCTTCAACATTTGATTTTGAAACAAAGTTTCTTGAAATATTAAACATATCCTAGATCTACCTAAATACCAGTAAAGTGCGTTTTGTCAAAGGATTAGCCAATTACATAAAATAGTGACATATGTTCCTAACAAGTGAATCACATATGTCCTAACAGTTATCTTCTCAAAAATTGTCAAATGACAAGACCTATAACACCCCAACCTTTACCACACACACAAAAATAAATAAATAAATAAATAAGGGTCAGATTTTTAGACCCACACGTGACACCCCCCACCTACGCACTTATTCTCAACCACACATCCTCACAAATATCTCTCTCCCTCTTGACCTGCTGCCCCTCTTCTTTCACACTCAAAACACAAACACAAACACAAACACAAACACACAAATCCCTCCACCTCTCTCTCTCTCTCATCTCTCCTCCCTCTTGGTCTCTTGGTTAGCTTCTAAAATTTTGGTCGTCAAACTCTTCTCCATGGTTTGTCTTCTCCCAACATGAATGTAAGGTAAAATCTCCATGACCCACCTTCTAATGTCTTTGGGTTTTTATCCTATATTGTTAAGATTTCTCTTTGTTGTGTAGGTTTTGTTTTAAGGGTTGTTTTGCCGCATTTGATGGGACATTTAAGACCTGATTGGAGGTTTTTAATTTAATGGGGTGATAAGGATTTATTGTTTGGCAACCATGTGAGTTGGGTTTCTTAAGAAATCATTTGGGTTTTTGATTTATATGGGAGATTTAGGTTATTTTTGAAAGAGGGTTTCCTTGCATTTTGAAATGTTTTTGGCATATGTGGTTGTGATTATGGTGTTAACTATATATTTGTGCAAGTAACGTGAGCATGTGTCTTTTGCTTATCAAGTGTTTAACGAATTGCCTATATGAGTTATAGGATTGAATTTCTTGACTTGTGTTGTGATGATTGTTATATTAGGTTATGTGATATAATCCTAGTTGTTTATGTGTGTTAACACATGTAGCTTTAAGGTTAATCAAGTCTCAAAGCTTTTGGAATAGTATTACAATTACAGTAATTTTCTTTTGGGACTGTAAATCTATCCTTGACAGATTTGAGTAAGCTGCATTACGTGATTCTTAATAAATTATAGAAAAATCATTTTGAGCTAAATTTTTTGTGGTACATACTAGACATATAATGGCTTCTCCCTATTTAATTTCAAGTCTTTTGGATAACACTAACTAGACCAAACGAATTTTATAATAAGGGCTGACCTGTTGGAAGTTATCTGAAAGTGTGATTAGGATGCTAAGACTATAAGGAATTTACTCCAAGCTTTTGTGGTGTGGTTTAGCTTGTAAGTTCATATGTGCTTTCTTTGACAAGTGTTTTACTTTGGCTAATTTTATCATGGTTTGGTAGTGACATACGTTGTATCAAGTTGGTAAATGCACATTGTTTGCTGAAAGGAAATTAAATGCTTTGGTTGTGTTGTAGTCCTATGAGTTTCTTGTATGCTTGTTTGGTTCCCTGTTGGGTAGGGTACTTGCCTTGGGCTGGTCAAGCTAGGCTTTAGGGGCTTAGGCTTGATTTTCGAGGCAATCCTTTCCAATTTATGGAGACAAATTTGATACATAATTTTATAGTAGGCCTTGTTATTAATAAGCTTGATACTTGTGTTTCTAGGTTCCAAGGTATTTGGCGATGCAACTAATAACTTGATTGGTTGAATGCAGTGCCTGGTTGAGGTAAATTTGGAAACTACCTGTGAAAACTATATTTTCCTAAAAACTATTATGTTGTAACCTTAATATATATATATATGTATATATATGAAAATGCATCATATTTGATATTGCATTTGGGGAAGTGCATGCATTGTTGGCATGGAAAATATGAGCATCTTTTGATTTAATCTTTGATAATGAATTCATGGATTTTATGGTTTACTAGAAAATTTAAAGATGTTATCTTGTCTTATTATTTGGAAAATTGATAGAAAATATTTTTGACAAGAATAAAGTTGACAATCTTACAAACTTTGTGGAAGTTGGATTATTTGTGATTTTTTTGAAACTACCTAGATATAAACTAGGTATTTGAAAGTAATGTAACCTGTGAGTTTTATATGGTTTTAACACCATGCCATGTGTGATTTCCTGGTGATCTTTTTGAAAGAGGGTTTCCTTGCATTTTGAAATGTTTTTGGCATATGTGGTTGTGATTGTGGTGTTAACTATATATTTGTGCAAGTAACGTGAGCATGTGTCTTTTGCTTATCAAGTGTTTAACGAATTGCCTATATGAGTTATAGGATTGAATTTCTTGACTTGTGTTGTGATGATTGTTATATTAGGTTATGTGATATAATCCTAGTTGTTTATGTGTGTTAACACATGTAGCTTTAAGGTTAATCAAGTCTCAAAGCTTTTGGAATAGTATTAAAATTATAGTAATTTTCTTTTGGGATTGTAAATCTATCCCTGATAGATTTGAGTAAGCTACATTACGTGATTCTTAATTAATTATAGAAAAATCATTTTAAGCTAAATTTTTGGTGGTACATACTAGACATATAATGGCTTCTCCCTATTTAATTTCAAGTCTTTTGGATAACACTAACTAGACCAAACGAATTTTATAATAAGGGCTGACCTGTTGGAAGTTATCTAAAAGTGTGATTAGGATGCTAAGACTATAAGGAATTTACTCCAAGCTTTTGTGGTGTGGTTTAGCTTGTAAGTTCATATGTGCTTTGTTTGACAAGTGTTTTACTTTGGCTAATTTTATCATGCTTTGGTAGTGACATACGTTGTATCAAGTTGGTAAATGCACATTGTTTGCTCAAAGGAAATTAAAGGCTTTGGTTGTGTTGTAGTCCTATGAGTTTCTTGTATGCTTGTTTGGTTCCCTGTTGGGTAGGATACTTGCCTTGGGCTGGTCAAGCTAGGATTTAGGGGCTTAGACTTGATTTTTGAGGCAATCCTTTCCAATTTATGGAGACAAATTTGATACATAATTTTATAGTAGGCCTTGTTATTAATAGGCTTGATACTTGTGTTTCTAGGTTCCAAGGTATTTGGTGATGGAACTAATAACTTGATTGGTTGAATGCAGTGCCTGGTTGAGGTAAATTTGGAAACTACCTGTGAAAACTATATTTTCTTAAAAACTATTATGTTGAAACCTTTATATATATATATATATATATATGAAAATGCATCATATTTGATATTGTATTTGGGGAAGTGCATGCATTGTTGGCATGGAAAATATGATCATCTTTTGATTTAATCTTTGATAATGAATTCATGGATTTTATGGTTTACTAGAAAATTTAAAGATGTTATCTTGTCTTATTATTTGGGAAATTGATAGAAAATATTTTTGACAAGAATGAAGTTGACAATCTTACAAATTTTGTGGAAGTTGGATTATTTGTGATTTTTTTTGAAACTACCTAGATATAAACTAGGTATTTGAAAGTAATGTAACCTGTGAGTTTTATATGGTTTTAACACCATGCCATGTGTAATTTCTCGGTGATCCCCCGATTTGGTTTCCGTAGCCGTTGTGACCACGGAATCAGATTCAAGTCAGTGTTCTTTCACATTAGATGACGCGTTCTTCCCTACTGCCCATAGGGGGAAGAGGTTCTTTAATTGTGTGTGGGTAAGACTGCTACCCATGGGGCTAAAAGACCACATGCAAAAGAGGTCCTATTTGACGAACTCTCCCTACTGCCTATGGGGGGAGAAAAAAACCTTGAGGGTATGGGTAAGGCCGCTGTCCACGGGGCCAAGAGACTGTATATCAAAGAAGACAATATCATGCTAGTTGTGAATGGGTAGATCCCTGATCGATCTATGTGGTAGTGTGGTAATTTGTGATAAATTACCATATGTTAGATTTTATGACTTTGAAATTATATTATTAATGCTCACATATTATAATATATAGTTGGCGTAAATGCTTTTGGTCTCTACATTTTGTGGTCATTTCTATTTTACCACTTTTAGTCCCTAAACTAAAAAATGTGTTCCATTTTGATCCTTACTGTTAGTCTATTAACGGAAATTGCTGATGTGGCTAACTAAGGGCACTACAGCTGACACTTTCAACGCTGACGTGACCATTCAAAAAATATTTTAAAAAATAATTTTATATTTTTAAAATTCCATGTCAGTATTTTTCAAAATTTTAATTAAAAAAATCTCAAAAACTTTTTTACTTAAAAAAAAAATGATTAAATTTTTAAAAAAAAATATTTTTCTTTAGTTTAGAGAAGAGCCAAAACCCAAGCCAACCACCACCGCTTTCACCAAAACCTGAGCAGAGCCTAATCCAAATACATATTTCTTCATGGAACTTAACCTTTCAACAGAGAGCTAAAACATTGAGTTCAAAGCTTTAGTTTAATTCTTTTCATGAGGACACATAAAATGAGAAGGCTAGGCTACAGCAAGACTTGTAAAAATAAACCCCACCTCAAGGCCAATATTGAACAATAAGAAAACAACACGCTAAAATCCATTCACATACTCACTTTTTCCTCTACTCAAAAAAACCGATCATACAGAGCAACTTCGAAGGATCGAGCAGAGAAAATCAGTGGCGGAGTGTTTGAGAAAAATGACGGAACTGAAAACAAATCGACTTGACCTTTTATACTTGGAGTCCTGGACCTTGCTTTTTAGTACTTAACGATTTTAGTGAACTAACGGTAAGGACTAAAATAGAATTTTTTTTTTTTTTTTTAATTTAGGACTTAAAGGGTAAAATAGAAATGTAAGGACTAAAATAAAATGACCCAAAAATGTAGGGACCAAAAGTGCATTTACGCCTATATAGTTTTATGGTATTATTTTGAGAAACTTTGTGTTTCATCATTTAATCATTCTTGTTACATTATTATTGAAAATGATCTTACAGTACTCAATTAGCAATTTCCCAAACTGAAAGTATCTTGTGTGTTATTTTGGTTGATTTAATGGCTTGGAGTTTGTTTAGTCCTAGTTATGCTTTAAGTTCTAAATCTTCATGTGTGAGGTAAACTATTGTGCTTCATATGCATTGTTTGTGTAAAATGTCGTGCTTGTTATGCATTGTTCTCAAAATTCTTGAAAGTTTTGAGTTAAATTCCAAACATGTTTTGAGCAAACAAAAATAAATCAAGTTTTCAAATTTCATGTTTATAAATTTTGAGAACTTGTTTAGAATCTTTAGATACAATTTGTCGTTAGGAAATATTGTTGGTTATGCTGACTTTAGGTGGTGCAAACTGGTCGAACCTTGCTGGACATGAGTGGCACGACAAGTTGTTGACCAACTGTCGTTAGCATAATTTGACAAGTTTTATTTATGATAGATGGTTAGAGGATTTGTTTGATCCTGTTGAGCTCATGTGGTGTCTAACAAACCACTAACCATTCAAGATTTTAAGTGTCCTCTTGGAATTTTTTTGCTCTTATATGATAAAAGTACATGGATTGATCTTCCTATGATAATGCTATGATTTTTGACATCTCAAAGAATGGGTTTTTTTTTTTTTTTAAATGCTAGTCGGGGTTTTTTCCCAAACCTATTTCAAATGCATGTTCTCTCTAATATGTTAAACCTCACATTAACAGTTTTTATGGATTTTATTTTGGAGTTTTTTTATAATAATAGAAAAAAGGGTTCTTAGGACTTTTGTCCTTATTTATTAAACAGACATATCATTGTTTGGTTGGTCTTAAGGTTCCATGCTCATTCTGATTGTTGGTCAGTTTGAACATATATTCATAGTCTTTGTGTGTGATTACCTTATAATATTATAAAGTGAATTTTCCAACTTAGATTCAGAAACCTGTCTGAACATGACTTGTGTATAAGATATTTCCTTACAAAATTTTGTTATTGTTGTAAGATAGAAAAACTTTATTAGATGTTTTGCAAACCTCGGGTAAAGGGAAGACTTTTGAATGTGAAATTGTATAATTTTATGGATTCTGAAAGTCATTATAAAGTCTTCCTTGCAAACAGTTTGTTCAAAATGGACATAATTTTGTCTTCGTGACATATGTTAAATTTACAAATCCAAGACTTCTTCTATTTTAACTAATAGTATTTTCTTACCACTTTGAAAAGCCTATAATTTTAGTGGAGCGTATGTGACTTATATTTATAAAAGACAATTTTAATCCTAGTTTCAAATTTTGGACCTTGTGAAATGGAAGATTTCATGTAACTATTTTGGTTTCAAAATCATTAGCTAGCTTTTTGGCCTAATGGCAATTATTCAACACTTGTGTTTGAAACTAGTTGAAGAAAAAAATTATATTTTCAAAGATTAAGTGGAATACTCCTATACTCTTGGTTTCAAGAATGGTTACCCTTAAACCCCTTTCTGAATTTGATATTTACGATTTGAACTACATATTTTGGTTTGAAACTTAAGCCATTGGTTGAAGTAATCCTTGACCCTTTCAGTTGAAAGGTTTATGTCGAAAATGTTAATGCCAATGATTGCTCGGTTTTATTTTGAGACACATAATTATGGGTTTCATTTCGGGGATGAAATTCTTTTAAGGGGGGGAGAATGTAACACCCAACCTTTACAACACACACACACACACACACAAAGAAGGGTTAGATTTTTAGACCCACACGTGACACCCCCCACCTACCCACTTATTCTCAACCACACATCCTCACAAATATCTCTCTCCCTCTTGACCGGTGCCCCTCTTCTTTCACACTCAAAACACAAACACAAACACAAACACACAAATCCCTCCACCTCTCTCTCTCCCGAATCTCTCCTCCCTCTTGGTCTCTCGGTTAGCTTCCAAAATTTTGGTCATCAAACTCTTCTCCATGCATATGGTTTGTCTTCTCCCAACATGAATCTAAGGTAAAATCTCCATGACCCACCTTCTAATGTCTTTGGGTTTTTATCCTATATTGTTAAGATTGCTTTTTGTTGTGTGGGTTTTGTTTTAGGGGTTGTTTTGCCGCGTTTGTTGGGACATTTAAGACTTGATTGGAGGTTTTTAATTTAATGGGTGATATGGATTTATTGTTTGGAAAACATGCGAGTTGGGTTTCTTGAGAAATCATTTGGGTTTTTGATTTATATGGGAGATTTGAGTTAATTTTTGAAAGAGGGTTTCCTTGCATTTTGAATTGTCTTTGGCTTATGTAGTTGTGATTGTGGTGTTAACTATATATCTGTGCAAGAAATGTGAGCATGTGTCTTTTGCTTATCAAGTGTTTGATGAATTGCCTATATGAGTTATAGGATTGAATTTCTTGACTTGTATTGTGATAATTGTTATATTAGTTTATGGGTTGTAATCCTAGTTGTTTATGCGTGTTACACAAGTAGCTTTAAGGTTAATCAAGTCTCAAAGCTTTTGGAATAGTATTACAATTATAGTAATTTTCTTTTGGGACTGTAAATTTGTCCCCGACAAATTTGAGTAAGCTGCATTATGTGATTCTTAATAAATTATAGAAAAATCATTTTGAGCTGAATTTTTGGTGGTACATACTAGACATATAATGGCTTCTCTCTATTTAATTTTAAGGCTTTTGGGATAACACTAAGTGGACCAAACGAATTTTATAATAAGGGTTGACTTGTTGGAAGTTATTTGAAAGTGTGATTAGGATGCTGAGACTTTATGGAATTTACTCCAAGCTTTTGTGGTGTAGTTTAGCTTGTAAGTTCATATGTGCTTTCTTTGACAAGTGTTTTACTTTGGCTAATTTTATCATGGTTTGGTAGTGACATACGTTGTATCAAGTTGGTAAATGCACATTGTTTGCGGAAGGGAAATTAAAGGCTTTGGTTGTGTTGTAGTCCTATGAGTTTCTTGTATGTTTGTTTGGTTCCCTGTTGGGTATTAAGGTAAAATCTCCATGACCCACCTTCTAATGTCTTTGGGTTTTTATCCTATATTGTTAAGATTGCTTTTTGTTGTGTGGGTTTTGTTTTAGGGGTTGTTTTGCCGCGTTTGTTGGGACATTTAAGACTTGATTGGAGGTTTTTAATTTAATGGGTGATATGGATTTATTGTTTGGCAAACATGTGAGTTGGGTTTCTTGAGAAATCATTTGGGTTTTTGATTTATATGGGAGATTTGAGTTAATTTTTGAAAGAGGGTTTCCTTGCATTTTGAATTGTCTTTGGCTTATGTAGTTGTGATTGTGGTGTTAACTATATATTTGTTTAAGAAATGTGAGCATGTGTCTTTTGCTTATCAAGTGTTTGATGAATTGCCTATATGAGTTATAGGATTGAATTTCTTGACTTGTATTGTGATAATTGTTATATTAGTTTATGGGTTGTAATCCTAGTTGTTTATGTGTGTTACACAAGTAGCTTTAAGGTTAATCAAGTCTCAAAGCTTTTGGAATAGTATTACAATTATAGTAATTTTCTTTTGGGACTGTAAATTTGTCCCCGACAGATTTGAGTAAGCTGCATTATGTGATTCTTAATAAATTATAGAAAAATCATTTTGAGCTGAATTTTTGGTGGTACATACTAGACATGTAATGGCTTCTCTCTATTTAATTTTAAGCCTTTTGGATAACACTAAGTGGACCCAATGAATTTTATAATAAGGGTTGACTTGTTGGAAGTTATTTGAAAGTGTGATTAGGATGCTGAGACTTTATGGAATTTACTCCAAGCTTTTGTGGTGTAGTTTAGCTTGTAAGTTCATATGTGCTTTCTTTAACAAGTGTTTTACTTTGGCTAATTTTATCATGGTTTGGTAGTGACATACATTGTATCAAGTTGGTAAATGCACATTGTTTGCGGAAGGGAAATTAAAGGCTTTGGTTGTGTTGTAGTCCTATGAGTTTCTTGTATGTTTGTTTGGTTCCCTGTTGGGTAGGTTACTTGTCATGGGCTGGTCAAGCTAGGCTTTAGGGGCTTAGGTTTGATTTTTGAGAGAATCCATTTCAATTTATGGAGACAAATTTGATAGTGTAATTTTGTAGTAGGCCTTGTTATTAATATGCTTAATACTTGTGTTTCTAGGTTCTAAGGTACTTGGTGATGGAACTTGTAACTTAATTGGTTGAATGCGGGTGCCGGTTGAGGTAAATTTGGATTGGACTGCTGAGGTAAGTAGCTTTTGAATGAGATTTTTGAAAAATAACCATGTTGTATAAATGTTGTTTTTGGGTTTGACACACTTTTGGAAACAACTTATGAAAACTATATTTTTCTAAAAGCTATTGTGTCGTAACCTTAATATATATATATATATAATGCATCGTATTTGATATTGCATTTGGGGAAATGCATGAATTATTGGCATGGAAAATATGAGCATTTTTGATTTAATCTTTGATAATGAATTCATGGATTTTATGGTTTACTAGAAAATTTTAAGATGCTTATCTTGTCTCATTATTTGGGAAATTGATAGAAAATCTTTTTGACAAGAATGAAGTTGAAAATCTTACAAACTTTGTGGAAGTTAGATTATTTGAGATTTTTCTGAAACTACCTTGATATAAACTAGGTATTTGAAAGTAATATAACCTGTGAGCTTTATGTGGTTTTAATACCATACCATGTGTGATTTCCAGGTGATCACTCGATTTGGTTTCCATAATATTTGTGACAACGAAATCAGATCCAGGTCAGTGCCCTTTCACTTTGGATGATGTGTTCTTCCCTGCTACCCATGGGAGAAGAGGTTCCTTAATTATGTGTGGGTGAGGCTGTTGCCCATGAGGCCAAAAGACCACATGCAAAAGAGGTTCTATTTTACGCACTCTCCCTACTGCTCATGGGAGGAGAGAAAAACCTTAAAGGGTATTGGTAAGGCCACTGTCCATGGGACCAAGAGACTGCATACCATAAATGACAATATCATGCTAGTTGTGAATGGGTAGATCCCCTGACTAGTGTATGTGGTAGTGTGGCATATTTGTGATAAATTACCGTATATTAGATTTTATGACTTTGGAATTATATTATTAGTTCTCACAGATTATAATAGGTCTGTTTGGATAGAATTTATTTTGCTAAAACTGAAAACTGAAAATATTGTAGCAAAATCATTTTTAAATGTGTGAATAGTGCCATGAGACCCATTTTTAATGAAAAAATTGATAAAAAGTAAAATTTGTGGGACTCATGAACAGTGCATGGGTGCACTGTTCATGGAAGACTTGGTCAACAACTGCAGCTGGGAAAAAAAAAAAGCTGAAAACGCGCTACAGTGCAAAATGCAAAACGTAAACGCCAAATTAATTTGTATCCAAACCCACACAATATATAGTTTCATGGTATTATTTTGACAAACTTTGTTTTTCATCATTTAATCATTCTTGGTGACCCGATCTTGCTATGTTCAACAAGGCCATGATTAATTCTATCAGAGGTTGGGCTCTTGGGATTTGTTAGCATTGGGCATTGTAGGCCTAGATTCTGTCGTTAAGGTTGCCTATCCGAGGAAGAATTGTGATTATATGTTGATCCATTTGGAGTTTTGGAATTTCATGTATATTTGGAGGTATCATTTGTTATTTGTATTGTTTGTAAATGTCTCATAGAGCTCTGACTTATATTGTAGAGAGTTCACAATGTTTATTTATCTTTTATCCAAAAAAAAAACCCCTACAATATCTTTTTAAGGCTCGATTTTTTTATACTTTGGACCCTTTTGGGTTTGGGGCATAACAAGACCGTTCTAGGTTATACTAGTGAAGGAAGCTCAAGCATCGAACCTAAGAAGGAAGTGAGGTTCGTATTGACCAAAAATGTAGAAAAGTCTCAAGAGGAGAAGCCCGAGATTGAGACCCCTGCTGTTGCGAAGAGAACCATTGGTCCAAAACCAAAGGAAAAAGGGAAGTCATTACCCAAAAGTCAAAGGGGACCTCAAGTGAAGCATTTTTGCTATCATTGTGGCATGTGAGAGCACATAAGACCAAATTGCTTCAAGTTTCAGGCACTCAAGAGGGTTAACTCTTTGCATGGCCAAGAAAACTCAAGAAGAATGCCAAAAGAAATTCAAGCTAAATGTGAAAATGAGGGAAAACTCATTGGAGATGTTATGGAAATGTTGAGAATATTTCATCATGCCTTGCTAGCTTCACCCCGAGGTTTGAGAGTTATGTTGGTCGTACCCCTCTATCTAAGGATCTCACCCAAAACACTCATACAGTGTGGGTGAAGAAGGGTACTCATGCATGATCACTCACTATGCCCATGCATTAATTCTTCTAACATATTAGGGTTATAGTTCATGCATTATGGCATATGCAATCTTCTTGTGTCATTGCTTCTGTATTAAGCATGTTTCTTTTTCAAGCCTTTGTTTGTTTTTTCATATTTTTGTTGATCTTACTTTGTTTGTTTTGTTTTTTAGTGCATTGAAAAATTCAAAAACTCATAAAAAGTAAAAAATCTTAAAAAGTTTGATTGTTTGTATTGTGTATATCACATGTGAGTTTGGCCTAGTACCTCTGTACTAATAGCGTAGTGCATTTACGAGCTTAGCTTGTTATGTATGCACAATCTTTAAGTGTGACCGACATCTAAAAATCTACATTTGCTTGTTGTAAATAGATTTTCAAGCTTGTCATGAATAATTGGTCAATAGTTTTGCTTGATTTTGATATATATGTAGACTTGTGCCTATATATCTCCTTACTTTTTTTTTTTTCTTTTTCAAAAGAGTTCTATAAATGTCAATCTCTAAAAAGAGAAAAAGTTGAAAAAGTCTTACTTCGAAAACTAGTTTGATTAGGAAAAGGTAGAGCAAATATGTATTAAAATGTATGGTGCCAAAGTCAAAGGCTTATCGTTTCTCAAGAATTTGAGTTGTATTTGATCAAAAGTATGAAAAAATGGAAGCCAAATGAAAAGCTTTCAATCAAAATGTAAACACATTAGTGAGAGGTCATATGTTCATTTCTACAAGTGAGATAGATCACTTGACTTTGTACTAGTTGTATATGATTTGATTGAATTGATCATTGAAGTTTCATACTAGACTATGGACTAATACATACTTGATCCACACACACACAACACACAAGTCTAATGTTCAATGAACGCCTATTCCATTTGTGTGATTGTATGTGTTCAAATGTGATATGCATACTCAATTGCTTGATGATCAAACACAAAAGATTTTTGAGTATTTTATATGTTTTTGAAAGTATTTTTATGTTTTTGTGTGTTTAGAGTTTTTCCAAACTGTCAATTTCATTTTTTTTTTTTTTGTTGAAAAACAATTTTAGAGGCATTTTCGCGAGTATGAACCTACCCATGAAAATGAGAAAGCAAATTTCAGTATTTTCTAAAATTTATACAAAGAATTTCACAACTACTTCACGAGTAGAAGCTACCCGCGAAATTTGTTAAGGTGCTTCAGAGGCCATTTTGTGAGTAACTTCACGAGAAGCTTACTAGAAAAATGAGTGGTTTTGCAGTTTTTAAAGTCAAATAGTGACAATTTTTCAAATATTTTAATTTTCTTCCTCTGTGTCTCTCTTAACCCAAAACACCTTTTCCCTCAAAATCTCATCCAAAACTCAAGATTAATCCTTCCTAAGACTCATCTACGGTATTTTTTAACACTTTTTCACTCTTGTTTCTTTAGATTAAGTCTTAGATTCTAGGATTGGGTTATTTTTGAAAGGGGTTAGGAAAACTTACTTTTCTTGCAATTTTCTTTTTAAATTTCTTGATTGGCCTATGTCCCATTGTGTTTGTTTGTGTTTGTGTTGGCCCCAAGTGACATTTTTAACATGTATTTAGGCAAGATTTCATCATGTTCATGCATTGTTTTACATGTTTGTGGTTTGTATGCACTCTAAGTGTTTGATAAAATACCCAAATGACATTTTCTCATTGTTTTGGACTCCAATGAGTACCAATTATTTTGGATTATTATGTTTTTACATTCTTAACATGTTTTAAACATTGGTTGTGTGTTTCACACACTTTGCCCCATGAGTGCCTTGTCATGCATCTCACATGCACACCACATGCACACTTAATGCACACAATTGATCACTTGACATGTTTTGCACTTTACTTATGCTAGGCAAGTCTTGTTTGACTTTTAGCACTTGAAACATGTCTTTGTGATTTTATTTGCTTGCTTTTATGTTCTTTCCAGGATTTTTGTTCGTTTTATGGACTAACTTGTATCTAATCAAGTTTGTTTCTTGTTTGTGTCTATCCTTGTTTCTATGTATTTGTTCTTGTTTTCTAGATGTCTCCTATTAAGAAAAAGGCCACAAAGGAGCCTTCAAAGCGTCCCTGCACCTCCTCGGATTCTTTCCAAAATGATAGTGCTGATATGGCCTTCAATGATCACTACAAAAGGGCCCCAATCTTTCTAGAGAGGATTGTGGACTTAGAGTCCCTAGATGGTACTTTCATTCCGGAAGTGTTCAAAGAAAGAACATGGACGAAGTTGCTGAATCCAATGGGCAACGTATATGAAGATGTGATTTGAGAATTCTTCGCCAATGCCATTATGGAAGGAAATCACATCAAATGTTGGCTAAAAGGGAGAGAGAGTTTTCAATTTCATAGGAATTGATTCAAGAGATTTTGGAGATTCGTCCAACGACTCCTCACACATCTCTACAATATGATGTGAGAAGGGAGAAACTAGAACCTCTCAGATGGAATTCCTTGGTGGACGACTCAACAAGAAGGCCTTGCACACCATTACATTCACCCCGACAATGCGATCTTTGGCCTACATCATGGTCTTCAACCTCTACCTAGTGAGATACTTGACGAACTTGTCAGCACTGAGGACCATTTTCCTATATGATTTCTTCACTCATAAGGAGATTGACATCTACAGTCACATTTATCACATCTTCACCAAAAGCATCACAAAAAGGAATTCAAGGCTAACTCTACCATTCCTAAGTCTTGTCATGTCTCTTATTTTAAGGGCAAAGGTAAAGATTCCAAATGGACTTCAAGTAATGCAAAGAAAAGATCCTACTAGTGCGCAGACCATGATCCGTAGCAAAACCCATATTCCTAGACCATCCATTGGTGTCTCTCAAATTCCAAGAGATGATGTTGCTAAATAAAGAGGAGACACTGAAGAAGAAATTGAGCACTTCACTTCAATTTCGGAGGACACTGCGCAACCTTCTTCCCATGTGCGTGCAAGAGCACCCAATCGCCTTAATCATCTAATCGGAAGGGTTGAAAAGTTGCATGTAATGCTAGCTTCACATATCAGCCACTCCACATCTCAAATTCACCTACCTTGAAGGCCAGATCACTGCCCTCTTGTCTCAAATTGATGACATGATGAGGAAGCCAAAGTCGAAGTTAGATTTAGAGTCCAATACATTCTAGTCTCTTTAGCCATTCTAGTCAAAAGGGGGGAGTAGTTTGAGGGGGAGTACAACTTGAGGGGGAGCATATTTTTAGTATACATTGGTTTATTTTGGTGATTTCTAGTTTACTTTAAGTTTTTCTAGCTTTTGGATATTTACTATGCTTTCGTTTAAAGTTTTCAAGTATTTTAGTTTAAAACTTAGTTTTCTTTAATACTATTTTGTACCTTGGTTGTTATAGTTGTTTCTTGATGCTTATTGCTTTCTATTACTTATAGACGTAGTCTCTTTAATGCATCATGTGTTTGTTGGACATGCAACTGATTTTAGCATTGCTCTTAATTGCATTGCATGTCTGGATGATTATTTACTTGATAAATGTTCATTGTGGTCATTTCTTAATGACTGTTCATGTTTGATCAAGTTATGCTTTATAGCTTACATTTCATTTGGTATCTTGATCGCTTTTTACTTGTTCCTTATACATACCTTGTGTTCTACTTGTCATGAACTTAATGAAAGTTTGTTGTATATGCAAGTGTTTCAAGATACAGGTGCATACGGTGCAAGTGCTTAACAGCTTCTAGAATTAGGTGTGAGTGAGTTTTGCCTATGTTCCCAAACTCACGTTTAAGTCTAGAGTCTGTTTAAGGGTTTTGTCATGGAAGAGCCAAAGGAGGAGATTGTAAAGTTGTGATTTTCAACTATGTTGTGTTGGCTTTAATTTCGTGCCAAATTTGATTGTAATTTCTTCAATCAATTTCCTTGTATGTATGTGGGATTAATGTTAAGGGATTAGTGTGAGAGATTAGTGAAGATTCAAACTTCAAAGGATGAACAAGTGGTTTTCACGACTGTCTTGTAAGAATCTTACTCGTGAAAAGAGCCACATGTAGAGCACATGACTGGAAGATGAAGAGTCATGCCAGGCTGTATGTTTTTGCGAGTGTCTTGCGGGTAAGGTCAACTCGCAAAGGACCCGCAAAATTTTCTGTTTGGCAAAAATTTATGTTTTGCTTTACCATGTCTTTACTCACACTATATATACCCTCGTTACTCATAAATTGTAAGGAGTGTTTTTTGGAGAGAAAATCCTAGAAAATACTCTTGAGAGTTAAAGATTGTTATACCCACAATCATTTACATATTTCCTTGTGGTTTTTCTCAACTCCTACCTCTCCATCTCTATATCTTTGAAAGATTGCTAGCCTAAACACTTACCACACCAATCTTGAGTGTAAAGTGAGATTTTGGTGCTGCTAGGAAGTATTGGAAGAAGCCATTCATTGGCGGATGCAATTATACTGAATTGCGGGATCCAAAAAGCTAGAGAATACAAGGTTTCGAGAAGTCAATTGGTAGCATAAGGTTGGAGGGCTCAAGTACATGTGGTAGACTAGGTTTGGAGGGTCTTTTGTTATTCGTATACTCCAACTTTATTCTCTAGTGGATCAATTTCAACTTGGACAGTTGTGGAGAGGTTTTTCGCCGAGTTCTTCGGTTTCCTTTTTAATGACGCGTTTCGGTGTTATATTATGTTTGCATCTCTCTTCCCTACTCTTTAAGCTTTCCTCTTATTGTTAATAATTGATGAATATGGCTTAGGGTAGTGATAACGATTCTTTACGCTCATTTACTCTAATTCCGCACTTTGTATAGGTTAGAGTAAAAGCTAGCTAGCTGTAATTTTAATTGGGGGTTTGAACAAACTCTTGTGTTTTTGCACAAATCCGAGCTTTCAATTGCGATAAAGAATCTTTCTCTAATGTCATTCCATATCTCCTAAGTTGTATCCATGTAAATAATACTAGCTAGCTTGAATCTTAGGTGAAACTGAGTTGATGATCCAGGTACCAACCATGTTATTTGAACAAATCCAAGCTTGGATTGTTGATGGTATATTCACCAATGGAGAATTTAAGATCAAGGTGCCATCAATGAAACACAATTTGTTATTGGCAAGCAAAACTTTTTGGATTGACCAAGCCCAATTTGGGTAATTTTCACCAAATAGTGGTTGAGACGCAAGCACTGCACCAGGACTTTCTCCATGATGCAAAAACAGAAGATCATGATTTGCCATAGATGAATCTTGTGAGAAAGGAATAGTCTCAAAAGTAGAAGTATTGGCTGTAGTAGCCATTGATGTACTTCAAGCTTCTATGAGAGAAAGAAAAAGAAAAAAAATTTGGGATTTAGTGAACCCTAGAATTTTTTCTCTGATACCATATCAAGATTTAGACTTTAGAAAATCTGATTGTATTAAGTGTGTTGAATAGATACAAGCTCTGGCTAATATATACATAGCAGAGAAGAGTAACAGATAATAACAGGAAAACTAACAATCTATCTACCTAACTGAACCAGCACGTGCCAAAAATGTGGCAACTTATTATAACTACTGCATACAATAAGCTACAAGTCGTTTATCAAAATAAACTCTAAACTACAGTCGTTTTGGTCTCTTTTAATTTGCAGTTCACTTTGTCTTCGAGCTCTTCTTGACTTGAATAATTCTTCTTCTTCTTCTGATAATTCTAACATATATATATATATATATATCCAAATCTTGGAGTTTGTGAGATTAGTATTATTTTTTATTTTATTAATGCGAGAATAGTATTCACTTGCCATAAGGAATAAAAATAAATGGTTAATTAATTGTAACTATCTATCATAGATAATATGCTCACCACGTTAGTGGCAGGGAAGGTGGGCTGGGTTTTAATGCACTTGCTAATAATTCTAATGTAGAGCATATTGGACCTTGGACTTGGATATGGAAATTGAAGTGGTCAATGTACAAAATTTAAGGCCCATGTTCAAGAAGAAAGTTTTAAGCACCTGAAAACGTGAAGCGAGGTTGCATGCATGCTCC
>NW_027069490.1:144100-165051 GCF_002906115.3 Quercus suber | reverse complement strand
AACCAAACAAAAAAAAAAAAAAAAAAAAAAAAAAAAAAAAAAAAACAAACAATATTAGAATAAAGCTCACGCAAAAAATTAAACAGAGAAAGATAGTTTGGTATATATATTTAAAAAAAAAAAAAATTTAGAATTTCTTTTAACTAAAACTGTTATAAGTTCATTGTGGATGCTTTATCCTGATTTGGACTCGCTGGGTCTAGTGGAAAGATACACAATACAAAAGTAATTGATTTTCGTTGAATAGTCAACTATGATAGATGAAAAAAAGATATAAGTCATATAACTATCAACTGCTATGCCATCTCACGAATTGTCACTAATCATAGGGTAAGGTAGGGGTGTCAAATAAGTGAATTTGGAGTGGGCATAATTGGGTTGGGTATATAAAACTTATTTACCCATTAAAACTTATTTAACTAATTGCATCTAACTCAAATAAAACCCAACTCAATTATTATTGGTAAACCTCAGCTTAATTATCCAATTACCCAATTATCAAAATTACCAAAATAGATTGAGTGACATGTGTAAAAACAATGATCCAATGGTTAGGAAATTAGCAATTTCGTCTAGGAGAAAATTGATAATGCTAGATTTTCTCAGCAACCAAATAGAGAATTACACACAGAAAGATTCATATATAGCAATATTGAGCTGAAAAACCACAGATCTCCAATCACACACCGTTAATATCCACAAAATGCTCCAATCACACGCTTAATGAGCTCATAACTAAACAAACCTAAAAATCTCAATAACCCAGAACTATATAGAACTAAAACCAACATATAGTTTTCGTTTGGTTCCTGAGAAAACTAATTTTTTTAGAAACAAAATAGAGAATTAAAGAGAGAGAGAATTTGATTCAAATATAGCATTATTGAGCTCAAAATCCACAAATCTCCCATCGCTCACAGTCAATCTCATCATTTCTCCAACAAATCAGAGACGAGCTCATCAAACACTACATACAGCTAACGCTAATCTAGTTTTCTATTTGGTTCTTGAGGAAACTGAATTTTCTGTGCAACCAAACAGAGAATTGAGAGAGAGAGAGAGTTTCTGGTACCAGGGAGTGTAGAACTCAACGAGAGCGTCGCAATCTTGACCGACCTCCTTATCGAAGTTGTCCTCGGTGAGCACAACGACGTTGTCTAAGCAGAGAACGACACTAGCGCCGGCAATATCAACCACGCGTGTCACTCCTCTAGCTGGGTTTTTTTTTTTTTTTTTGGGAAGAGCTGGGTTGAATTTGGTATATTTTTTTTGGGCTAAATGGGTCTCAATGGGTTTTTAGTTAAAACCCAATAATCACTGGGTCTAATTAGGTTGATGCCCATTTAACCCACCTAATATTTGGGTGGGTTTGGGTTTAATTAGAATGGATGGGCAAATGGGTTTGAGTTTATTTTGCCATCTCTAGAGTAAGGTATTCTTTTATTTAGATAAGAAATGCTAGCGTCATATAAAATGATATAATTTTATGCCAAAACTCGTTACGTGGCGAGTTGTAAGTAGTAGATGTACGAAGATGGGTTCATTTGAGGACACGCTTTAGCCACTCAAAACTTGTCATATGACAAGTTTTGACACAAAATTGTGTCATTTTATGTACCCCTAACATTATTCTTTAGATTTAAAAAAAAAAAAAAAAAAACTAATATTTTCCATGTGGCGACATACTGACATGTATCTCATGTTGAATACGTGTATTCTTCATCTCACAATGGATCTATGCAACTATGAAAACAGTTCATTATAAGAGAGAGAAGATTGCTTATATTGAAATTATGATTGAATGAAGGTTGTGAAGTTATGCTTGAATAGATACTACAAAAAAAAAAAAGGACTTTTGTAGGTTTGCAGCTTTTAAAAAATAAAATGCTTCAATAGATAGTGTTATTGTAATGTTTTTTTTTTTTTTTTAAAAAAAAAAAAAAACCCACTACAAGAGATATATTTACTAGTGCGCAGACCATGATCCGTAGCAAAGCCCATATTCCTAGACCGTCTATTGGTGTCTCTCAAATTCCAAGAGATGATGTTGCTAAATAAGGAGGAGACACTGAAGAGGAAATTGAGCACTTCACTTCAATTTCGGAGGACACTGCGCAACCTTCTTCCCATGTGCGTGCAAGAGCACCCAATCGCCTTAATCATCTAATCGGAAGGGTTGAAAAGTTGCATGTAATGCTAGCTTCACATATCAGCCACTCCACATCTCAAATTCACCTACCTTGAAGGCCAGATCACTGCCCTCTTGTCTCAAATTGATGACATCATGAGGAAGCCAAAGCCGAAGTTAGATTTAGAGTCCAATACATTCTAGTCTCTTTAGCCATTCCAGTCAAAAGGGGGGAGTAGTTTGAGGGGGAGTACAACTTGAGGGGGAGCATATTTTTAGTATACATTGGTTTATTTTGGTGATTTCTAGTTTACTTTAAGTTTTTATAGCTTTTGGATATTTACTATGCTTTCGTTTAAAGTTTTCAAGTACTTTAGTTTAAAACTTAGTTTTCTTTAATACTATTTTGTACCTTGGTTGTTATAGCTGTTTCTTGATGCTTATTGCTTTCTATTACTTATAGACGTAGTCTCTTTAATGCATCATGTGTTTGTTGGACATGCAACTGATTTTAGTATTGCTCTTAATTGCATTGCATGTCTAGATGATTATTTACTTGATAAATGTTCATTGTGGTCATTTCTTAATGACTGTTCATGTTTGATCAAGTTATACTTTATAGCTTACATTTCATTTGGTATCTTAATCGCTTTTTACTTGTTCCTTATACATACCTTGTGTTCTACTTGTCATGAACTTAATGAAAGTTTGTTGTATATGCAAGTGTTTCAAGATACAGGTGCATACGGTGCAAGTGCTTAACAGCTTCTAGAATTAGGTGTGAGTGAGTTTTACCTATGTTCCCAAACTCACGTTTAAGTCTAGAGTCTGTTTAAGGGTTTTGTCACGGAAGAGCCAAAGGAGGAGATTTTAAAGTTGTGATTTTCAACTATGTTGTGTTGGCTTTAATTTCATGCCAAATTTGATTGTAATTTCTTCAATCAATTTCCTTGTATGTATGTGGGATTAATGTTAAGGGATGAGTGTGAGAGATCAGTGAAGACTCAAACTTCAAAGGATGAACAAGTGGTTTTCACGACTGTCTTGTAAGAATCTTACTCGTGAAAAGAGCCACATGTAGGGTCATGCCAGGCTGTATGTTTTCGCGAGTGTCCCGCGGGTAAGGTCAACCCGCAAAGGACCCGCAAAATTTTCTGTTTGGCAAAAATTTATGTTTTGCTTTACCATGTCTTTACCCACACTATATATACCCTCGTTACCCATAAATTGTAAGGAGTGCTTTTTAGAGAGAAAATCCTAGAAAATACTCTTGAGAGTTAAACATTGTTATAACCACAATCATTTACAAATTTCCTTGTGGTTTTTCTCAACTCCTACCTCTCCATCTCTATATCTTTGAAAGATTGCTAGCCTAAACACTTACCACACCAATCTTGAGTGTAAAGTGAGATTTTGGTGCTGCTAGGAAGTATTGGAAGAAGCCATTCATTGGCGGATGCAATCAGACTGAATTGCGGGATCCAAAAAGCTAGAGAAGACAAGGTTTCGAGAAGTCAATTGGTAGCATAAGCTTGGAGGGCTCAAGTACATGGGGTAGACTAGGCTTGGAGGGTCTTTTGTTATTCGTATACTCCAACTTTATTCTCTAGTGGATCAATTTCAACTTGGATAGTCGCGGAGAGGTTTTTCGCCGAGTTCTTCGATTTCCTTTTTAATGACACGTCTCGGTGTTATATTATGTTTGCATCTCTCTTCCCTACTCTTTAAGCTTTCCTCTTATTGTTAATAATTGATGAATATAGCTTAGGGTAGTGATAACGATTCTTTACGCTCATTTACTCTAATTCCACACTTTGTATAGGTTAGAGTAAAAGCTAGCTAGCTGTAATTTTAATTGGGGGTTTGAACAAACTCTTGTGTTTTTGCACAAATCCGAACTTTCAATTGCGATAAAGAATCTTTCTCTAATGTCATTCCAAATCTCCTAAGTTGTATCCGTGTAAATAATACTAGCTAGCTTGAATCTTAGGTGAAACTGAGTTGATGATCCAGGTACCAACCATGTTATTTGAACAAATCCAAGCTTGGATTGTTGATGGTATATTCACCAATGGAGAATTTAAGATCAAGGTGCCATCAATGAAACACAATTTATTATTGGCAAGCAAAACTTTTCGGATTGACCAAGCCCAATTTGGGTAATTTTCACCAAATAGTGGTTGAGACGCAAGCACTGCACCAGGACTTTCTCCATGATGCAAAAACAGAAGATCATGATTTGCCATAGATGAATCTTGTGAGAAAGGAATAGTCTCAAAAATAGAAGTATTGGCCGTAGTAGCCATTGATGTACTTCAAGCTTCTATGAGAGAAAGAAAAAGAAAAAAATTTGGGATTTAGTGAACCCTAGAATTTTTTCTCTGATACCATATCAAGATTTAGACTTTAGAAAATCTGATTGTATTAAGTGTGTTGAATAGATACAAGCTCTGGCTAATATATACATGGCAGAGAAAAGTAACAGATAATAACAGGAAAACTAACAATCTATCTACCTAACTGAACCAGCACGTGCCAAAAATGTGGCAATTTATTATAACTACTACATACAATAAGCTACAAGTCGTTTATCAAAATAAACTCTAAACTACAGTCGTTTTGGTCTCTTTTAATTTGCAGTTCACTTTGTCTTCGAGCTCTTCTTGACTTGAATAATTCTTCTTCTTCTTCTGATAATTCTAACATATATATATATATATATATCCAAATCTTGGAGTTTGTGAGATTAGTATTATTTTTTATTTTATAAATGCGAGAATAGTATTCACTTGCCATAAGGAATAAAAATAAATGGTTAATTAATTGTAACTATCTATCATAGATAATATCCTCACCACGTTAGTGGCAGGGAAGGTGGGCTGGGTTTTAATGCACTTGCTAATAATTCTAATGTAGAGCATATTGGACCTTGGACTTGGATATGGAAATTGAAGTGGTCAATGTACAAAATTTAAGGCCCATGTTCAAGAAGAAAGTTTTAAGCACCTGAAAACGTGAAGCGAGGTTGCATGCATGCTCCGATTGCTACTATTTCTTATCCACAGAATTCCCTTAGCTCTGAGAACTGAGAAGAAGCATAAAAAGCTTTGGTGGGAAAGGAAGATTGCGTAGCTGGTGAAGACCATTCTCATAAACGACACTTGCATGCTTAATGATATATATACTAAAGGTGGAAGTTTCCCAAGCTTTTTTCTTTCTTTTTAAATCTCAATTTATTTCTAGTAATTTAGAGAGAATTCGTGTTAAGATTCGTATCACTTTCTTTTTATCTCTATTTGATAGATAGTTTGCTAGACTACCCTTCATTTCTCTTTCCATTGTACAAGATGACATTACTTTGTGTGGAATAATCTGCCTTTTGATTGGGGGGAAGTATTCAAAATTACCATCCCTTTAAGATCTAACTAAGGCTCTGTTTAGATACCGTTTATTTTGTTATAACTAAAAATTTATTGCTGAAAGTACTTTAGATAAAGGTAAAAATTAATTAAAATAGTACAGCAGAGCTCATGAATAGTGTCAAAAAGTTCAATGAGACCTATGAATAGTAGCAAAAATAAGTTGAATAGTGAAATAATTTATAATTTTAATCCGCATCCAAACACACAATAAATCTCCGATAATTTGCCTCCACAAGTCGCCAAATGTGAGTCAAAATTTTCGCCCTTGTCGTCCGTTGCAACTTCCAATCAAAAATCTAATCTCTCCAAACCAGTGGTAGTCACAGCAATGCCTTCGAAACTCTCTCTCTTTCTCCCTTCCTCTCACTGTTTTGTTTTGTGTTCTTTTTTTTTTTCTTTTTTTTTTTCTCTCTTTTTAAGTGCACGTTTGGATGTTACTGAAAACTCAACGTTTAGCATTTTTAGTGAGTCTCATGCACGGTTCACAGAATCTGCAAATACTTTTTTCAGCAAAAAAAAACTTTAAAATTGAGTCTCACGATACTATTTGTACATTTAAAAATTATTTTATTACAATATTTTTAATTTTTAATTTTTAATTTTCAACAATAAGCGATATTCAAATAAACCACAAAATCTCTTTGTTTTGTTTGATAAAATTGTAGTGCATGGCCTAGTAAAAAACGCATCGACTGTCTCGCCCGTCGTGTACCACAAACGTCAGATCACATAAGTATTGATATATTTATTTATTCATTTCTTTTTTATGAGATTGATATATTTATTCATGCATTGGTGAATTACAGTACCAGTGTCCCACAGTAGCACTACTACCACAGTAGCTTAAGCTTCATCAACATATAGCGCGTACGGTGCCTGGTCAGCCATTGAAAGAGACTAGAGAAATAACATATAACATTTTTTTTCCCAGAACATAAAACGAAACATTACAGGGAATAATGAAATACTTATAGGTGTTGTTTTTTCAGTCAAAAAAGCATTGGGATACCTTAATCATTGACTAATTACTTGCGAAAAGGAATATGAAAACGAAATGTTATAGGAATAATAAAAGGATGCATAGCGTTTATTTCATACTTGTTGTTGCACCCCTTTCATTAGGGATAGATACTAATACACACAACCATATACACGTACATTTTAAAAAAGAAAACCCATGTTCTAGAGAAACAGCATCAAAGCCAACAAGTTTGATGCACAGCTAGAAATTGGATATTTTGCAGCACTACGCAGCTTATTAGGGTTTGCCAATGGCATCATGGTATGGTTGGATTAGGGGCAGAAGGTGGGACTGGACCTTTTTTCAGTGTAACATATTCACCACCATGAACCATCTGACCAGCACTCATATGCATCTCATGGTTTCCGGCGTGAGGAGGAGTGGCATACAGAACTGGCGGACCTCTTGGACCTGGAGTCTCTCCTTTATTGGCTACATATTGCTCTTTGACCAGTGCTTCAACAGTTGACCTAGATAAGGACTGCTTCTTCCTCCCCTCCACCTCCATGCTTGGATTCAGAGGCCGAGCTTCAGATCTAAAAAAAAAAAAAAACAAACAAACAAAAAAACAAACAATATTAGAATAAAGCTCACGCAAAAAATTAAACAGAGAAAGATAGTTTGGTATATATATTTAAAAAAAAAAAAATTTAGAATTTCTTTTAACTAAAACTGTTATAAGTTCGTTGTGGATGCTTTATTCTGATGTGGACTCGCTGGGTCTAGTGGAAAGATACACAATACAAAAGTAATTGATTTTCGTTGAATAGTCAACTATGATAGATGAAAAAAAGATATAAGTCATATAACTATCAACTGCTATGCCATCTCACGAATTGTCACTAATCATAGGGTAAGGTAGGGGTGTCAAATAAGTAGATTTGGAGTGGGCATAATTGAGTTGGGTATATAAAACTTATTTATCCATTAAAATTTATTTAACTAATTGCATCTAACTCAAATAAAACCCAACTCAATTATTATTGGTAAACCTCAGCTTAATTATCCAATTATCAAATTATCAAAATTACCAAAATAGATAAGTGACATGTGTAAAAACAATGATCCAATGGTTAGGAAATTAGCAATTTCGTCTAGGAGAAAATTGATAATGCTAGATTTTCTCAGCAGCCAAATAGAGAATTACACACAGAAAGATTCATATATAGCAATATTGAGCTGAAAAACCACAGATCTCCAATCACACACCGTTAATATCCACAAAATGCTCCAATCACACGGTTAATGAGCTCATAACTAAACAAACCTAAAAATCTCAATAACGCAGAACTATATAGAACTAAAACCAACATATAGTTTTCGTTTGGTTCCTGAGAAAACTAATTTTTCTAGAAACAAAATAGAGAATTAAAGAGAGAGAGAGAATTTGATTCAAATATAGCATTATTGAGCTCAAAATCCACAAATCTCCCATCGCTCACAGTCAATCTCATCATTTCTCCAACAAATCAGAGACGAGCTCATCAAACACATAGATTGCTAAAACGATCATTTAAAATTCAACAACACAATGAAGAACTCATCAAACACTACATACAGCTAACGCTAATCTAGTTTTCTATTTGGTTCTTGAGGAAACTGAATTTTCTGTGCAACCAAACAGAGAATTGAGAGAGAGAGAGAGAGTTTCTGGTACCAGGGAGTGTAGAACTCAACGAGAGCATCGCAATCTTGACCGACCTCCTTATTGAAGTTGTCCTCGGTGAGCACAACGACGTTGTCTACACAGAGAACGACACTGGCGCCGGCAATATCAACCACGCGTGTCACTCCTCTAGCTGGGAAAAAAAAAAAAAAAAAAAAAAAAAAAAAAAAAAAAAAAAAAAAAGGAAGAGCTGGGTTGAATTTGGTATATTGTTTTTGGGCTAAATGGGTCTCAATGGGTTTTTAGTTAAAACCCAATAATCACTGGGTCTAATTAGGTTGATGCCCATTTAACCCACCTAATAATTGGGTGGGTTTGGGTTTAATTAGAATGGATGGGCAAATGGGTTTGAGCTTATTTTGCCATCTCTAGAGTAAGGTATTCTTTTATTTAGATAAGAAATGCTAGCGTTATATAAAATGATATAATTTTATGCCACAACTCGTTACGTGGCGAGTTGTAAGTAGTAGATGTACGAAGATGGGTTCATTTGAGGACACACTTTAGTCACTCAAAACTTGTCATATGACAAGTTTTGACACAAAATTGTGTCATTTTATGTACCCCTAACATTATTCTTTAGATTTTATAAAATAAAAAACTAATATTTTCCATGTGGCGACATACTGACATGTATCTCATGTTGAATACGTATATTCTTCATCTCACAATGGATCTATGCAACTATGAAAACAGTTCATTATAAGAGAGAGAAGATTGCTTATATTGAAATTATGATTGAATGAAGGTTGTGAAGTTATGCTTGAATAGACACTACAAAAAAAAATGTGGACTTTTGTAAGTTTGCAGCTTTTAAAAAATAAAATGCTTCAATAGATAGTGTTATTTATTTATTTATTTTTTTAAAAACCCACTAAAAGAGATATATTGCAACGTTTATAAGAGTGACTGTTGCTAATTTATTTGTATTTTGAAGCATCTTTTAAAAGGTTTTTATTAAAATGCTACAATAAGGAACTTTTTTTTTTGGCATTAGAATTCCAAAACCTAAAAAATTTGGCACAAAAAATTTTCAAATCCCCAAAGCCAAAAAAACACTCCCACGTTCACATTTAAATAAAAATAAATAAATAAATAAAAAAACCAAATTCCACTCCTCTTATCCCAACAAACACTCCCACGTTCAAACTAAAAAAAAGCCCCAAAACACTCCCACGTTCCACCGTAACTTGATAACATCCCAATCTTTTTTTTTTTTTCTTTTTTTTTCTCTCTCTCTCTCTCAAAAAACAAAAAGCCTAATCCCTAATTTTACTCTCCCCAGTTTTTAATCCTAATCCCAGCTTACATTATCTTCTCAAAAAAATTCTCATCTTCCACCAAAAAAGAAAATCTCATCTCCCACCAAAGTTTTTCTCAAGCTGTGGCATACTCACAAATACCACACCACTGCGGTTTAGCTCTCTCTCTCTCTCTCTCTCTCTCTCTCTCTCCTATTTTCTAATTATAAATTTATTTTATTGAGAGAGACAACAACAAGTGCTCTACAATCTGTCAGCCTATCTCCCTTTTTTATTTTTGTGGTTTTACTTTTGTTGAGTGAGGTAAAGTTTATTTATTTATTGAATTATTAAGAAATTATGTGTGTGTTTTTGGAAGTGAGCTTTGTGGGTATCTAGGTTTATTGATTTTCTTTTGTAGTTTCACTTCATGCTTTTAAATTGGGATTCAATTTTTTAAAATTATGTGTTATTTTGTAGTTTCACTTCATGCTTTCATATTGTTGATGTGGGCCGTGTGGAAGGGAATAGAATTCCCTAGCCGACAAAAGTATCCTACCCTATTATATATATATATATATTATATCAAACCTTTTGCTTTGGACTACTTGGTATGTGTTGCGGTAGATTTAGGTAGATTGGTAAGAGTTCCAAAACCTAGCCGCAAGCCATATAGAGATCAAGAATTCTATTAACCTAGTAAGTGAAGCCGCATAAGAAAAAATAGATAAAAAGAGAGGTAGTTAGTTTCTATTCTTATTGTTTCTTGTGAGAGAGTATTNTTATGTTTCTGTTCTTATTGATTTGAGTCCAGGGGTGCTATTTCATGATTTATGTTGGAGTTGTTTTGATGAAGGAATTATAAATTTTGTGAATGCGTTATTAATTTTTATTATTGTAATTTGTGTTGTAGGTAAGAAACATAAGTAGCAATTCATTGCAATAATCAATCATCTAGCTTGAAACGAAAATCATTATTTTATCACAAATGTAAATTTTATTGTTGAATTTCACAACACTAATATTTGTACTTATAGTGAATTGGTGAAACTTGGTGGTGTAATCACATTATATGAATAAAGGAATTTTTTTTCATGTGTACAATATTTGGAGCATTTGTGTATTTGCAATTTAAATATGAGCTAGTATTTGTAATCAAGTTACTAAGATAAATGTTAATTTTTAAAAGAAAATCAATTATTGGAAAAATGTTTTTTATAATTAATTTTTTTTTTGAAACTTTTAGCAGCGTTTTGAAAAATGCTGTAAAACATACTTTATTGCAGTGTTTGTCAAAAACCACTATAAAATTTTTATTTGTTGCAACATTCCATAAACATTGCAAAAATAAGTTGCAAAACAAAAACTTTATTGCATCGTTTTTAAAAAGTGCTGCAATAGGAAAATTGTTGCTGCCAGCAGTACTGTTGCAGCGGTCAAAAAAGGTGTTGCAAGGAAATGTTGTGAAACATTTTGCAGTGTATTTTTGGGAGTTTTGTAGCCGCTGCAATAGAACCAATTTCAACGGGGGATAACCCGTTGAAGATGCAAAATTTTAAATCCACCAATTAGAACTTCGTTTGTAGCTTATGTAACTTGTAGTTTCTTAGCGCACTGATGAGCTTGTTTCTTTTGTTTTAGTACTTGGGTTTGGACTGTTGTAGTTGTACGTTGAGTTTGGAGTTGTTGTATTCTGGTCCATGTTTTAACAAAAATCGTTCGTTCATATAAAAATAAGAAAAGACAACAGAGAAGGGTATTGAATAAACTTACAGAAGATGAGGGACAAGTACAACGAAGAGGACGAGGGACAAGCATTGAAGGCGTAGCTCAGGCATATTCATTTTTCTCTGCAATTAAGAAGAACTTGGATATCAATAGGTTTCTTTGTGCCATAAAGATAAAAGAGGAAGACTTGGGAGTATTTGAGCAAAGGAAGTGAAATAAGAATAATTGTTTCATAAAATTATCAAATATTCACGGTGCATATAAGAAAAGACATTCAAGAAAATAATTCTAAGCTCCCCTAGCGAACGGAAAAACACACCCTAATTCATGTGTATATTTCCTCACACTTACAACTCATAGAACACACCAACTGTGAGACTGACACAGCTGTGAGTAGGAGGAAATATACACTGAAATAGGGTATACTTCTTCCTACCGAACTGTGATCTTGAAAAATCCTAACAATTTATAAAAAAAATGTGGCGGTAAGAGTAGCAATACTCAGTTCCAATTGACCATGTTGCATGAGCGAATGAGGTGGGCAAGCGTCAGCTGTACAGCTGGTCTAATGATTTTATTTTATTTTATTTTATTTTTTTACGTAAAGTTCAAGCGGCAAGATTACAAATCCCAAGAATCGAGTCAAAGAATATTACGGATTCACATGGCATATCAATTTAAATATCCCTATTGTAGCCTCTTAGATAATAATAATAATAATAATAATAATGTAATTATTATTATTATTATTATAGCACATCTGATGAGCTATAAATGCCAATGCTCATATTGCCGCAGGACTGAAGGTTTATTTAAAACAAATTCTTTGTATATCGATTATAATTTGTTTTGTATATATATAAAATAGAACACAAAAAAATAATTGTGTTATTAAAAAAATGTATTGTACTTTTACATTAACATTTAGGACTTGTTTGGTAAAAGATTTTTAGTAACGTTATATGTATTTTTTTAAAGTATGTATGAATAAAAAGTGTGTGAAAATACGTATAATATTAATTAAATACTAAAAACTGATATTTAAACAATTATAACAAACGAGGCCTTTAGTGACTTCAAATATGCTTAATTTTATGACAACATTTATTTAGTCAAAAAGGAATCTTATCCAATTTTTTATAGAGTGTCGTTTTTTTTTCTTTAATTTATTTTTATTTTAAAAAAAAGTATTATAAGAGTTAGTGATTTTGTGCTCGTGCTCTAATTCCAAAAACTCATAAAATATTTTGTGCTCGTGCTCTAATTCCAAAAAAGAAAAAAATAAGCATAATCGCCTACATCTAACTCTTATCGTAATAAAAAATAAGAACCCATTGATATTGAGCTAAACTTTTTCGCTTTTAAGAGCTATTGCTCACATGTTAACAAGATCCAATTTAGTATTCATTTTTTTAAAATATAATAAATAATTTTGTTTATTTATTTTGTCTATCTGAATTTCGGTGTGCACCTTCTCTCTCATAATGTTTTTACTACATTTTTTACTTTTTTATTACCAATAGTTAAAATTTAAAATTATTTTTTACAACTTTAAATCTTATCAATTACACCGATTGCATCACTTATAAAATCTATTTAAAATCCACTTATTTAGTTGAAATAATATAATAAGACTTATAAATAATATCATAAAATATCATAAAACACGTTAAAAATAAAATAAAATAAACGCTCACATAATATCTAAAGTTTTGCTCCCAAATCCGAATCCCTACTAATCCACCTTTTTGCTGACATGTCGAATCGCATGTTGTCGGTATAAATAAGGAATTAATTGATACTGCCGATGTTATCGGTTTGAATAATGAATTAAATTGATTCGTTTTCATAATTAAGTGGGTCCTGATCATGATTACATTAAAAAGTCTTGCTTTACCTTTCAGAGTCTGCTATGACCCATGTTCTTCAAAGTTGGCAATGATGTGATAGAGTGTGAAGTTTTGGAAAAGAAGTCGTAAAAAATTTTATGGTACTAGATCCTTCCACGTAAAAAGTCAGTCAAGTCAAGCTATTTTATGGGGTCTACGGATCCCCCAGATATAGTAATTGTTGGGCACTTATTGGCTTTATTGTTAAAAAAAGATTTCAATATAATTAAGTCAACTGTTTATCCAAGAAAATTCCATTGCCACCACTAATCATATTAGGGAATTACCTTTATTCTAATGCATAGTTCAACTGCATCCATAATTCCAACCTGCAGACAGTCAGTGGAGTATTGCATAATAAAATATATCTTGCGGCAATCCGTTTTTTTTAGGTTATTTTATATATATATATTATCATTAATTAATATTATTTTCAGAAAAGTTTTTTTTTTTTTTTGAGAATTGAGAAATATTGTTTCCAGAAAAGTTAAAAGTTGTATTATTTACACAAAAAAAAAAAAATGAAAAACCTTTTCCCATAAAAAGTTTAGGAATGACAAAAAATATATTCACATAATAACTTTTGATGAATTATCAAAACCGAGCGTCTCAAAATATAGTTCCATTAAAACACAGAGACCCATGAACCAATATATCAGATAATATCTCATGGTACAAAATTATAATATCTTATGTTCACAAAAAAAATCATCAAGTACAAACTTGACCCAAAATAAAACAATCAAACATAATTATAAGTGATACCGAAAAACCAAACAAAGTTCATCCCAAAATACGTATACCATAATAATTAAAACACCAAAATCCCAGCTAAAATATGAGACCAAAACCAAAATATTTTAATGATTTTTGTAATCAGATCTAGAAGCAATCAAACAAAAAAAAAAAAAGGGGATATAGCTACAGTGTTAGAAGCTCAAGCCGAAAGCTTTCGATAGATACTTCACAGATATGGAACAACAATAACAATATTAACAATCTAAACCATCCAAATAATTAGTTTTTAAAGAAAAGAAAATAATATCATAACCTATTAACGTTAAAACATAAAGAAAAACAGATCAGTTAAAAGGCAGAGAGAGATCGAACCTAATGTGGGAGACTGAGAGAGCTGCGACAAAACCCTGGCCGCTGAGCAAATCAGGATGTATTTATAGCAACTCTGGATGTAAGAGCGAGGTTGGGTTATTTAGTCTATTTATAGCGAATAGCTGGATGTGTCGGTTTACTAAAACACCCTTGAAAGCAACAACGTAGCATTGATTTGGCTCAATATTTTTTTATTGTCACTAACATCTTGGGTGGGATTTGAGAGCAAGGCAGAAATTAAAGCACGTCATTATATAATTTATATATGTTTATCTTCAACTTTTATACTTTCTGGAATATATGTGGTTGAGCAAGAACGATCTGAATTGTTCCTTTACCCTTCTGATTTCCATCTTTTATTAAAATATTGAAGTTAAAGTTCAACCCTAGTTATATTATTTAAAGAACATATGGAGAGAACAGACACACGTTCTTCAAAATAGTACTGAAGCTAATGAGGCGGGCTATGATAATAAGTTAAAAAAACCAAACTAATGACAATTAATTTAAATGTAACTAGCTCACTTTAAAATGGAAGAGATTCAGCCAGGTGTTCTCGTTTAAATCCAAAGAATTGAAAAGTTATACATCAATAATAATGATTAATAGTGCCCGAGTGGTGGATGAGTAGTTCTGCTTTCTCTAAACTGACGTATGGAATGATTCTCAAAAAAAAAAAAAAAAAAACCTTACGTATGGAATTGTGAAAAGGGGAAAAGGTAGATGATAATATATGAAAAGGGGATGCCATTATAGTCTAAATATCCAGAAGCGGCAGCGCGAGCTAATAGGCTCCACCTCAACCAGATTTTGGTTTTGAGCAGCAGTAAATAGCTAGTTCAGTCTTTAAACAAGGGTAAATATCCAGGTTGGGAAGAAAAAACTTTGGTTGCGGATATTCTATCTTTAAAGCAACAGGGTATGAGTTTTTCTTTCCTTTGGATTCCAAATTTTGTGCTTGGTAATGTAAATATTATGGCTGATATGGCTTCCAGTGTTCCAATACACTACAAATGGCCTCAGCCATCACCTCTGTAATGCTCTCTTTTTTTCTGGTTGATATCAATATATATATATATATAATAAGACCAAATGAAAGTTTCTCTTAAATTCATCCCATACTTTTTAATAATATTCAACTCCTTTCTCAATACATATATATATATATATATATATGTCGCATCCCACGTTGTAGCAAAACTTAGTGATTTGATTTTCTGGAACAACATATATAAAATGCTAATGTTTGCATGAATAATCGCTTTTTTTTAAGGAAAAAAAAAATCACTTAATAAGTATATGGAAGTCGCCTCTAGCTAGCTAAGACATGTACGATAATATTGACAAATCACTTGGCTCACTGCCGCAATATATATATATATATATATTTATTTATTTGTATGAAGTTGAATAATTGGTTTTTTACCTGGTGGTCATATATTTATATCATTGGCGTAGATTGAGTCCATCCACATCCACTTACTTAAAAAAAAGGAAGAAGAAGACTTGAGTCCACTCAATTGTGTCATTATTGGAAGTTCCATCCCATGACTCAACCCACTTGGATTAATATAATATAAGACAATGCGACATAAGTTTATGGCTATAGTCATAAACTTCCATAGACCTATACTCAAAATCATCTACCTAGCTAGGTAGATGATTTTAGGTTTATGGATATGGAATCTTTTTAACAGGTACCATTTCTCTTTCGTCCTTTCTTTGGTATTTGGTTTTGTAGTTGGGCCTGCGATTTTCTTCTTTTCACCTCTCAACTCAAGTACATGCAATGCAACTTTCAGTTCTTCCGATTTTTGAATTGGGCCTCGAAAAGTTCGGCTGTCCACATTACTTTAAATTGGGCCTTCTCAAACTTGAAATTGAGGCTGTCAATTTTGCCTAATCAAATTATCAAACTTCTCAAATAGTATTCTGGAAGGAGATGCTGTAAATGTTCTGAACCCTTGAAAGAGAATGAAGAAAAGCCTTATTGGGTCATCTCCTCAGATATTGAAAATATAAAGCTTTTGTTAGGAAAACTTAACTGCTCTTGGTCTACCTCTTATTAGTAGGAAATGTAAATTCTTTTGCTCACAATTTGGTTGCTTGGGCTTTTTGTAATCAGAAGCTTGGGCTAGGATCCATCTTTGACTTGTCGAATTGGGTCTTTGTTTCAGATGACAAACAGAAATGAAACATAATTTGCAATCAACACTTACCATGGATTTTGCATTTAGGAGGGAGGTTGGACTTGAACTTGCGCTAACAATGCCACTGTTACAATGAGGTCTAGTCATCTTGCCCCAAATGCACGAATGGTGGGTGATGATACCTAGAATCGTCAGTTGAATTCCTTGTCCAAGTAGATTTGGAATATCAAACACCACTTGCAACAAAAGGATGAGCGGCTTTGATCTGAACACTAGTGTGATGCTTGCCAAACACCCTTCTATGCCACAATTAGATATCAAGGATTGTTGTGTAAATGATATAAGAGAGTGTTCTAGTTTTTGAATAATGTATGTGTGTACCTTTCTCTTACTTATGTGGAGGTTTATATAGCCTCTTCTCATTTAGTCATTTGGAGCACTTTCAATGTGCTCCTTTATGGCATTCGTAACATCTTGGGGTCATAAATGGTCATTCATGGTGTTCCCAACGATCTTCTACTAAATTGCCTCTATTGGTAACAGTCAAACCATTAATGTTCATTAGATGCATTTTCATAATATCTTTGGGGGAGCAGTTTAGGTCTAATGTCCAATAGCATTGGACTCGGTTAGATAGTAACATGTATCCAAAAATGAACATGTGTCACAATCTAACAACATTCAGTGCATTGGAAGCACTGAACCTAATCCAAACCTTATCTTTGGATGATGTTAATTCTCATTCCATCAATTGCCTCGATTCTGTGATCATCTTTATTTTCTATATGAATGAAGGAATATTAGTGGTCGCCTTGACTTTTGGCTTGCTATATCCCTTGATGTTTCATTCCTTTTGCATTTAATGCGACGAAATGTTGTTAGTCAGATTGTGGACACTTGTTGGCCATTCATTGGGTGGACGTGGGAATGTGTTCTGACGCTTCCCTTGGTTTTCCCGTGCGGCTTTATTTAGGGCTGCTTTAAAAGCTTCCCTCTTCTTTTTTCTTCTCTTTCTATTTTCTTTCTTCTCCGAGCTCTTTTCTTCCAAGTTTTCAAGCTCTAGAATTTCTTTCTCAGGTAAGACCCATCTTCCTTCTCTTTTGATTTATGTGTTCTTATGTAAAATAACAAAGAATAGAGAAAAATTGTAATTCTCATTAATTGAATGAATGGTACAAAATGAATTGATCAAAATATAATTACCAACTAAGCTATTTATATACAATCCCAAACCAGAGCATTACTTCAGGCGCTAAAACTAACTAACTGTTTTTCAACTAATTAGCCAATTACAATTTGACAGCTAGCTTCCTCTCTAACTAAATTTTGCGTTCTTTCACACGTGTGGCCCGTGTGACTTCATTAATCAAAACGCTTCGTCTCAACTCTTCTTCTTGCCTCTGTCACTCANCATTTTCCATATATAAATATAAAAGGGTCTATGATACTTCTTTTGAGGAAAGAAATTATAGGTTGGTTGTATAAATGTCACGCATCATATCATTGCCAAGAGTTTATGATAATTCCCATGTTTTACAATGACAATAATAACTATATTTTAACTTGCATTTAATATATATTAAATAATATTTTAATAAACATATTAAATTATGTACAAATATTAAGAAAATTATATACTTCATTATAATGAATTTGTGCATCTAAATCATAAATTAATGACACGAATATTTTTGTGTGTGTGTGTCTTTTTTTTTTTTTTTTTTTTTATCATTCACGTGAATCACTTTTACTAGCCCCAAATCAAACAAAAGCAAACATAAATATAAATTATTTTTCAATATGTGTCCTTAAAGTACTACTTAAAGACACAATGAAATCTAACGATTTTTAAGATAAATTATAACTTTTTCCTTGTGATTTGTCATATCTCAATTTAATCTATAAGATTTCAATTGCTACAGTTGTGCCCTAAATTTTGGATAAAAATTAAATTATTATGGTTCTATCAAGATTTAACTTTTTTTTTCACACGTTTGGGACATGTGAGCAATTTGATCTTTCTTAACTCTACAAAATTATCCCTTATACAAATATTACATCCAAAGAAATTCGAACTTGACATGTGACAAGCCCATTTGAGAGATGAGAGATCTACTACTTTTTTTTTAGCATATCCAAAGTTTTATATTAATGTCAATATTTTCCATCCACTAGATGTCTCTTTCAAGCAAAGTAGTTTGCGGAGCTCACAAACAAGCGATTAAGTTTGTTGGGGATTCTAGGCTTTTGCCCTTCTTTTTTAAAAAATCTAGCAATATGTCCCTGTTTTGGGGAGAAAAAAATTTATGGAACTCGAGTTCCTTTAATAGAACTTGAGCTCCATGAACTCGAGTGCCACAAATTTTTTTTTTTAAGTTTCATTTGGCATAACTCGATTTTAAACCAATCGAGTTTTACATTGAAATTCAATTTTAAGAATATCGAGTTTCAAAACAAAGACATGGACTTAAATAGTTTCAAAACAGGGACAAGTTGCTATTTTTTATTTATTTTTTAAATAAGGGCAAAAGCCTAGAATTCCCTAAGCTTGTTTTTGTGGAGAGTATGGTGTATGGGATTCTACTCATTCTTGCGTTTTGTTGCGTCAACGTTCTCCATTGCCTCACTGCAGCTTACGCTAAGAAGTGGCTAGTGCTAGAGAGTCAATGAGGTGAGGGTAACTATGCAGTTTTCAAGTTGATATTTTTGTCATTAAGCAAATGCTTGATGGTTTTAGGAATTGATGTCCTAAAAATGTGCATTGCGAAAACATTATCTGTATTTTCAATTTTGCATGTTCAAAAAGTTGTTTTTAAACTCCCACCTCCCCCTACCAAAAAAATTTACTTCCTTTTGATAAACTTCAATATTTATTTAAGAAAGCAAAGCATAATCTACCTTAGACGCTGACTATTTACATATATTACGACCTATACTACAATATGTATCAAGTATTATCTATACTATACTATTTAAGGGGTTTTTCTTGTTTGGTGATGATGCCAAAAAATCACTAGTGAATCACACGATACTCGCACACTCGAAATGTCACCTGCATAACAAAAAAGAGAAGACCTACAAAGAGCACCGGTGTGGTGCCGGCCAAGTACCCTCTGAAGGTCAAGTTAGAACTTCTCGCAACTCTAGAGTGTTAGAGAGGGGTTAATTATGCATACCTCGATTTATGAGAGTATTGGGGATTTTATAGTAGTCGAAGGTTGACCTCTTTTCCTTGGAGTCGAAATCCTTTCCTTATAGGAATCCTCCTAAGCAGTCCTAAACGTGATAGACAAGTCTTTTCCTTACAAAGAAGATCTTTATTAATGAGTGCAGCTTTTGGAATCCTCTTTGCGCTAGGACTCTATTTACTTTAGGAGTCTATGGTGTGCGCTGCAAGTATTTCTCATCTAGGGTTTCTAACTGCCATATGGACAATTTATCCATCTATGTTGTGACCGTCCATGATGGCTCCGTCCACAATAGGTCTTACGCATAATGAACTATCCCTCACCGGCCCATGGATGATGAATCATTCGGTCCACTTCATAGGGATCCGTCAGCCTATATTTTTCCTTTTCAGTTGCCCCTTCATCCCATGGGTTCGTCATCCTTGAGCAGAAGGACCCATGGTGTGACGGTTCGAGGCTGGAATGACGGTTCGAAGACATAAGGGTCGACGGTTTCAATACAAACTCTGTGAACTATGCTTATATCCTAACAGTTTGTTTGGAAGAAATTTATGACTCATGACACATGTCACCCTTCCATTGGTTGTTGTCTCAGATCGAAGCATCGCTTTGTCTTCCTATAAAAGACCGCGCCCCCGGGCCCTTTTTTATGATGTTGGGCCAAACTCATGTGAATGAGTGAAGTCGTGTTATTGCCTCTCAAAATAGAGGTTCGACTGATTATATTTTCCCCTTTAGATTAAGGGTTTTACAATGGAGTCGTCACTTATTTAATTATTTCAAAAATAAGAAAACTATAATTGAAAAATTCCTCATTTTATTAATTTGAAATTTGAATTTACATTAATCATAAGAAAATTACATGGCTTTGGTCCTAGATACAATCTAAGATAAAGTACATGGCTTTGTTTCCTAGTTACAATCTAGAAATTGAAAATTATATGGATAAGCATTTGATCTACTAACCTTTGATCTAAGTTCAAAGGCTATTTACAAGGTGGGAAGGTGTTAGGCACCCACCTTGCCCGTTGAAACTGGTCTTCTAGATTATGATGGCTAACATTCATATCACATTATTCAATATGTTATCAATCAATTTGCATGTTGAATTTAATGTGTGTGCATGTGATAAACCCTAATTCAATTTAGGCGAAAAGCACATTTTAGTCCCTACATTTTTAGGCGATTTCTATTTTAGTCCCTAAATTTTATTTTTACCGCTTTTAGTCCCTATCCTGAAAAACGGTTCCGTTTTGGTCCTTGCCGTTACATCAGAAACGGATATTGCTGACGTGACAAACGGCGATAATAAATAATATTTGTTTAATGTCCACGTGGCCTAATTAATAATAAAAAAATATTTTTTGACATTAAAAAATGCCACGTCAGCATATAAATTAAAAAAAAA
>NW_027069490.1:129111-138460 GCF_002906115.3 Quercus suber | reverse complement strand
AGGCGAAAAGCACATTTTAGTCCCTACATTTTTAGGCGATTTCTATTTTAGTCCCTAAATTTTATTTTTACCGCTTTTAGTCCCTATCCTGAAAAACGGTTCCGTTTTGGTCCTTGCCGTTACATCAGAAACGGATATTGCTGACGTGACAAACGGCGATAATAAATAATATTTGTTTAATGTCCACGTGGCCTAATTAATAATAAAAAAATATTTTTTGACATTAAAAATGCCACGTCAGCATATAAATTAAAAAAAATAATTTATTAATTTTAACTAAATAAAAAAAAATTAAAAACAGAATAAAAAATTAAAAATTTTATGAATTGAGATCTAAGTGTGTATTGATCAAGAACAACAAGAACACAAACTTAAACCCAATTACATAAACCCAGAAATTAAAAAAAAAAAAAAAAAAAAAACATGAGATCCCTGCTATAAAAGGCAAGGTGTTCTCCGCGCCGATTGATCGGCTACCACGCTGCGAACTGCTCTCATTTCTCTCTCTCTCTCTTTCTCTGATTCTGTAAATACAAAATCCCCTAATTTTCACAAACCCTAGGGTTTCCCTATTTTCGTATATGAGATATCAATCGAAACGATGCCGTTTTGAGCGCAGACCACAGTGAAAGATAGAGAGAGAGAGAGAGAGAGAGGGGTTGATCGGAGAGAAAGGAAGGGTGGGGGCAAAGATGTATAGGGAGAGAGGGGTCGGAGGTTCGAGGTCGGAGGTCGGAGTCGGAGTCGGAGTCGGGCCCCAGCTCGATCGGAAGCAATGGATCAACGAGGTACTCGATAAGCAGCTCGAGCGATCCTCGCCGTCCACCTCCAGACCTTCGTTGATCAACGGCAAGGATAAGTCCGTGTTCTTTGTTTTGATTGTTGGGTTTATGTTTGTGTTCTTGCTGGAGATCAGTTTGTGTTTGGTTTAAGTTGATTTTGTGTTGGTTTCTCGGAAAAATGAGAAAATCTGGGTTTGAGTTGTGATTTTGTATATCTGGGTTTTGTGGTTTGAGAAAATCTGAGTTTTTTGGTTTGAAAAAATCTAAGAAGATCTGCTGTTGGTTTTGTGTTTGTGTTCTTGCTGGATATCGATTTGTGTTTGTGTTTGTGTTCTTACATTTGGTTGACAAGAGAGGGCAAGAAAATGTGAGAAAATTTAGACTCTAAAATCTGGGTTTGTGTTCCTTAGTGTTCTTTGGGAAGAACTTATTTTTTTTGGATTTTAGCTGAACAGAGTGAGAAAGAAATGGCCGAAGCTGATGGGTGTTTTTTTTTTTTTTTTTTTTTTTTTTTTTTTGAAACTGTGTTTTTTCTTTCTTTGTTCTTGGATCTGGAATTATGTTCATTTTGATATTCTTCAAGGTATACTTTGATCTTAGGGTTTGGTTTTTTTTTTTTTTTAAATTTCTGGGTTTATGTAATTTCTTGTTGTTCTTGTTCAATCAAACTTAGATCTCAATTCATAAAATTTTTAATTTTTTATTCTGTTTTTAATTTTTTTATTTAGTTAAAATTAATAAATTATTTTTTTTAATTTATATGCTGACGTGGCATTTTTTAATGTCAAAAAATATTTTTTTATTATTAATTAGGCCACGTGGACATTAAACAAATATTATTTATTATCGCCGTTTGTCACGTCAGCAATATCCGTTTCTGATGTAACGGCAAGGACCAAAACGGAACCGTTTTTTCAGGATAGCGGACTTTTTTTTTTTTTTTTTTTTTTTTTGGCTGCTGTGGGCTGTGGTGTGGTGGTGGTTGTGGTTGTGTGGGTAGATTGGCGTCGGTGGGTGGCTGGGTTCGTCGGCATTAGTGGGCTATGGCTGGGTTCGTCGGCATCAGTGGGTGGCTCGGGTGGGTTTCGTGGTGGTAGGTATGGGTGTTGCCACCGATCAGCCATGATTGTTGACACCGATCGGAGTGCTTGCTCGCCGATCAGGTGGGTTTCTCGTGATTTTTTATTTTGTTTAGTTTGAGTTGAAGAAAAAAATTGGAGATTTGGATTTTTCTTTTTTTGTCTGCTGTGGATTGGTGGTGGTGGTGGTGGTGGTGGTTGTGGCTGTGGCTGTGGCTGTGACTGTGGCTGTGGCTGATGGTAGAGTGGTTGTGATTGGTGCTGTGGTTGTTTTTTTAGTATGATATATTATTTTATTGTAGTGATTTTATTGTTTTGTTGTGATGTGAATATTATTTTATTGTGTTGAAAGTTAAAATAGAATCACTGCTGCAGTATGTGTAGATAAAATAGATAAAATAGTTTTTTATATAACTAAATAGCTAAAATTTTGCCTTCACTTCTGCGAATGCTCTTAGAGTTCCTATGACTTTTGGCTTTTTATATCCCTTGATGTTCCGTTCCTTTTGCATTTAATGCAATGTAATGTTGTTAGACAGATTGTGGACGCTTGTCGGCCATTCATTGGGTGGACGTGGGAACGTGTTCTGACGCTTCCCTTGGTTTTCCCGCGCGGCTTTATTTTGGGCTGCTTCTCTTTTTTTTTTTGGTTCTCTTTCTATTTTCTTTCTTCTCCGAGCTCTCTTCTTCCAAGTTTTCCAGCTCTAGAATTTCTTTCTCAGGTAAGACCCATCTTCCTTCTCTTTCGATTTATGTGTTCTTTATGGTTAATTATTCTGAAGTTAGACTTGCTTTCCCTTCTGTTTGTTTCTTTTTTGCTCGGTTAGGAGTTTTTTTTTAAGTCTCTATTGGTCATTACTCAAAAATTGGTCTTTTTATTTCTTGACATTGTGCTTATAGGCCGGTGTTGACTTCTCATTACTTTGTTAAACTAAGTCTTAATAAGCATTCTCCTTTCTTTCAAAAATAAATAAACACTCTCTTTTGACCTTAATATCACATAAAGGTATACATTTTTCATCAGAGTTATGATACAAATTGATACCTTGAAAAGATACAACAAATCGACTCAAGTTTTTTTTTCTCGCCAAGCTGGTAGTCTATGAACACCAAAAGATCCGCTAGCTAGGGATCACAATGCTCCACATTGGCCTCATCACTCATTTCTTTACCTATTTTGGAATGTAATTATGAAGGGATGAGTTTTTCACTACTTAGTGACACATCCATAGAGCAATATAGAAAGTCAAAGAACATGAGCCGCATGATAGATTAGAGTAACAAATAAATTTTTAGCCCCGGTTTGGCCCTCTAATGATGAGTGATATGTTAGGAAATTGGAAAACACGCTGGATGAGGTTTTTATATATATGATCTATACAACCCTAACAAAAATTTGATACAAGCTATCACATCAACATTGACATGTACAATTCAAAATGGGATTCAATTCCTACTTGTTACAAGAGCTTGACACATTGAGCAAGCTGAATTCAATTCCTACTTATCATAATGGATGAGTTGCTTGTTTAAATAAAATGGGTAGGGTGGTAATTCTTAGAATAAATCTATGAATATTTCATAATTTTTTGAATAGGTAAATTAACTAATATTTATTTTCTATAAGAAAAAAAAAAAAAAAAAAAAACTTATATTCCTTTCAAATCAACTTGCCAATAGTCATGTTGTAAATAAATTAACTAATATTTATTTTCTATAAGAAAAAAAAAAAAAAAAAAAAACTTATATTCCTTTCAAATCAACTTGCCAATAGTCATGTTGTAAAAGAATTATAAAATATACCGTGTTCTTGTCAATTGCTCTTTTAGAGAGGAAGTCAATGTGAGGGGTGTGTGTATAAAATTATTAATTAAAAAATTAATATGAATTTCTTTTACCCATTTAGTATGATTAAAAGATATATTAAACAATAGAAATTGCATTGATAAGAGAATAAAACAGTATCACACATCCTTAAGGCGCTCCTCCATTCTAACTAATGTGGAATTGTTAAAAAGAAAAGAAAAGAAGGAAAAGCTAATGATATTAGACAAGATTGTATATAAGTTTTGGGGAAAAAATCCTAAATCCCCTTAATGTCTATGTGTGAATTAAAATAAATGACTATCAAGCAATGATAATATTATAGAAACAAAATTTTCAGCAAGCACTAATAAAAACACATCCACATAAGAACACCAAATCTTATGTGGAAAACCCTCCAATGTAGATGAAAAAGCCATGGGGTAGTTCCGAAAAATATCCACTATGAAATAAAGATTACAACTCTCAAGTTTATGCCAAACTTGAGTCCACAATAAATTGGATATACAACAAATAAATCTCAATGAGTAAATACAATCTGACCACAAATTCAGTGGCAAAATTTTCCTCTGAACATTCCAACTTTTCATGGTTGTAGCACTCAAAACTCCAAAAGAACTCCACCAGTTTATCTTCCTTATGTGTAACTTGAGGAAAGAAAAATGTCTTCTTTTTCTTTTTCACTCTCACACACTTTCATTGTCTATCTCTCTATTTTTTTTCTTCGAACTGTGTTCGCATAAAATAATCTGCAAGTGCACAGAATCGTAACAAGTAATAAAGTATTTTTTTAGAAAACGAATGTCGAACCCACAGGGATTAACTATGTTATTGAATACTGAAATTTACTAAATAAATTACTATTTGGAAAATCAAAATTAAATGGAACGTTCTACTATCTAAATTAAATTAAACTGTTTAATAAAAATAAATCTACGAATAAAAAAAAATTAACAAAGCGTAAAAATCTAAAAGTGTAAAAATATGATAAGAATGGATTTAGAGCAGTTGATTTCACCTAACAAATCCCACACAATTTATTCTTCCTAATTATTAAATTCTAATAATCTACCGTTGATGATTAAAAATTCCTTAACTATTCAATATCTTCTCTCGAATAAAATCAAAAATATCTTCAGCTAACAATTCCATATCTTTATGCGAATTTAATTAACTGGAGACTCATTACGTACTTTGAATTTTCTGAAAAATCACACTAATCGTGGTAAAGCATCTCTACTTTCGCTCAACTAATGGTGTTTAATTTTAGAACTAAAATAATAAATTGCCTCTCGGTCTCATTGTAATTCAATTGATCAAACAATAATTCATAAAAAAAAAATAGTAAGCATTAAGAATAAGAATTAAACACTCAATCATGGAAATATTAAAAATAAAATAACTTAGAATATAAATTATGTGTTCATTGCTAGACTACATCAACGCTCTAGAAAATAAAATTTAGTTCATAATAAAATTGAATAGAAAACAAATAAAACTTATATTTTTCATCTGAATTGGTTCATCAACATGAAGTTTTCGCCTTTGTCCTCAGATCCTCCTCCTCAGAAAGATTCCCAAAAAATATTCTTCAATGCGGCTCCCCTTGAATTTGCCCTAAAGAGCCTTTAAATAGGTCAAGGAATCCTATTACATATTGAATTCTCGTTTCGAGAAAATCCTAGATTTTTATGTTTCACTTAACTGACGATTTTGGCCCATTTAACATCAGAGTTAGGGCTCTTGGTAAACTACAAAGTTGTAGACCTTTAAGTTAAATTTCCAGTCCAACTTGAATCATCTCGATTGGACATCTGAGCTGAAAGTTATGCCAAAAATACTAACTAATGTGCGGGCTGGAATCCTAATCCGAATTGGACTTAAATTTAATTGGGTCTTCAAGTCAACCGATTTACATCCACAGGATGTGGATTAATATGAAATTTTCTCAATCCTTCAAAGCACAAATGAATAGATAAATATAAATAAAAAATCAAATCAAATCAAAAGAAATAAAGGAAAACTAGCAATTTTAATAAATAAGAGGATAATAAAAATCATGTCAAAATTACACTTATCAGACTGCACCTCAAATGGCTGAATATCTCTCTGTGTTTCTTGCTCTCTCTAAAGAACTCACACACTCTACTTCAGCTCTCACTCAGTGTGTTCGTCTCTCCCAATAACACACAATGAACAAATAGCTTCTTTTCCTTCTTTTCTCCTCAGCGTGTCCAACATGCTTAATGTCAAGTCTCACTAAGATACATGGTTGGCAGATGGTTGGCTTGAAGACTTTTGGAGGCAAGCTCATAAATGAGCTTTGACAAGTCATGTGGGCTGGACCCACACTTTGCACCCAACAATCTCACCCTCCAGCCCACTTTGGAGGAGATCTTTAACCTAAGTCTTCAGTTAGAATTCATGTCGGCCAACCCAGTACAAGGTTTTAGCATCTTTTTAGACACAACCTTGGTCAACATGTCAACTGGATTTCAATCTGTGTGAATGTTCTCTAATTCAAATGATTGTTTTTCAACAACAAGTCTTAACCAATGGTATCTCACCCCAATATGGTTTAAGCATGCATGGTACATAGAATTCTTGCTCAAGTTTATAGCACTTCGACCATCACAATTAACTACATACCCAGTTCTTGGAGAAACCATTTCAACCAAAGCATTTTTTTTACATGCTTCATTAGCTGCAATAGACTCAACTTCAGTTGTAGCAACACATTTCTACAATATTGATTGATAGATGCAGCCCCCCTGTAAAAGTAAATAAATACCGTGATATAGATTTCCTACCATCAAGATTTCCTACCCAATCTGCATCTACATAACCCTCCAAAATTAGTTTAGATTCACTAAAAGTTAAGCACAATTCAGAGCTACCTCTTAAATATCTGAAGATCCACAATTTATTCCACACAATTTTAAGTTCCATTCTTAAAATTCTGTCATATGACTTTTTTTCTCATGAAATGGAAATATATTTTTTAGTTAAGTAGCCACATGTGTAGAGAGTGAAATTTTCTACCAATCACAAATTGCCACATCAAACTACTAACTTCATATAGTACATTTAAATCGGCCATTTACAAGACGTCATGTGCTACTTAGTGGGTTCTACGTATTGTCATTATTTAGAGGCCAATCGAAATATTCCTAGTGTATCTAAATAAAAATTACAAAGAATTTCCAAGAGCCTATCGCATGTCAACACATGTTAATTTAAATGACATAAGCGGTCAAATTAAATATTGTCATGTATTATTTTAAATTAGAACACTTTAGCTAATAAAATAATTTCATGCGTCCCTTGAAAAATAAGACACAAAGTTCTTCCATTTAAATTATGACATGTGTCACTGCTCATAGCCAATCATGTGTGATCATACCTCCCTAAGACTCCTATAAATAAAGGTCTTCCTTAGTCTTATGAAGAGGGATTTAGAAACATTCAGAAGTCTCGAAGCTTTGTCAAGATCAAGCTCTAAGGCCCCTAAGAACTTTAAGAACTTCACCTTTGAAGATGAAGAATATTTGAAGCAAATTCATTTAAGTCATCTTTCTAGATCTCAAAGTTCATTAGAATCAAGCTCAAAAGCCTCTATAAATACCAAGAGACTACAAGTTAGTGAAAACTTTTCAGATCCAAGCCTCCAAAGCCCTAAGGAACTTTCACTGCAAATCTTCGAAGACAAAAAACATTCAAAGAACATTTATCCAAATCATTCTTCCAAATCTCAAAGTTCTAATGGAATCAAGCTTCAAAGCCTCCAGAAACTTCAAAGACTTTGATCCATCGAAGTTTCATCAGATTTAAGCTATAAAACCCCAAAGAACTTCCACCACAAATCTTCGAAGATAAAGAATATTCGAAGAACAAAAAAATGCGAAAAACAAGAAATCTTTAACAAGTACACAACTAGAGATTCATCGCAATTTCATTCTAAAGACCTTTCAATCCACTTTCCAATTCAAGTGAAGGACATTTTGTGTTCAAGTCAAGACTACCTCGACTCAATACTCGAATTAAAGACTTTTCCAAGGAGATCGAATCAGATAATTATTTTATTGTATTAGAGTCTAAACATAGAAAATTGTACCTACAAATTCATCAATACAAATTTACACTTGTGAAACATATTCAATTGTTTGATTTTTAAACTTGAGATTTTATGTTTACAACATGACAAAATTTTAAGAGAAGAACTTAAGGATTGTACAACAAAGGAAAATGGAATGAAATTCTAACACAAAATTATACCACAAATTTTACTTAAAAATGAGTTGTTTTACATCGCTTAAAAGAGAGTGTTGTACATGTGTATAAGTTAATCATGCATATATCATATATGATTTATTGAATTTTTTTCTTTGGGATATGTACATGATATTTAGTAGGCAAAACTTATGCCATGTGCTGATTTATAGAATTGCCTAGTGTTACTTTTTATGTATGTGTGCGTGAATAATTTTTTCAAAAAAAATACTGTGAAGGTTTTGTACTTCTCTCTCTCTCTCATATAATAGACCAATGTGCACATAAAGATTCCCTTTGGGCCCCCAATTAGCTTTTTTAGTACGCCATGTTGGAAGTTATGCAATCATCAGCTTGTCTATTTGTGGCAAAAAAAAATTGGTTCACAAAAGCTAGAAAATCCAAGAACGTCCATCTTTAAAATGTCCAAGTGTGTTGGATCATTAGTAGTTGGAACCACTTGTTCAATTAGATCAAGTGCAAAAGTTGTGCAAAAAAACAATTGAAAAACCATTAATCTATTGATCCAAATCCAAGTATATATCCCAACAAGAGATTTTAAAATCTGAATTTCAAATCATTCAACATATAAAATGAACCCAAGCAAGAAAGTTTTAGATAAATAAATTTAAAATTAAGTTATTTTAAGTCAATTAGTTTAAATATCTAAATCCAAATCAAAATCCTGTCATCCATCTAGACGCAACGTCAATGTTCCTCTTTTAGGCATGGTCTTGAAACCCAGACCAGACCATACGGTCAGATCGGATTAATCAGGAACCGGCCATCAATTCGAGTTTTTAAACATAAAAAACTGGAACTCTCTAATTTGCAGCAAACTGTTCAAACCCCAGTCAAACCGTCCAGTTTATGGAACTGGGCACGGGTTTTTCAATTTTCTTCCCCCACATAATTTTGTTAAAAATTTCCGGCTTTCATCTCGTTTGTCAACTACATCACTGGATTTCATCGTTTAATGAGAGAGCAAGAGAGGGGAGGGAGAGAGAAAAAGGCAAGAGTAATAGAGATTAGAGAGAATGAAATAATAAAGTAATGGAAAACGGAGAGCAAACTTACGTTGGCATTAGATTTTCTGGAATAGAAGTTGAATCATGCATTTTTGAAGAGATGTTTTGTAGGCATTCTTGGAGCTAACCAAAAGGAAGAAAGAAAACAAAAAGGAACACAATATCAGACTATTAGGAAGGGCAACTAGAACTAGAAGAGAGAAGATAGAAAGCTAAAGAAGTAAAGATATCATTTTGAATTGACGGTGAGGATGAAGTTTTGAATGTGAGAATATTGGGAATTGTTAATTGATAAGACGAGAGAACAATTTATATATATATATATATATATAAATTAAAAAAAAAAAAAAAAAAAAAAATAGAGAGA
>NW_027069490.1:87205-125488 GCF_002906115.3 Quercus suber | reverse complement strand
TCTCTCTTCTCTCTCTCTCTCTCTCTCTCTCTCTCTCTCTCTCTCTCTCTCTCTCTTCTCTCTGTGTGTATGTGTATCTGTTTCCTTTCTTCTTTTTTGATCTATGATTCTTTCTTTCTCTCTTGCTCTAAACAAAATAATGAAAGAGGCTGTGACGATGGCTTTGTTGATGTTAAGAGTGTGGAAGTTTTGGGTATAGCTGAAAAGGGTCCATTATTTTGTTTGAAACCCAGTAGATTTGGCTTTTATTTTTGATCTTTCCTGTTTGGTTACTAAGAAAATGAGGGAGAAGGGTCCTTTTTTGGTTTGAAACCCAATAGAAAACGAGGCAACTGGAGATTTGAAGTTGTGAGTTCTCTTGCAGTTGTAGTACAAGAAAAAAAAAAGAAGAAGGAAAAAAGAAAAAAGAAAGAAATTTTAGTTTTAACTTCGTTTGTTTAGGTTGTTAAATTGGACAAATGTCAAAATTCTAAGTAAGGAATCTAAGGTATTGTACCTAAAGTACTGTACCTGAGTTTTGCTCTAACTTTTAAGACTTTGTTTTCCCTGTTTTGTTTTTAATTTTTTTGGCTTAAGTCTAACTATATATATATATATATATTCACTATAAAACATAAATTCTCATGTATCTATTTTTATATTCTCATAAAAATGTTTCTACTTTATATAATAAATAATTAAATACTCTTTATTAGCAAAAATTAATAATAATAATTAAATACTCCTTAGATAGATTCAATGCCTTTGATAGTCCACCAAAGGGCAATATAAGAGGACTAATACATAAAGACACATATCACATATGGTCCTCTAATCCAAAATATTTGTTCAAAGAAAAAAAAAAAAAAAAAAAAAACCTCTTAGTCCTATATACCAATTAGGCATTAATTTTTTTTTCTTTTTCTTTTTTTGGTTAACAAGAACAGAACTAGTTGATTTTGGATAAAGGGGCCAAGCTTCGGACCTAAAACACAAAATTAATATGATCAGCGTAAGCCACACACAATATCTCAAACTATGAAGCATTTCGGTTTTTTTTTTTTTTTTTTGGGTTTTATGATCAGTTCTTTTTGTTAGGACATATGTGTTTTCACTTGTTAAGAACATATATCACTTATTTATGTAAATTGGCTAATCTTTTGACAAAACGCACTCTACTTGTAATTGGGTAGTTCTAGATGTTTTTAATACTTCAAGAAACAATGTTTCAAGATCAAGTGTTAAAGTCATCAAGTCTGTCCAAGAAAAACAAGCTGAAGTGCAAAATCATTAAAGTTCGACACCTGCTCGATAGCTCCTCGACACATGCTATCTGTCAAGATTTATAAAATTAGATTTTCTGATCTGATTTCTTGAGATCCGTGAATATGCTTTTGGTCCTTCTTTTTTCCTAACCCTAAATATATAAAAGGATTGTTTTAAGAGTCGTCAAATTGTACACAAGTTGCACAAGTATTGAGCAAACTCTGTTCAAGCAATTTGTGATCAAAGACGAAGTTTTTGACCTAGTTCATCTTCTCTGAAGAAGTTGTTGTGTATTTGCACCAAAGGGTTTTATGACTAAGCATCTTCCTGATCTTCATCGTATAGGATGAACTGAAGAAATTTGCAGCCAACCTCTCCTTCTAAGTTGGTGTTTGAAGTCGCGTACTGGGATCCGCGCATTAGTTAGTCATGTACTTGGGAGCCGTGTATCAAAAGGGGGAACTGTCATTACAGATCAAGTCCAATTGGGTATTGGGGTAAGGGTTCAACTGTAGGTTAGTAAGGTACTTGGGATTCCTTTACTTGTAACCGCTTGATTTGATAATAGTGGAGTTTCAGAAGTTGTGACCTGAAAATTACCCGGTGGGGTTTTTGCCGCAAGAGTTTTCTCCATTCGTAAACAAATCACCGTGTCTTTTAATTTTCACTGCATATTTAGTTTTTGGTGATTTATTTGTACTTCCACGCGTTTGCATAATAAATTAATTAATTAATAACTTGATTAATTAATTAATTGGTTTAATAACTTGACTAATTGAGTGCTACGGGCTCCCTCAAAACCTTCCATGTGCTCAATTTAGAAAATAAACAGATATTAACGGAAAGAGAAAAGGAAGTGATATGTCAATCATATATAATTTTCTAATATATATTAAAAATTAAAGTGAACAATGTGTGCGAATCTTCTATCTCTAACTGATGTGGAATTGTCAAAAAGAGAAGCTAGATGAGATGACATATTTGACCAAATTTTAAAAGTCATGTGATTTTATGTTACATTCTAAGATAACTTTCTTTTGATTTTTTTTTTTTTTTTTTAATTGTATCCAGTTTTACGAGGTTTGAGAGAAGTAGTGATAGTTAAATTTAACCCTAACTTTGTTTGGAAAGGCTAATTATCACACTCAAATTCACAATCTGTCACTTTTAGTAGAAATCACTTAATTTCCATCTCATCAAGGGGAATATATATGTGTGTGTGTGTGTGTTTTACAAGGTTTGAGAGAAATCATGATAGTTAACTTTAAACCTAATTTTGTTTGGAAAGGCTAATTCTCATATATTCAAATTCACAATCTGTCTCATACAGAAGTACCACACAAGGGGATTGAGCTTGCAGAACTCAATCAAGTTAAAAAAAACACACTGTTTCTATTGACCTATCTGTTTATATTGAATACTGTTATAATTTAAAATTTTCCTCTCATAATTTATCTAATTTAATTTTAGCTAATAATTCATTATAGGGTATTGAAATAAATAATTTTAATATTAGAGCTTGTATCATTATGATCTTCCAAATCTTATTACTTGTTTATTGCCAAAATTTAAGATCTCTGGTCAAGAAGCACTAGGTTACACCCACAAGATAGTCTTTATCAAACTAGGCACATGTCCGAGTCAAATTTATCAATGGATGAGTTTTTAATCCTTCATATTCAAATGAGGCCTCTGGCTAAATTTTGTCCATTTTTAAACTTCTAATTAGTGAACAACTTGGGCACAAGCACAATAACCTAATTATCATTAGTCAATATGATCAAACTTATCATTCTTAAGCTAGCTTCAGTATTTGAAAGAAAGTATGTTTTAACTTTTTTTTTTTTTTTTTAGGAAATATGTTTTAACTTTAACTTTAAATCTTAAACTCTTCTTTTGCACAATAAACAAAATAAACTAAAGAAAATAAATTCATCCAAATGCATATTTAGAGGTGCAATTCCCAGGAAAAAAAAAAAAGAAGTAAAAGTGGTCTTTTTTTTTTGAAAGAAACTTTTTTGGATTTTTATGCATATACGCATTTGGATTTTGATGTTCAAGAGTAATTTCAAGTGGTTTTTCCACCACTGGAATGGCTGCCCATCGTGACAAGTGACAACGGTATTATTCTGATCTTCCAAACCTATTACTTAATGTTTATAGGCAAAAATTAAGATCTCTCAAGAAGGATTAGGTTACAATCAGAGTTGATCTTTGTCAAACTTAGCACGTGTCCGAGTCATATTTATTGATGGATATGAGTTTTCCATTTCTTAACTTCCTAAAGTGAAGTACTTAGGCACCGATCGACGTGATTAATTTAATCACTCTAGTTGAAATTGAAAGGGACTAAAGAAATTAACTAAGTACTAAATATCGCATAAGCTCATGTAGTTTTACTGCTGAAGCTAGCAAAAGAATATATAACATCTTTTTTTCCAAGAGCTTGAAACGAAACAATATTTACAGGCAATAATGAAACAAAATGTTTATAGCTTAGTTCTTTTTTTCATGCACCAACAGGAAAATTTTCACCATTACTCATATAAATCAGGGGTTGCCAATTCCATCATGGGAGGTTGGATTAGGGGCTGAAGGTGGGACTGGACCTTTATCAAGTGGAACATATTGATCACCACCATGAACCCTCGGACTTGCACTCATCTTATGGTTTCCGATGTGGGAAGGAGGGGAATACAAAACTGGTGGACCTCTTGAATTCTCTCCTTTATTGGCTACGTATTGGTCTTTGACCAATGATGAAAATGATGATGGATTCTTTCTCCCCTCCACCTCCATGTTTGGATTCAGAGGTCGAGCTTCAGATCTACAAAAACAGATGTAACATTTGGATGAAGCACACCTCAAATAGAAAATTTGTTGGAGTGTGTATACAAAAAATAGTCAACTAAAATAGAATTTTACTGTATATTTTATTAGCTACATCAATTAATTCCGTTGAAATTTAAATGGAGAGAAAAACCAAAGATGAAATTGACTTTGTTTCATGAATTTTTTGAATATGTAAAATGTGACTGATGAAAAAATGATGGTAACAATGAACTCATATTCTTTCTGATCAATACTTGCCTCTAATCACGTTGTAAATATATATATATATATATATATTGTTTTGATAGAATAAAAAGTTGATATTTCCCACATATCACACACTACACGACATATATGCAATCTTCGAAAATTATTTAACCCCCCCCCCCCCCCCCCCCCCCCCCCCAAAAAAAAAAAAAAAAAAAAAAAGGCAAAAGAAACTCTCTAATTGGAATTGAAGGACAAAAGCAACAGGATATATCTTGTGTTGGATGCATGTATTTTTCCCCTCATAATGGATCCACACGGCTGTAGAATTCACCCAAAGAGAATACATATATATGAAATTATGATATAATTCATATTGAACAAGAAGAAGTAGGAAAAAATATCTAAAAACAAGAAGCTGAGACAAAACTATTTATTTTAAGTACTTTTTTTAATAAAAAAAAAACCTCCATTAAAGCAATTAAAATTTCATTATCCATTAATTTATCCCTAAATATTTATTTCTCTTTACCTTAACCCATATTTTTTTAAAGAACAATATTCTCAAAATTTAAAAAACAATTACATACATGTTTAGATAGCTGAATGAAAACTCATATTCCTTCACATTCTAGATACCAAAATAGCATAAAACCTAAAACCTACAACTTTAATCTAAACCCACATTTCCTTTCTCCACTCTCCATCTTCTCTTCCTACATTTTCCCAGAATTTTTTTTCTAAATAACAATAAATATTAAAATATTTAGTTAGTTGTCACATTGTAAAAGAAAGTTGAAAACTAGCATCTCCAGTGTCTAAAACTCGAGTTCCAAGATAAAAATCAAGTTTTTAAGGCTTGATTTGTAAAAAAAAATCCAAGTAAAAATCTAGTTTTAAAAACTCGAGTTTGGAAAACGCCGCTATAGGGCTTAAAAACGTCACTATAGGGCTTAAAAAGGACTTATAAAAAATTTTAGCAGAAAAACGCCGCTATAAGATTTAAAACGTCAGTATAGGGCATAAAAACGCCACTATAGGGCTGCCTGAACCTGGTATTAAACACTTACGAAAAATTTTTGCAGGAAAACGCCGCTATAAGGATTTAAAACGTCACTATAGGACTATAGGGGCGATAAAACTAAATTTTTTTTTGCATGAAACTCGAGTTTCTAAAACTCAAGATTTATGTAAATGGATCTCGATTTTTTAAAACTCGAGATGTCTAATTTCTCTTATAGTTTCAAGCGTTGCCTAACTAACTATATACAAATCATTTCCACAGTTATTCTGCACATTTCTCCCATTTTCCCACCATCGATCCAAAAAGACAGTAAAAGTCAATATTGCACATTCCATTTTCCCACCATCGATCCAAAAAGACAGTAAAAGTCAATATTGCACTATAAAAGCAATTTTCTTCAAATATAAAAGCAAGTTCTTGGAAACTATGGTTTCATTAGCTTCATTGTTAAGAGTTGAACCTTTAATTTTTGTGTTTATCGGATCGAAAAGACTCTGTTGGTTTCAGTAGCTTACCACAGCATTTCCAACTTTTTTTAATCTTTGACAATTATTTTGCAGCGATGTAATTTGTTGTTACTAATAAATAAATCTCTTTTGGCTTAAGATTAATATAGGTATAAGATTATAAGATCTCCACTATTTATATATTAAAAAATATAATCTTCACTATAAAGCATAAGTTCAAACAAAAATTATATATATATATATATATATATTGATAATCTCAAAGCAGTATATTGATTTTATTTAAATACAATCATATCCAAAAGTTCGATCTAGAAGAAGAAAAAAAAGACAAAAAAGGGTAATAAGTATAGTCCCTATCCATCTAAACTCGTCACATAACCACATATGCTTTGTTAGATTTTCTTTTCTGTCACTGAATCTCTCTTTTGAGAAATGAATAGAATTTGGCAGTTATTAGAAACAAAGAAGGAAGGTTGGCCAACTACTACAGTGAAGAAATGTATAACCAGTTGGTTGCTCTTTTACATAGAGGGAGTGGGGGTGGTAATTCTTAAGGGTAAATCTATGTATATTTTTTAATTTCTTGAAGAGGTAAAATATAAGATTTTAAATGAACAAAGTTTTTTTTAATGATTAGTTCGAGATTGGTTTGAAAAAAAAGTTTCTTTTTGCCGTTTGTTTAGCAAAGAAGCCACGCTTAAGCCTAAGTTTCGGCTCAATTATTAAACATGTCAAGTTCAAACATAATAATGTATTCGTGAATAATTTCATGAAGACAAGGACTTGATTTAATAATATATAATACTATATTTTTATATATATACTTGTTTAAGAAGATATTTATATAGACTTGAAATTGAATTGTTTAAGTTTATAAATAAGTTTATATAATATAAAATTATTATTTGTAGTTTATTGATATTATAAATCGTCATTTTACAATATAAATCGTCACATTATGGTTATTATTTGTAGTTTATTGATAATATTAACAAATTAATTATGACTTTCTTTTACCCTTAAGGAGCTCCTGCATTCTAACTAATGTTGAATTGTTAAAAAAAAGAAAAAAAAGAAAAGTGTGAAAAGCTAGTGATATGAGACAAGAACAAGATTGTATATAAGCTAGACGAGGAAGTCTATGGCCATACAGCCGTCATTTGGAAGCACTATCAAGAATTTATTAGTTATAAATTCTTTGAAACCAATAAATCTCTTGCTTTACTCAAAAGAATTTGAAAAACATTTAATTTAGTGAGGAAGAATTTTGGGCTCTTAAAACTATAACGGAATAATGGATTATTTTAGGAGATATTAATACCAGTTTCTTTCATGGTTTCTTTCACCCCTGGTAGAAAACAAAATAAGACTTGGTGCTTAAAATAGGATAATTTGTGTGGTGTTAATGCGTGGTTGCGACCATAATATGGTAAACTCTCACATACACAAAAATCCCTTGATAGATGGTATTGCTTCTTAAGATAGTTTTCCTATAAAATGGAACTTGGGTAAGGGTATGAATCTTATACTAAGTACTATATTTGTTTGTAACAGATATGTGTATTTCCAAAGAGGTATATACTTGCCTATAAATACCCTTGGACATTCAGTTGGACACATACAATTTTCTCTCTATAGGTTCTGCTTGTATATTATAATCACCATCCTAGTGGTACCGGTTACATTTACCTCGAGATTAAAGATTTGGTGCACAATCACTTTGTCAACCTCTAAACCTCGTTTCTCAACCGAAAAAAAAAAAAAAAAAGACTTCTAAACCACAGAATTAGAACATTGCCTCCTACACCCTCCCCGACCACTCTCTTTCCCTTGTTTAACCTCTGATATAGTAACTTCCATTCAAGCAGCCCTAACCAAAGCAGAAGTCGAGAAAGCAATTAAAGCCTTATAAAGACATTGGACTTGATGATTTCCACCAATCTTCTTCCAAAAATTTTAGGACAATATACAACCTTGTCCTAAGGTCTTCAGCTAGAAAAAAGTCCCAAAGGAACTGAATTCCACCCTTTTGTACCTCATTCCGAAAGTGGGTAGACCAGAAATAGTTAACCAATTCAGACCGGCCGGGTTATGCAACACCTTGTACAAGACCATCACCCATTTTTTTGTGAATAGACTTAGACTGTACGTACCTTAGTGCTTTGATCCTCCCCTTCAAGTGAGTTTCATCCTTGGTGAAAAGCCGTGACAACACCATCTCGGTTTAAGAAATAATCCATTCCATAACTACTTTAAAAAGTAAACTTAGCAGCATGGCCATCAAATTTGACCTAGAAATGGTTTATGATAAACTCGAATGGAGTTTCATCAAACAAACATTGATGTTTTTCAAATTTTCCTTTGTTGGATTGAATTCACTATATATCTATGAGTAATACTACAAGCACAAACTATTTTACAACATTTTTACAAAATATTTTTGTGGCCAACTTCTTATTAATTTTTATTTAGATCCACAATTAACATAATTTTTTATTTACCGATAACCACTTACCATATCAACAATTTGTAAAAAAATTTGAAAAAAAAATTTGTCGAAAGGAATCATTTTCAGTGCATTGATCTCCACTTTTTGATGAATACATTGATCTCCACTTTTTGATGAATACATTGATCTCCACTTGGGCCCTCTCTTATGGGTCCGTATAAGTCTAAAAGATTAGGACATTGGTTCCTTAATAAGCTTAATATAAAAACGAGTCTTTGACAAATTAAAGGAATCATTTTCACTACATTGTTGGCCGGCTTGCTGACTCCATTACTTACAATAGGCTTAACAATTAAACATCTACTATATTATGAGGGTGCTGAAATGTACACACTAAACTATGAGATTATTTACAATGGGTATCACTAATTTGAACTCTAATTAAAATGGTGGGTGGATATCATGTTATCATAAACTATTATTGAGTTAGAGTGTTAATTTAAAATTTTGAAATATATCACATTATAAATACCCTTGTAATTTATGATTGATAGCTACAATTAACTCTCTCACCTTTTTGGAGGGGGGTTTGAATTTAACAAATTTTTTTTTTACACAGTGAATACTATATATATAATTAGGGAATAATGATTTAAACTCTATGTCTTCGATAGAAAAACCAAAAAGTACTACCAACTAGTTGAATTATAAGATTATGGGCATGAATATTAATTAATACGAATCTCACAAACGCCTAGATTTGGATATCCTAATTTCGATATGACCAATTTAATTTTGATGGTTTGAGTAGTCAAATTTTAACATGCCCAAGTTCAAATTAGATAAGGCCCAATTTAAAGAAATGTGGACAGACAAACTTGCCGCCGCCAGGCCCAGTTCCAAATTTGTAAAAACCGGAAGTTGCATGTGCAGCTACGTTGAGCGGTGAAGAAAAAAGACAAAAGATAAACGGTTGTGAAAAAGAGTAAAAGTAAAAAGTGGATGGTGAATTTCATAAAAATAGGTTTTAGGTTTTATTTGTTTTGATGGAAAATATTTTTTTAATTAAAATTTTAAGTGTTTGATTGTGTTTAAGAAAATGTTTGGAATAACACTTTTGAGAATTATAGTGTATTTGGATATCGTTTATTTTGCTAAAACTGAAAAATTGTTATTGAAAATAATGTAGATAAAAGTAAAAATTAGTTGAAATAGTACAGTAGGACTCATCAATAGTGCCAAAAAGTGTAGTGAGACCCATAAATAGTAGCAAAAATAAGTTGAATAGTCAAAAAATTTTCATTTTCCATCCTAACCCAAACGCATACTTAAGTTGCATTCTTGAGAATATTAAGGAAAATATATTTTCTACTAGTTTTTCACATTTTCTCATTTCTCAACGCATATATAATCATAAAAAAATGAGAAATTTGGATGGAAAAATAAATAAATAATTGGAGGTAGCAGTTGGGCTGTTGACAATTGGAGGTAGGGATAGAAGTTGGACTAATGAGTTTTTGGTGAGGAGTAAAATATTACGATTTCAAATAAAAATGTGAATCACTTTACGCCCAAAGTGTTTCTATTTTACAGTCAATTAGAAATTATTTTCAGGTTGACCAACAATTTCAATCACCTTAAACACCCATAAATGCATAAAGCATTTTTTAGAAACTAATTTCTATAGAAACAAGATGTACATTACAAATGAGCTTATGGATTAAGATGAATAGTTACACACTAAATTGCTAATTTTGACTCTAGCTTAGATGTTATAATTAATGGACACTGAAAATTAGCATTGAATTATGGTGTTAGTTGAAAATTTTTGAAATTTCACATCAAACATTCCTATAGTACTTCAGGATTGATGATTGCATCAACCCTAGAACCATACTTCAAAGTTTGAACAACTATGCATATTGGAGGCATATTACCGCCTACATGTTTCTTAGCATTCGTTTGGGTGAGTTTAATTTAATCTAAAATACAACTTTAATATCCTGCTGTGTGACACTAGTCTTTGTGTTGATGCCGGCTGTTCCAGCAAGATTTTGAAGTCTTTCTATAGATAATGACTTGCTGTGGTAATTTCTTTGATATAAAATTGTTCATTCATCGAGAAAAGAATATAGAACTTTTTTTAAACATCACTTTTATTAAATTATAATTTTATTTTGTCCACTAGTGGAGTGGCTGGCCATTGCTGTCGGACAAGCATCAATATTCAATATGTTGATCTTGCGTAGTTGCATTCCTATATTTACTCAATATTTGTAAGGAAAAATTAAGATCTCTCAAACTTACACAGTCAAAGTTTTCAATCTTTCGGATCTATCTTCCATTCTAATGCTTCTAAAGTGAACAAAATGGGCACATGCATGATTATCCCAATCACCACTAGTTGATTTTGTCAAAAACTTAGAATATTCCGCGTCTTTCTTGAACTTTAGACTATTAATTTGGAAGAACTATGTTTTGTCATCATATGTTCTCCAAATAATATAACTGGGGTTAAATTTTAACTTCAATCTTTTTAACAAAATGGAAAAATTATTTATTAAAAGTAATGGTTATTACACACATATTATTACACATGCACCATATAAACATATGTATCAAAATTATTTTTCATCTATTAAAGGAGAAAGTGTCTCCTGAGACGATCTCATGAGACTAATGTCTCACTAACATGTAGGTCTCATGATATATATGTATATTAATACATATACACTGTACACACGCATATATAAAAATTATTTCCAATCTATTAAAGAAGAAAATATCTCCTGAAACGGTCTCATGAAAACTAATGTCTCATTAATATGTAGTGTTTGTTTTTAGACCCTTTAAAATACAACCAGACTAACCTAGTTAATTAGCCAAGTTATTACTTAGTCCAAATTCTAGATCTAAGTTAACACAGTCATATAATCATATCAATAAAAAATGCGGAATATAAAGAAGACAAAGATATGATGACCCAGGAAAACCAAACCGGTAAAAAACTTGAAGAGAATTTAACCTAGCTATCCTCAAGGTAAACCTGAACCCACTATGAAAAAATCGAAGTTTTACAATATCGACTTAGACCACTAACATCCAATACTACCCACTAGTAGAAAACTTACTAACACGACCATGTGCAAGCTCCGAGACCACGAACTCTTTCTTTCTTGGATTCTCCAGCAAATACAAGCACTCCTACTTGCATATCTTAAACTCTTTAGTGCAGGAACTAAATGATCATCAAGCTATCAATGAAATCTCATTTTTGATAATCCTAAGCATGTGTTAAGGCAATCACCTTTCAAATTTCACAAGAGATTCACACACAGAGCAAATAGAGCAACCTCTAAAATGTTGTTAGGATTTGCCTTTTATAACTATGGCAAAACATAAAACCCTATACGTTATATGGGTTTAGAGCTGAGTTGGAAATTCTGCAGAAAAAACAATCTACACGACTTTCAATCGATCGAATCTAATTTTCGATCAATTGAGTTAGTCAGAATTGCACACTCAATTCTGCAGTTAACTCGATTTCGACTTTACATAAAAGACATACTTTAAGCAAGTCTAAAATAAGACTAATAACCTGTTTTTATCATGATTTGCTAACAATACAAATTAGAGTTCTAATACATTAGTTTCTAAGTACTTAAAACCTAACATGTAGGTCTTACAGTGAAACATTGGTCTCATAAGACCATCTCAAACCAATGTTTTCTCTATTTAAGTCACCATTTTAGATAAAAACACGCATGTGTGTACCGTGTGTATAAAATTTATTTCCCATCTACTAAATATCATTCAAGCTCATATAGTTTCATTGCTGAAGCTAGCAAAAATATACATCGTTTTAGAAATATAAATTTTTCATCATCACAACTGACGTGTTCTAGCATAATTATTACATGATGAAGTGATAGATCCATGTGTTAATAATCTTGATCACGCCACGTTTATTGTCTTAACAAGTTGTGAAAAAGATTATACTAGAGGACTTTCATACGAAAATAAGAACTAGGTATTGGAATACTATAGGGAACACTTTCATGGGTTTTTATCAAAAGCATTGGCAGAGAGTTGCTCAAGATAGCAACAGCAACAAGGTTAAATGTTTCATGCACCAACAGGACATTTTCCAATACCACTCATCTTATGGTTATCAATGCCACCAATGGTGCATGGAGAAGGGGCTGAAGGCGGGACTGGACCTTTATTGAGTGGAACAACTACTGCACCATGAACCCTTGGACCTCCTGGATTAATCTCTCCTTTGGGTTCATATTGGTCTTTGAACAATAGGTCTTGGTTCTTCTTCCCCTTCATGTTTGGATTCAGAGGGCGAGCATCGGATCTAGAAAACAAAAACGATATGATCAGTACAAGACACAAGAAAAATCTCAACCTATCCATTATTTCTATAAACTCTCTTAGCTTTCAAAAGGTATATTATCAATATGTTGCGTAGACTTTAGCAATGTAGAAAAAAGGTCACAAGGGTGGAAAACGAAAGAAAAGTTGGGTTGAGAAAAAAAAAAAAAAAAAAAAAAAGAAGAAGAAGGTAGAGCTGAATTAAATGATGAGGTTAGTCAACAATTTTCCAAAGCAAATATTATTTATTTGTTTTTATCCTCCACTAAGTTTCCATTGTTTGTAAAACTTTTATATTGTTTTGGCTAATAATAATATTTATGTCTTTCATATAGGAACCTAGTTTTGCTCCTAACATACAATATAATAATCATGGCACATATGGAGAACATTATTCACATCAAGTAAGAGTTTTTTTTTTTTTTTTTAAATAATTTTTTAATTCGTAGTGGAATAACTTATAGATAATTTGTGCAATTGGAAGTTGAACTACATTTGCCTTTTCATTTGTGAATTTATTAATAAGGTTTTTATTTTTTTGATATAGCAGATTTATCCTGTCAACCTTTCCACACCAATGATGACCTCTGAATTGGGACCAATTCATAATTACCAAACTAGTTTCACGTCATTCTTAAGGGTAAACTTACTTGTTAACATGTTTTGCACTTACAAGTAATTAGATGATTTCTTAAACTCTCTCTTATAATCATTATGATTACTTAGACACCATTAATTCCATTGTTGTCTCAAGTATTAAATCATGCAGATGCTGGTCAGGTAAAATATAAACATTGTCATATTTTGAGTAAACTTACCTTTTTACTTGTTTTGGAATTATAATTTATAAGTAATTAGATGATTTTGTAAATTTTCTCTCTTATAATCATTGTAATTACATAGGCACCATTAACTCTATCATTGTCTCAAGTATCAAATGATGCAAATGTTTGTCAGGTAACAAGTAAATTTACTTGTTTATAATTTTTATATTTTGTAGTCATAAGCAGCTAGAATATTTCTTAGATTTTTACTCTTATAATCATTGTTATTACATTGGCAACATTCATTACTACCACCTTCACTCCATTGTCGTCCTAAGTATTAAATCTTATGAATATTGGTTAAGTAAAAAATAAATGTTTTCTTACATGTTTATCAAATAAATTTATTTGTTTATATATATACATAGGGAAATGAAGTTAGGTTCAATTATGCACTAACTCTACGTGTTGAAAATACAAATGCTTGCCTGCAAACACATAACTTTTTTGGTATGTAAAAAGATATGCCTAAAAGCCTTGTATTGAGAGGTAATAAATCTATCCGGACCATCACATCAACACCTTCCATCCTTGATATCTCACTCGCACTTTGTATAGACACATGATGAATGAGTTGAATTATAATGCTCATACAAGCATTCCAGTACACCTTTCACAAGGTTAGTGATGTCCTTAGCAACATTCTCCCCATACAAATTTGATAAACAATAATTCAAATAATGAGGATTAAGCACCATAGCAACATACAAAGCACATTTCCCTTCTTTGATGAATCCTTCTCGCTCTCCCAATACTTGTCAAACTTCTCTTTCATTGTTTTTGCCATTGAGTACAAAAAATGGTCACTCCTATAAAATAGATCTATCTTTCTTTTAATTATATATATCTCATCAAAGAAAGTACTTGATGTCACATACAAGGAACCCAAACAAAAACCTTTCTATGGCATTATAAAAAAGTTTCAAAAACTTAACAAATTTTCTATAAGTCTCCCAATCATCCTCATTTGGAGGTCTCCTATCATAGTCCCCATCCTGAAAGTGTAGAATATAATGAAGATCTTCATATTCCATCCACTTGAATGCATGTTCAAACTTTTCAGCATTTTTCAACATTTTATAGGTAGAGTTCCATCTAGTGGCCACATCCAAACATAGAATAGCCTTTGACTCTATTTTCACTTTCTCCACACACCTCTTAAAGGTTTGTAACCTATTTGAAGAAGTTTTCACATATCTAACTGCATGATGCACCCTATCAATTGACTTATTATGATGTTTTAAGCCATCAGTCATAATAAGATTCAAGATGTGAGCACAACACCTCACATGAACAAATTCATTCCCCAAAATAGTACCTTTCCACATAGTAGTATCTTCTTTCAAGTAACTAATGGCTACGTCATTTGAGGAAGCATTATCCACTGTCAAGGTGAAAATCCCCTCATTATTCCACTCTTCCAAACAAGATTCAACCATTTTGCCAATGTTTTTCCCCTTATGGTTATCAACAATACAAAAATTCAAAATTCTTTTATGCAACTTCCAATCATCATCTATAAAATGACAAGTAAGTCATATGTAATTAAAATTTTGTATTAAAGTCCATGTGTCAGTGGTAAGGCAAAGCCTACGGCCTCTTAAGGCATTTCGCAACTTATCCTTCTCTTCAAAATAAATCCAACTCACATCTTTAGCTATCGTAAAGTAAGATAGGATATTAAAATTAGGTTGGAAGACATTACAAAACCTTCTAAATCCTTGATTCTCTACAAACCTAAATGGAAGTTCATCCAATATTATCATCTCAGCAAGAACTTTTCTACCCACAACATTTGTAAAAGTCCTAGGCACTAGATTTCCCTCCTCTACATCCTTGGACAATGGGTCTTGTCCATCATGCAATTCATTAAAAAGATATTAAGGACAAATGGGTGTATGGTTTTTTAAAGTAGATGTCCCATAAATTTTGCTTTCAGCCATGTACTCCTTGCTACAATATATACATCTTGCCTTAGTTCTACCTTCCTCATCTATAAACTTCTCAAAGTGGTCCCAAGCCATTGATGGTGATTTTCTCTTATTAAGATTAGAAGAAGATATCACATGTGGTGGACAAGGAGGTCTCATAGTTGGTCTTGCAATGGCAACATCAAGTTGTGTAGGCTCCATTGAATCCATGACCTAGTAACACACAAAACAAATCAATCATTAAACATTGCATTCACAAAACTATTAAAGAAACTACTAAAAAATGAGACTAAAGTTGTCAAATGTTGTACAACTTTACTGGTATGTTCTATTTATCACCATGCAAATATAATAATGAAAAAAAAAAAAGACAATAAAGAAGCTATATACTCTAAAAATAGATAGAATATTTTACATGAAACATACCAATATGACTAATGAATGTTGTATCAATCAGAGAAGCAATGGGATCAGTAGCTACAATAAGCATAGCAAGGAATGCAATGCCTAGAATCTCCCAGCCAAGTATACCCAACATAAAAACGCTTCTGGAATCACATTTTGGAACTAAGAATTAGTTCACAGAAACATTATAGGTAGAGATTTCCCTAACATGCATAAAAAGACATGATAATGAACATGACAGGAACTATCAACCTTTAATGGATGAGCTAAATGTTGCCTACAAATAAAAGAGTGAACAAGATAAAAAGGTATTGAATCCTTAGCTGTGAATGTATTGTCTTGAAATACTTTCTCAACTTAGACATCCAATACCAAAAAAATAAAAAATTGAATAGAAGCATCTTAGACATCCAAATAGCATGCATATACTTCCAAACTTAAAACATAGTTTCCAATGCAAAACCACATTGAAACTATACCTTACATCGTTAAAGAAAACAAATGGACCAAGGCAGTTTGTTAGACATGCATTCCACAAGCAAAGGCAATTTGCAATTCCAAAGCAGACAATGTTTAAGGGGATTCCTCTCACAACAAAACTATTAATTGAATTCAAAAAATTAATTTCAACTAATATCCAAAGATCACAAGCATAATAGCTACAACAAAATTAAAACTAAATGAGAAAAATCCATCAAGTGCTTTTCTTGCTAATATAACTCCCTCAAACACAGAGGAACAATTATTTCATGTATACACCAAAGGTATACTAAATGAGAAATTTTTTGAACCACAAGTATAGAGTGGGGGCAAAAAAAGAACTGCAAATACAAGACAAAAGGGCATATGGCCTGTTCAACTTGTGCTCACAAAAGATTTAATGCAACCAACCAAACAACTTTGATAAAATATGTCTAAACAAATACATGAACTACATTATATTCAAAGCTGAGTGGACAAAATGCAACCGATAACAAACCAATGTTAGCACATAACATCAAGCACATAGCAAAGAACACTAAACCAAAGAAAATAAACACAATAGTCTATAGACAAGTTAAAAACATAGCAAATTGACCTTAGTTTAGTAGTTCCCATCAACAAAACCTCAGCAAAAACAACAAACCAATGCCAGCACATAACATCAAGCACACAACAAAGAACACTAAACCAAAGAAAATAAACTCAATAGTCTATAGACAAGTTAAAAACCAATGTGAACCAAGAAAAACCCTTTTAACCAAAGCAAGCCCAAAAATCTAATCAAGACCCTTGTCTTTACCCGAACCCGATGAAGAAATTAGAAAGCAGATAAAAACAGAGCAATGTGAACCATAATTAACACATAATAATTAAACCACTACCTTGAAACCCAAAATCAATAAAACAACAAAAACACATTAACCAAAGCAAACCCAGAAACCTAAGAAGCAAATAAAAACAAAGCAATGTGAACCATAATTAACACATAATAATTGAACCACAACTTTCAATACTAGAATAAGTAAAACAACAAAAATCCATTAACTAAAACAAACCCAGAAACCTAAGAACCAACTAAAAACAGAGCAATGTGAACAAAAATTAACACACACACAAACCACAACCCTCCAAGCCCAGAATCAATAATACAAACAAAAACCCACTAACCAAAACAAACCCAAGAACCCAAAAGAATTGAAAAAGAAAGCAAACCTTGGTTGAGAAATTTTTGAGTGGTTTCATTGGTTAAAAGTGTAGAGGAGCATAGCTCTTTGGTTAAAAACCTGGAAAAAAAAAATCGAAATGGGTCCTTAAAAAAACTAGTTTTGCTACCTATGAGTACGATTCAAGCCAAACCCACATCATAAAACGCAAGAAAATCAAACCCAAACAGAATATTCACATAAAATAAAAACCAAAATCTGAAAGTATAGAAAACTTAACTAAATTAACAAAGAGAAAGATGACTTACACACGTAGAGATAGAACAACAAAGAGTCGACTGTGATGTTTTGTGAGATTGAGACTTGGGAGAGTAGCTGAGGGAGGTGGAGAGAGACCAACAAAGAGTAGGGTCCCCCCCCCCCTTTCATTTTACCTGCCTCATTATAGTAGTTATTTCATTACAACTAAGCAATGGATTTAAATTGAGCAAAGGTTAGCAAACAATTTAATTGCTCATTATAGTGGTTATGACTGATTCTTTGGCTGCAAATCTTTTGAACCTTTTTGTTTTACAGGAAGAGACCAACTGAATCTATTCACCTTGGAAATTATCTTGGAGCTATAAAGACTTGGATTTCACTTCAAGTTGTTTCGAATTTCTTCAATATGCTCTTGTTGTGAAACTGTTTTATCCAAAACTTGAACACAGTTTTATCCAAACAATTTTTTGTTAGTTTTTGTTTCTAAATGCTTGATGTTAATTTTTCTGCTTGATGTTAATTTTTTTCCTTTTTTTTTTTTTTTATTATTTTGTTTGAAATTTATTCTCTGTGGTAGGATAATTTGTCTAAGTTTGAATAGAGACCGTTCTCATTTTGTACATATTGTTTTGGATGAGGGTTGTGCTGCTGTTGTTTATGAACTGGAATGGTGATTGTGGTTGTGGAATGGTGATTGTTGTGAAATGGTTTTGGGTCTCAATTTTGAAATCAATCATAAACTCTTCATTGATGTATGAGCGTACTTATTAGGATGGAGATGTGGTGTAAAGCATAGTGGAGTAGTTGTCATGTCTTTAGCAAATTTTTTTAGGGGGATATCTAATAGTTAAACATGATTACATGCTCTAAAAGGAAAAGTTTAGATTGATTTCCTTGTGTGTTTGTATTTGTAGAACTTCTTGATAGGGTAGTTTAACACCTTTAGTTACTATAACATTGTGTTTTCTTCTTTTTTTCAATGTTGGTTGTGATTTACCTAATTCTAATGACTTTATGTCAATTATCTAATTATTATTTATTATGTAAATCTATGGTATTCTAGATTGAGCGCCATCTTTTTATTGAAATTCTTACATTGTCTCCATCAAGAGGTAAAGCTTCACTTATCTATGTGTTGCATGCAGGTAAAGCTTCACTCATCTTTTTGTGCTTATCATTGGGTCTACTTAACTGTTCACTAAAAGCTATCTTTCTTTTATTTCCAGCTCTCTCTTTTGTGGCTGAAGAAATTATGAGGAACAAGGTGAAGAACACAAGTTAACTTTGGATTTTTTCTAAAAGTTGTAAACTTAGCTTGAGCAAAGTAAGTATATTCTAGTTAAAAACTTATAAAACTCTATATATACTTGTGATGTTGGAAATTTGTTTTGTGGTGGGTTGTTTTGTTGGAGCAAGCGGTGGCTTGCATGGTGTTATAAGGTGTCTCAAATTCATATTGGGAGTGTTTTTAATTTCTTGCAAATGTGAATGAAACTTGTTGATTAGTAGCAATTGTGTTCCTTTATTCAATTTCAATACATGTAAGAATTATAGTTGTGATGTTGGAAATTTGTTTTGTTTTTGTGGTGGGTTGTTATTCAATTTCAATACATGTAAGAATTATAGTTGTGATGTTGGAAATTTGTTTTGTTTTTGTGGTTCGTTGTTGTGTTGGAGCAAGCGGGTGACTTGCATGGTGTTATAAGGTGGCTTAAATTCATATTGGGAGTGTTTTTAATTTCTTGCAAATATGAATGAAACTTGTTAATTAGTAGCAATTGTGTTCCTTTATTCTATTTCAATACTTGTAAGAATTATAGTTGTGATGTTAGAAATTTGTTTTGTGGTGGGTTGTTGTGTTGGAGCAAGCGGGTGGCTTGCATAGTGTTATAAGGTGGCTTAAATTCATATTGGGATGTTTTAAATTAAAACACTTCATTTTTTATGTATCATTTGAAATTAATTGTTAGAAATGTTTTTTATAACATAGTTAATGTTTTTACTCTATGATTTTAATGTAGTAGTATTTTTATATTTGTGCAGATTTCTTATTGGTGGCTTTAGGGGATTTACTTTTGGCATTATTTGAAGACATATGAGGACATCTTTTGGCTTTAAGGGGTTCTAATTATATTATGCTATATTTTTTGTATTGTTATAAAACATCTTAAGTTATTGTATGTGTTACAAACAATTATTGTATGGAAGGAGTTTGAATTTGATACTTGTTTTAATTTTAACTTGTGAAATGTATGGATCGATTTTTTATAAATGTGTTGTTGAAATAAATGTGTTAATCAAATGTGAGGTTTTAATAATGTAATGACAGGTTACAAGTTAATATCAACGTCACGAAAATAATAAAAACAGAAAATAAGTTTTAGTGACGAATTTTTTCATCACAAATATGGCAACAAAAAATTGTTTTAGTGACGAAATATTTCATCACTAAATGCAGTGGAATTTTGTAAGAAATGGTTTTAGTGACGAAAATTTTCGTCACTATATGTGCATGGATTTTCTTAAAAATAGTTTTAGTGACGAATATTTTGTCACTACATGTACCCGAAAATAGTTTTAGTGACGAAATTTTTCGTCACTAAATATGATTTAATAAACTGAAATGGTTTTAGTGAGAAATATTTTCGTCACTAAATACTGTTTTTAGCGAGGAAAACATTTAGCGACGAAATGTTTTCGTCGCTAAAAGTTTTTTTTTTTTTACCAAATCGGACTTTTAGTGACGAAATTTTTCGTCGCTAAAAGTCCCAGGACTTTTAGCGACGGGGCTACAGTGACAAACGAATTTCGTCACTAAAAGTCCAATTTCGTCACTAAAGGTTCTTATGACGAAAAACTGGACTTTTAGTGACGAATTTTTTCGTCACTAAAAATACATTTTCTTGTAGTGTATAAGTCAAAGTGTACATATCTGATGTTTAATTCCAATTTTGAGAGCCATATGTTTTCCTTAGACCCTAGACATCTGTGTCATGCTGGCATGATTTGACAATCTGTTCAATCCACGAAAGAAAGAAAGAAGACTGGTGATGTGATAGCAAAATACAATTTCAATTCCTGTAAATTTGTTTAATTGGAATTTTTTGAGTGAACGGAGAAGTTGAATTTAGACAGGTTGGATTCTAGGTGAGAAGGAATTGAAGAGATGAGTAGCTCTTGGCTCTGGAGGCATTAAATTATTCTCGCGCATGCCCCTTTTAAACGTGATAGTGCTGAGCTAAGGAAGAAAGGAAAATTAACTGTTTTAACTGTGACAAAGAAGGTCATATAAGAAGAAATTGTAAGGCTTGAAAAAATAAATAAATCGATGAGAAAAATTGAAATAAGACAGGTGATAAAAGTACCACAGCTGTCTTGACAATTGAAGATGTGGTATGCTCTATAAAAGATGATGAATGTTGCAATGTTTCACATCCTTATGTTGAATAGATGATTGACTCAACTGATTCTTGCAATATCACTCCAAAAAAAGAGCTCTTTACTTCATACAAAGCAGAACACTTGAGGAAAGTGAAGATGGACAATAACATTTATGCTGATATTGTGAGAATGAGTGATATTTGTGTTGAAATTAACTCTGAATACACCTAGTCTTGGAAAAATGTATGACATGTTTCAAATATACGCTTGAATATGATATCTACTCATATTCCATACAAAGAAGGCTATGATAGCTTGGTGTTTCTTCTTGAATGGGACCACCTTTAATTTGTTTTAGCCCAACTGCCCACATAAAGCTTTGTTTTTTGGATTTGGTTGGTGCTGAAGGCTTTGTCCAGTGTGTTTCTTTAATAAAAAAGAAGGTAAAGAGTATAAGGTCAAAGTAATAATTATTGCTTAGATACCACGTGCGGTTTGTTGATCTCGTTGCAGGCTAGAGTTTAAGTGGTCCCCTACAGAGGTGTTTGTTAATGTTATTTTTATGAAAGCTTTTTCACAATAATTAAGTTTTTATTTAGAATTATCACCGACTCTAGAGGTATCACAAGTTCATCTTTCTCAAACTTAGCACAGTCCGAGTTTTCAATTCTTTGGATTTAAACAAGGTTGCTTGCCTGATGGCCCTGAATGTCTCTCTATTATTCTTAAGGTCCTAATTAAAAGTAAAAAACATGGGCACTTAATTGCATGATTAACCTAATCCCCACTAGTTGATTTTGTCAAACTAAGAATACTCCGTGTCTAAGGACTATTCAGTATCCAGTACAAAATTTATGTTCTCCAAATAATATGACTAATGGACTAGGGTTTATCTTTAATTTCAACCTTAAAAAAAAAAAGTTGAAAAAAAGAAAAAGAAAAAAAGAAAAAAAGCAATTTAGAGTTTTAGACCGTTCTTGCTTGTATTCATTTTTGCATCAATAAAGAGCTGAGTTCTATTGAGAGAGAGAGAGAGAGAGAGAGTTCTTAGTGTTCTGACTATCAAATTATTAATTAAAATACTATGATTATTGTATTTGGATTATGAGAATTGTAATTGGTATGGGTATTATTTTGGTTAATGAATAAAGTTTTTGTTCACTATGCGAGTTTGAAGATCTCAATCAGGCGAAATCCTGTGATCAATAGAGCAAAACTAGAGTTTGGCTAGAAAATCTTGTTAAAGATTTAGCAAATAATCTAAAAAAAAAAAAAGGTTTAGCAAATAGCCTTTAAGAGGGAGAATGCAACAAAATATTTGACTTTGACTTTGACTTGAGAATATTAATTAGTCTTTAATTAGAAGAATAAATAATATATAATGAGATGATAAATATGATTTTTATTTGATTTATTTAGAATGATTTTTATTTAATTTGTAGATGTCGGGAGAACCAACTAAAATAATTGACTTTTGCAACCATAATATTGTTAAGATTAGGTTTCGCAATAAAATCGAAGATGATTTTTTAACAAGCTCTTTGATTTTGTATATTAGGAGGAAGCTTGCAACAAAATTTATTAAATAATCAGCCATAAACCATTTTTGGGATGCAAAATAAAATCTAGTTCTATTTTAATAGGTGATTGGATTGAAATGAATATTTATTGTTTCATATGAATTTTAATATATTTCTTGTCAGTGATGCAGTCAAGAATTTTTTTTGGGGGATTGTATAAAAAATGAGACGATTAATCAACATTTTTTTTTTTCTGACAATCAACAATAGTTTAACAATTTTTCTACAACCACACACTTTTGTTACAACTACTTTTTTTTTTTTGTTTTTTTNGGGGAGGGCCCCCCCCCCCCCCCCCCTCCCCCCAAAAAAAAGGTTCAGAAGTAACATATTTATTTGACCCAATGCCAACCGGAACCCGAAATTAACACTCAAAACTCGGCCCGAATATTCTCAAACCTACCCAAAACTTATTAGGTCGAGTCGATGGATTTTCGAGTGGGCCGGTCCCTTGTTCAGTCCTAATTTAAATGTAAGGTGGACTAGGTTTTATTTTATTAGATTATAAAAGAGGCCTAACTAAAGCAAGTCTTGGAGAATGAGAGTGACAAGAAGGAACTCAATTATTTTTTCTATATACACCAGTGGAATCCCCCTCCCCCAAGGAGCCACGTGGCTCTGCTCTTGAATTTTAGGAGAGAGTTAGAGACTGTAAATTATATACTAAGATAGTATTTGATTTTCCTGTAATTAATCAACTTGGCAACAGTTTCTTTAAAAAAGGAATAACCTTGAAATTGGACCGTTTTACTCTTTTTTGACTTTGTGACACTTAAAGCATTTGCAGCAGTGGAGGTATAATGCTATATTGCTAAAATTTAGCTCCACAAACACAAAAATCTTACTGTAGTAGTGGAGCTAAATCTAAAAATTTTAGCTCCATTGCTACAGTGCACATCTATCTATAGATGTGCACTGTTCATAAGAGCTAAAAAATAATAATAATATCTTAATCCCTACTTAATTAAAATAATACCTCTCTCTCTCTCAACTCTGATCATCTCATCTCCCTCTCTCTCTCAACTCTCGTAGCTCTCTCTCAACTCCAATCATCTCACCTCTCTCTCTCTCTCTCTCAACTCTCTCACTGCTACCAGCCCAAGCCCACATTGTTGACCCACGCCATTGGCTCGCACTGCAGACCCACGCCATAGATCCACGCCGTCGATCCACGTCGTTGATCCACCGGCTATGGTGGTGGAATGATATTTGATTTTTTTTTCTTCTATGGGTTTGATGGCTGTAGTGGTGGAATGATGTTTGATTTTTTTTTCTTCAGTGGGTTTGATGGCTGTGGTGGTGGAATGATGTTTGATTTCTTTTTTCTTATGTGGGTTTGATGGCTATTGGCTGTGGTGGTGGAATGATGCTTGATTTTTTTTTCTTCCGTGGGTTTGATGGCTGTGGTGGTGGCGATGGTGGTTATTGTGGCTATGGTTTGATGGTACGGTGTTTGATTTTTTTTTTTTTTTTTTCTTGTGGGTTTGGTGGCTATGGTGGTGGATTGGTAACTATGATGGTGGTTTGGTTTTTTTTTTTTTTTTATTTATTTTGTTTGTGGGTTTGGTTGTGTTTGTGTTGGTGGTGGTGGTAGTGGTGGTTGTAGCTGTGGCTATGGCTGTGGCTAATGGTAGAGGTGGTTGTGGTCGGTGCTGGGATGTTTTTAGGTTGTGAGATATATTATTTTATTGTAGGGGTATATTATTTTATTGTGATGTTTATATTATTTTATTGTGTTGATAGCTAAAATAAATTCACTGCTATAGTATGTGTGTAGGTATAATAGATAAAGTAACTTTTGATAGAAATAAAAAGCTAAACTTTTAACTCCATTACTGTGAATGATGCTTATAATTAGTGAGGAAATATTTTTCGTCGCTAAAAATACAGCTTTAGCGACAAATATGAATTTCGTCACTAAAAGTGAAAAAAATTATTACATTTAGCGACGAAAAATAAATTTCGTCCTATTGTGAACTAAAAAATAGGCGCCAGTGGAGGGAAATTTTGGCGCAATTTTAATTAAGCTATAGTGAGAAATATTTCGTCACTAAAAGTTGAAATTTTTAGTGACGAAATATTTCGTCACTGTAGGTATTGCTGTGATAGTATTAGTGACGAAAATCATTTCGTCGCTATAAGGAAGAATTAGTGACGAAAACTATTCGTCACTAAAAATAACAATGGTTTTGCACTTAAATGTTTTTAGTGACGAAATCATAATTCGTCACTAAAAGTATGCTACAGTGACGAAAGTTGAATTTCGTCGCTAAAAATCTGAACAAAATATGGTCTCTTTAGTGACGAAAATAAAATTCGTCGCTAAAAGTGTAAAAATTTTGGGTTCTCTTGTGACGAAACAAAAATTTGTCACTAAAAGTGGGCAATAGCGACGAAAAATTTCGTCGCTAAAGACCACTTTTAGTGACGAAACTGATATTTTGTCGCTATTTCCCACTTCTAGTGACGAATTTCAGTTTCGTCACTAAAAGTGATCTTTAGCGACGAAAAGTTTTCGTCGCTAAAAATCACTATAAATACTCCAACCCAAAAATTAGCCTCACCCACTCAGCAGAACAAAAACACTCACCCACTCAAAAAAAAACACTGAGAAACCCAAACCAAAAAAAAAAAAGAAACCCAGCCGATGAAGATGAAGACGAACCGTCGCCGATAAGCCACTCCAATCATCGGCGACGGTCCGGCCGCGACGCACTGGCGACAGCGACGCTGTGAGCGTCGCTTCAGCCCCAGCGTCGCTTCAGCGACGGTCCCAGCGTCGCTTCAGCGACGCACCGGCGACAGCGACGCTGTGAGCGTCGCTTCAGCCCCAGCGTCGCTTCAGCGACGCACCGGCGACGCTCTGGCCGCGACGCTCCGGCAGCGACGGTCCCAGCGTCGCTTCAGCGACGCTCCGGCCGCGACGCTCCGGCAACGACGGTCCCAGCGTCGCTTCAGCGACGCTCCGGCCGCGACGATTTAGCCGCGACGATCCCAGTGAAGCACTCCGGCGACGACGATCCCAACGTTGCTTCAGGTCTTTTTTTTTTTTTTTTTTGGTTCTTTCTCCTTTTGAGTTTTACTTCAGGGTTCTTTTTTATTTATTTATTTGTTTGTTTGTTTTGGTGGGTTTTGCTACAGGCACAGTATTTGTTAGTTTTGTGCAGTTTCAAAGAGCAGCTTCAGCAATAGCTCACCGGGAAGTAAAAATGTTTTTCTTCTTTTTGCCTTTTTCAGGATTCACTTTGTTGTCTATATCTATTTTTTTAGTGAGTTTAATAGTCACAAGGTGCCTTTTTTTTTTTTGTTTGGGTATATGAATATCAGAATATTATTTGAATATCAAATGGGGTTTTTGTTTAGTGAGTTTAATAGTTACAAGGTGCTTTTTTTTTTTTTTTGTTTTTTTTGTTTGGGTATATGAATATCAGAATATGGTTGAGTATCAATGGTGTTTTATTGTTTTGGTTGGATCAGGTAGTCTTATAGTAGGTAGTTTGGAACATATATTTAAAAAGGAGGGGTTGCGAGGCATGTATCGCGGGCTCTCCCCGACTATGATTGCATTACTTCCCAAATGGGCGGTGAGTCTTCTACCTTATAGTTCTAGCTTCTTACCTCTGCTTGTTATCAGTTTCTTGACTAGAGAAGTCCCTCTAAAAATGAAAATTTCTAATTAGTTTTGTCAAGAATCTTTCTTTGTGTAATTGGGACAAAGGCTTTGTTGGGGTGCTAAATTGAGCAATTTGAGGAAATGTTATATCTATAAATTGTGAATTTGTGTGATCCAATTCATTTTTCTACACGATGCATTGAAAAAGGGAACCATAGTAGTCTATAGTCTATACACATGTTCTTCACTTATTACAAGATGGGAAAATTGGAGTTCCATCTATACAGGAGGTTCATTTACTGACCAGTTCAAAATTCTCATAACTTGGTTAAAGTTGTGTTTTTTCCCATTTTACCTGCCTCATTATAGTAGTTATTTCATTACAACTAAGCAATGGATTTAAATTGAGCAAAGGTTAGCAAACAATTTAAATTTTTTTTTTGTGGCTACAATTTGATGATATGTGGGACTATTTTTCATTAATCATATTACTTGTACATAAATCTACAATTTTTTCTTTACCTTTCACAATCATATATATCAAGATTACAGTAAGAGTTTTGATTTAAAAATTGTGTCCATTAACTTTTTCATAGTCTAAAATAAGATTTTAAATTCAACACAACAATCATTTGCATTAAATAATATAATCATATAACCAATCATATATTTTTTTGCAAATTAATCATATATATATTGTTCATATGTTATATAATATATATTTATCAATTTAATAAAAAATAAAAGAATAGTTGAAGAAAGGCACTATAATTGAGTTTTTTTTAACCATACACGTCTGATGACTCTTTGGAAAGTGGAGCAAATGGTACAAGATTTTTTACTAGAAATGTGTGGTCACCGGCCTCTTGGAAAGTGGAGCAAAATATAAACTATAATCTAAAACTTTCAATAATTATTAAACTTGACCTGACTCAGCCAATCAAATCAATAACCTATTATTTAATTGGATTACTTATATAATTAACCTAGTAAAACTTGAAGGTTTTTTCGCAACCTATGCAACTTGGATGGGTTGTTATGAACCCATCCGGATTTGTAATTTTTAATAAAATTACATTGCAGTGCTATTTTCTGAATTTGAAGGGTAATGAAAATAAAAGATTTTATAATGAGGTTGTTGTTTGAATTTTTAATAAAGATAAAGTTTCAAGTTTTGGCTTAGATTGTAATTCATTAAATTAGAGCAATAAGTTATATACGAAATATGCATAAAATGTAACTTTGGAGTTTGATACTTACTTTTATTCTTAGAATTTTAAGATATAAAGAGTATAATGTGTTAGGTTCTAAGTACTTAGAAACTAATGTATTAGAACTCTAATTTGTATTGTTGGCAAACCATGACCAAAACAAATTGTTAGTCTTGTTTTAGTCTTGCTTAAAGTATATCTTTTATGTAAAGTTGGAATCGAGTTAACTACAGAATTTAGTATGCAATTCTGACTAACTCGATCGATCGAAAGTCGTGTAGATTGTTTTTTCTGCAGAATTTTCAACTTAGCCATAAGCCCAAATGACGTGTAGGGTTTTATATTTTGCCCTAGTTATAAATGGCAAACCCTAGCCACGTTTTAGAGGTTGCTCTATTTGCTCTGTGTGTGAATCTTTTATGAGATCTGAGAGGTGGTTGCCTTCACACATGCTTAGGATTATCAAGAAGGAGATTTCATTAATAGCTTGATGATCATTTAGTTGTTGCACTAAGAAGATTAAAGATACGCAAGCAGGAGTGCTTGTATATGCTAGGGAATCTAAGAAAAAAGGAGTTTGTGGTCTTGGAGTTTGCACGTGGTCGTGTCAGTAAGTTTTTTACTGGTGGGTAGCAATAGGATGTTAGTAGTCCAAGTCTCTATTGTAAAACTTTGATTCTATTATGGTGGATTCAGGTTTACCTTCAGGATAGTTAGGTTAAATACTCCCCAGATTTTTTTCCGGTTTGGTTTTCTTAGGTCATCATATCTTTGTGTTCTTTATATTCCGCACTTTGCATTGATATGATTATATGACTGTGTTAACTTAGATCTGGAATTTGGACTAAGTAATAACTTGGCTTATTAACTAGGTTAATCTAATTGTGTTTTAAGGGGTCTAAAAACAAACAAGTGGTATCAAAGCGGGTTGCTCTCTTGTTATAGATCTTTTGATCTCTGAGCTGATCCTTAACCCCTGTTGTCATGAAACACTGACATTCTCTAGTTATTCCTCCTCACTTTGATGTGAATAATTATGTTTATTGGAAATTAAAGATGAAAGCATTCATGAAATCTATTGATGAGAGAGTCAGGAACTCCGTTGAGTACAGATGGGAGAAGCCCACTACTCCTGTGAGTGAGTGGAAAACTTCTCAAAAAGAAGCAGCTGCTTTCAATAGCAAAGCTATGAATACTATCTTTAACGCTGTTTTTATGGAGAAATTTAATAGAATCTCTAATGTTAAGGTTACTCACACTGCTTGGAATATCCTTCAGACTATGCATGAAGGCACAAAGACTGTCAAAATTAATAAATTGCAGCAATTAACATCTAGATTTGAGAGCATTAGGATATCTGATGATGAATCATTTGATGAATTTTATGCTAAACTTAATGACATTGTTAATTCTGCATACAACTTGAGTGAAATCTATGATCAACCTAAAATTGTTAGGAAGATTCTTAGATCTTTAACTGAAGACTTTAGACCCAAAGTGATTGTCATCATTGAAAGTAAGGATGTGGACTCCATCCTTGTTAATGAACTTGTAGGATCTCTTCAGTCCTATAAATAGGACCTACGCAAAACTAGCAAATCCAAATCAATGGCTCTTAAATCAGTTGATAATGTTGAGGTTGATGAATTTGATGATGAACTCTCTGCTACAAAGATTGCTTACCTTGCTAAGAACTTTAGGAATTTTCTTAGAAATAGCAACATAAGGGTAAGAGGTAAGAACACTACTGAACCTAGAAATTTTAGGAAGAATGATCTTACTAAGGTTAACAACACTGAAAAACCTAGAGAAAAAGTAGGTCAATCTTCTAATAATTCTATGGGCCCTCAATGTTTTGGATATTAAGAGTATGGTTACATAAAATCTGAATGTCCTACATACTTAAGGCCTAAGGGTAAGGCTATGGCTGTAACCCTTAGTAATAATGAAGTTTCTGACGATGAGTCTAATTCTGATGAGGATAGAAACTTTATTGCTTTCACTGCTACTATTGTAGTCAATGAAAGTGTGTCTATTGAAGATAACCCTTCTCATAGGAAATTCTCTGAAGATGCAGATCTTCAAGAAGCCTACAATAAACTTTGCAAAGTTGCTGCAAAGGATGCTATGAATGTTGAACTTGGTTTGAAGAAAATTGTATCTCTTGAACTTGATAAGAATAATCTGCTTGTGAAACTATTTGATGCTAATGAACTTTTGAACAATGTGAAAACTAAGAATATGCTTTTGCTTGATAAAGTTAAGAATTTGGAACTTGAATTGTCTGTTACTAGAGAATAATCTATTAAGTCTACAAGTTCCAAACTTAATCATATGCTGAGTGTTCAAAAATTTCTCTTTGACAAACCTGGCTTAGGTTTTGTAGAAAGCATCTCTGTGTTTGCACCCTATTCCACAAATTTTATTCATTCTTCTTCCTCTGAACCCCCTGTGAGTGAGGTTGTGAGTGGGACTGTTAAACCTGTTGAGGTCACACCTCCTAGGAAGATTAGGGTTGATTTGAAAGAGTCTAAACCTAAGGAGTATACCCTTTTTAAGGACAAGGTGTATGGTAAAACTGCTTAGATTTGTCATTTTTATAGAAAGTTTGGGTACATTCGTTCAAACTGTTTCAAGCTATAAGCTGCTAAGCAAGCAAATAAGTCAAAAGTGTCTGTGCCTCAAGCACAAGATCCTATGGTACTTATTGGTGAATTAGTAAAGGCTCTAAACCTTTATTCCAATCCTAGAGTTGGAAATCACTCTAATGTGAATAAAAACTCCAGTGCTCAAGGTGCATCTAAAAAGTTTTGGATGTAAAATGCTCGATCTAATTAAGTCTTTCTGACATGATCCTTGGACTTCATTGCTCTACTCTTTGTAACCATTGTTCTTTGATTTTTGTTTTTTTTTTTTTTTTTTTTTTTTTATTTATACTTTGGATATATAGAGGAGGATCGAATGATAGTCATTCATAGAGATTTAAAATGTACACATATTTTCTGTGCACAAAATTAACATTATGTCTTTTGCTCTCTAAGAATAACCAAATTTTATGTCCAAAACATAAAATGAATAAAGAGAAATTAAACACCAAATAATCTAACAAGTCCCGTATGCACACCCAAATAAATTTTTTTTTTTTGGGTAGTAATCGAATAACATAGAACTAGACAGAAACATCATTAAGAGGCCTAAACCTCTCATCATATAAACCATAGTTATCATGAAATAAAAGCATACATAGATCCACAAATGAACTCTCAAAAAGCATAAGGTCTTTACTTGAACCGGATTCCTTCCTAGCTAACGCATCTGCACATTTGTTTACTTCACGCAAATAGTAATTTATCCTCACTTGAGAAATTTAGTTGATGAGAGTGATTCAATCTAAATAAATTTATTATTTTTATTTTTATTTTTTATAAGAATATTATTATTTTTAGGAAGAAAACTAAAACAGTGTTATCATAGAAAATCTTTTAAGACTGCACTATTGAATCGACAACCTTGAGACTTACCCGTTGTGTACGTCTAGTAACTTCATAGCATATATCAATGATGAGTGCAAGTATACATATGAGACTAGGAAGAGGAATATACTCCCGCAAACCTTATGGAGACCACTTAAGCAATTAGATTTCTCCCACCTTTACACAATTTTCTCATATGGCGTATGTCAATTCTAAATTTTAATTGACTCCTAGCTCTTGAGGTTTTCATATTGGAATGAATACATAAAGTCGTCATCAATCATCAGATTTTTTAAGCGTGATTTGTTATTTAAAAAGTCCAAATACAGGAGAATGTGAAGTCTTTTATCCTAAAGAGTTGGATTTGTGTCCAGTAGTCAATTTCATTAGACACGTTGAGATGCAGACACGTGTCTAGTTTTAAGTACGTATCCGTATTCTAACATGTCTAGGGGAATTGATCACTAGACACACAAGCTTCTCTCTATCCTAAAAACCATTAATGTTGATTTCGGAAATTCTTGCCAATATCTGTGAGGATGGCTCTAGAATGAGTACTTAATGCATTAAATCAACGATGCTTTTGCTCTGATTTCGTTGGAGAGGGTCATATCATTTTTATTAATTTCGGTTGAAAACCTCACCACCACTGCAGTTGAGATTTGTCAAAAAATAATAATAACTAAACGAGTCATGGTTTGGACTTTTGAGTTTTGAGGGCCAGTAAACGTAGTGCAATTCTGTCCACAAACTTGTGGCCTTGTGGGAGGATAGCTCTAGCCTCCAGGAGACTAGGATGAGACTCGCAAACTACATTTCATTTAATTGCATTTTAATATAATGCTTTTATTTTATAATTTGATAGTTACGTTAATAGAAAATTGAGGATTTAAAGATATTGAGAATGAGTAATTTAAAACTAAATGGCTTTGTTGAAAAGAAGAGGAGTTAATAGTTAAGCTACAAGGCTCGTAACAATATTATACATTTTAAAAATTCATTACGATAGAATGTATATTTTAAAAAATTACACTTGATATTATGTTAAAAAATTATTATATTGAATGTTGACGGGACTGACGAATTCATTTACCAAAGACGACGTCCATGATACAAACGAAGATATCCCTGGACGAGAAAATTAATACCCACGTCATTGACGAAGGCAGGAAGGCCATTCAATGCAACATAATTACACTCAGAACAGTTACAAGGCCAACTGTATGAACCGTTGGAGCACATTAAAGCCACATTATACAGCACCAAACGTTACCAAGAGGAGCATTAAGACCTCCATAACTACCCCAATGGCTAGAAGCTATGAAAGTATATATAAAGCCCACACATTGCCAAGTACAAGATATATATACACACATAGACACTAAGAGATTTCTTTGGTTCTATTACATTACATTGTTTATTCCTAAAGAGCTTCATATACTAACTTTGGCATTAGAGGCGTTGTGGCAGGCACCACATCGATGACCACCTTCGAGGGTACGTTCGTACAAACTGGAGATTGCTTCCATCTGACTACCTTAACTGATGAACTTATGCTTCATCAAATGTAATTATGTTTGGCTATTATTCTTACTTAATGAAATTTATTTTCAATAATAAGAAAATATTATTGGATAGGTATAGTTAATATATATATATATATGTGAAAATTTAAGCTTTTTTTAGATGACTTTTTTTTTTTTTTTTTATAGAAACAAACTGATTGCTAAACACACGCACACATAATTACACTCTCTCATCAAGCTTAAATATATTATGAAAATTTAAGTTGATCATGTGTGTATGCGACCAATGTTTTATAATAACACATAAAAATTCACATGCAAATAACAGAAATTAGATAAAATCCAACCTTAAAAAATCTAAAATGTAGTCCATAATGAATTCTTATATCATATAAAGCTTACATCCTAAATTTAGTGCATCAAGGTAGTGTGATCAGTTAATAGAAAAACATCTATTAATCGACATTGATAATGTGGATACATAGTGTCCATTACATTAAAAAAAAAAATACTCCTTTTTTTTGGGGGGGGTGGGTGGGGGAATAAGATACTCATACTCATGGAAGATAGACAACAAATCAAAGTAAAATATGGAGTAAAACAGAACAAAATACAACCCCATTGCTTTGCTATCAATCATTTTGCACACAAGGCCCCAGTAGAAGAAAATCCATCATTTGAAACAATCTATGAGAATATGAAATGGATGGCTAGTAAAAAATGAGCAATCTATTAACTTCTGGAACGATAATTGTACATCTCTTACCCTTGTCAAGAAAATTATCCCAAGACCTTTAAACCAAAAAATGAGGCATCTTTGAAAGTTTGTGACCTTTGGGACCCTGTCGAAAATTGGTGCTTCAAGCTTCAACAGCCTCTCCTTTACTCTGCCCTGTGACCTTGAAGGAGACCATATGGGCCATTCCTTAATCACTCACTCCAACCCATACTGACTACCTCTGCTGGATTCATTTCAAAAATGGCAAATTCAGTACCAAATCAGCCTGCAAGATCGCTCTTGACCTAAAAAACACTACTCAAAAACTCGTCCCAGATTGGAAATGGTTGTGGAAAATTGATACCTTGCCACTTTTTCCCACGGATTTATTGGAAGGATGTGTTTTTAGTAGCAGCTTAGACATAATTGACAAAAATTCCCTTTAATGATTATTTCATTTGGATGAAAGTAAATGTTTCTGTTCTAATTTAAATCTATGCGTGTTAACGTTAGTTTTAAGAAAGAACATGTGAAATGTTGGATTCAAGCATCACATTAGTATTTATCAAATATAGTGAGAATTTACATTTCCTATCTAAAAGGTGACCAAATTTTTTGCATTTCATTAGCATTGAGATGTTTATGACTTACGAGAATTGCAATTCTCAAGAATTTGTCAAAGCACAACCAAATTTGTAATAACTTTTGTGAATTAACAATTTTTATTCCAAATTCAAATCCTAAATAAAAATATACACATATTGACACCCCGTTTTTATGCACATATTGAGACCCTTAATTAAGGTTACAATGTTTTAAAATGGACTTGAAACTTATTAGGCTCTTTCCAGGCCCATATGTGGGCTTGTCCTCAGCAGAAGCATAAAGCAGGCTGGACAGAGAAAGGTCCATTCTTTGTACTACCTGGGGCTAAAAAGATGGTTTAAGGGAAATATAGGCCCAAAACAAAAACATTGTGTACAACTATTAATCACAGCCATTAGTTCTTTTACCTACTGAGATGGAAAACAAAACAGATTTATGATCAATATGTTTGAAGTCATCCAACTGCACATAGGCCAAGTTCCTCGGAATTAAAAAAAAAAAATTCCAACTGCACATTCTACCATTTCCTACACAACATAAATTATTAGATTCAACATAAGCATGTGAGTAACATTTGAACATCCATCTCTACATAAATTTTAATAAAAGACTCGTAAGATTGAAGTATTGTATTGTGATATGTCATAGTTCCATTTCACATCATGTTCATAAATATATATATATATATATATTTTTTTTTTTTTTTTGAATTCAGAAATTTATAAGTTAATAAGTATTTTGATGTGCCACTAATGTCCTTTTATTTGTTCTTAAAATAGAGGTGCTTATTTAAAATATTATATACTAAAGGTGAGTATGATGTCACGTCATTAAAATTAATTAACATTTCTTGATTTGAAATAAGAATTTTGCAAAAAAAAAAAATACACGAAACACAGTAATTTTCTTGCAAAACATAGAATTTTCTTAAGATTTTGAGTGTATCATTTAACATCTCTATGATATTATTTCTAGCATAAACTATTAATTTGTAACGCTTGTGACTTAACCCCTAAAGTTTTTATGAAAATGCAGTTTTAAAATATAAACACGTTATCACATGGGAAATTTACTATTTATTTTTATTGATGATTTATAGTTTTCACATAAAACAATATCACATTGAAGATTAAGTGCTACAATCAAAACTTTTGGGCCTATTTGGTATATGTGTTTAAATAAATGTTTTCAGTTTTTAAACAACATTAGAGTATTCACATCAGCTCATCTAAATTTTTTGTCTATTTTACATGAAAAAACCTCATCTTTCTATTTTACACTACCACTTTTACAAAACACCCACATCAGTTCATTTATTTTACAAGATATTTCAATAAAATATTCATTCTTCTCCATTTTTTTTTTTATTTCCCTCAATTGACTTCCCTAGATACGCGCGTTATCTCTCTCTCTCTCTCTCTCTCTCTATTTATTTTTTTTGAACAACTCTCTCTCTCTCTCTCTCTCTCTCTCTCTCTCTCTCTCTCTTCTACCTTATCTTATTCTTTCTCAAAAACTACAACCCAGATCAGTTCTTCACCGAGTCCTTACTTCACCAGCCAAACCAAGCTTCGGCGACCCAGATCGTGTCTCACCCGCCGATCCACGAACCAAGCTTTGGAAACCCATGAACCAAGCTCCACAGATTCAGAACCAAGGTCCGGTGACCCAAAACCAAGCTTCCGCGACCCAAATCGTGTCTTCACCGGTCGATCCACGAACCAAGCACCACAAGCACCGATCTATCTCTCCGTTGGTTTGTCTGTGTGGGTTTGTTTGTGTGTGGGTGTGTTTGTGTGCATTTGAGAAAAAGAAGATGAGTTTCTAAGGTAGTTGTGCATCGGAGAAGAGAGAGAAAAATTGGTGCGAACAAAAATCATTAAAATAATAAATACACAAGCTACAGTACCCATGTAGATTTACATGGGTACTGTAGCTCATGGAAATATATACATGATTTTACACATTTTTACACCTACTGATGTGGGTGTTTTTTTGCTCAAAATGTGTAAAATTTGCACTGTACATCTATTTTAGAAGAGTTTAGCTAATCTGATGTGAATGCTCTTATATGTATTTCCACATTTTTTCACCCACACGAGTTTTCAAAAAAATTGAAAACTGTTGTTTAAATATACGTACCAAACGAGCTCTTTGTATTTTAAGAAGAAATTACATAAAGGTTTAGTGTACATTTTGCTATGATTTTACATGATGCAGCGTCCAATACCATAATTTGCATGCTCTTACTTTCCCTGATATATCATTATTTAGAATGGGGATACACTTTTTTTTTTTTTTTTTTTTTTTTTTTTGGAGAATAGAATGGGGATGCACTTAAATTGCACTTTTTAGCACTCTGGCTATCACAGAATACCAAATACCCATCTTACCTTTCACCCAACCCTACGAGAAATATCTTCATTCCACCCTTAGAAATGGAGCCAAATGAGTTAAATTTAAGTCAGTCGAATGGAAAAATATATTTAAAAAATACCATTGATCAAAAGTTGAAATTCTGGCATGGATGCTCCTTTGTTAAACTTTGAAATTCACTGATTTTTTGATAAAATATATTTTCTGAGACACTTTATCAAAGTTGACCGTTTGACTACGATTGATCAAAGTTTGAATAAAAATTATCAAAGTTTGATCAAGATTTGACAATAAATCAAACCGTCCTATGGAATTAAATTGATATCCATATTAAATTGATGCAAAAAAATAAAATCCCGTTAAAATGAATGCTCATGGGGCCAAATCAAACTTAATTCTAGTGAAATATTGCAAAAACATAAAAATTAAAAAAAAAAAAATTGCCCAACATTTATTCATTTTTGTTCAAGTGTTGCTAAATTTGATCATTGACTTGATCATGATCAAATGATCTTGGATTAGTGCAAATGAGATGTCATCAGAAAGATATTGAGATAAGCTTTAATTTGGTAGGATTGGATCATGGAAAATACACATATGCAAAGAAAAATTACTAAAAGATGAAAAGTTGGATTTCGGACCAAAACATGATTAATTGCCCATGTTCACAACCCTGTAATTTTTCAAATCAAAATCATTGAACTTCAAAACTAATACATTAAGAAAATTGGTTTAACAAGCTTTTCGATGATACCTTGTTTAAGCCAATTCAAGGTTAGGAAGGCTAAGAACCAGGTCTGTGGAAGTGGGGAAAAACTTGGAAAAATCTCATATTGGTGTATAAATTTAGCTTGAGGTACCTACTTTGCGCACATATGTGTTGCAAACAAAGCATATTTGATCCAAAAAGCTTGAAGTTTAGGAAATTACTATGTTCCTTTACATTTTGGTTAAAATGGCATCACTAGATTATCTTTGGATTGCTGAAAATCGATTTGGAATGAGAAAAAAAAAGACCATTTTCAAAATCTGATAGTTTTAACCATCCGACTTCTCACTTGAATAACATTTTGATTACTATACCAAATTGCACAAATTTGGTATATTTAAAAGTAGACATCATAAGTTATACAATGACACCGAGAATACTAAAAATGGAGGTCGAGAAGGCTGTCAATCAAGTGCACAAAATTGATACATCGAGAATGACAAAACTGTAAATACGTTGAAAGCTAGAAAAAGAGGCTCGTTACACACTACTGGAAGGGCTCAAATGGGTTTGGCTCCCCTCTCATTAAAAAAGCTTCCATTTTTTAACAATGTAAAGACACATAACATATGGAAAATCTAATGGTTTTTAAATAGCCACGGCAAATATCCAATTCTCCAATTTAATAAAAGTTACCCAATACAAACAAACCCCTTAATCCTCACGTTCTCTGCTTCCCGCAATCAATCGTAGCTAAAATACAATAAAAGGCTATCCCACTAAAAACCTATTAGGCTACGAAAATTCCAAAATATCATGTCATTCCAAAATTTTTAGTGAAACCTATGACCATTTTTCTAGCCGTTAAAACCTTATCATATCATGATTTGATTGGAAATCCAGGTTCCAGGAGGATTTTAAGAGGCGTTTCATCGATAAGTTTTTCTTTCTCACTGTTCTAATTTTTTGTTTCTTTTTGTGGGAGTAAATTATCCGAGCACATTTTTAGGTCATGGGCCTTGTTCAAGGATGATTAAAGATCCACATATATGTTAACCAAAGTCTGACACGTGGACCAAGTCCGAGGAGGGAAGACGTCAAGATCATTTCGAAACAGACGAAAGCTGTGAATGAGAGGTCTGAGGAGAAAAGGTAAATTGGTCTGCCGACCAAGGAGCAAAGACACCTTGAGAATACTTTAAGTAACTCCCTACACCAAAAAGTAAAGCCTCAGGGAAGACAACAAAGTCATGCAAGCAACGGAAGGGGGAAATATCTAGGAAGGTGACTGCCACCTTCACATTTAATGCACTACACCAACTAAACTAACCGCATTTATGAAGAAAAGACACAATAGTGATTTCACAGCTCACAGCCCTCTCTACCACCTCCAGAAGGGTCCTGATGGACAATGCA